>NC_080418.1:48447952-49047952 GCF_029873635.1 Malania oleifera
AATGGTTAAATTCCAAGAAAGAAAAAAATTAAATTTGTTAACTTAGTAATGACGACTGTTACTTTTCCATTATATAATCTACTAGCAACCTTTTATAATTTGTCATTATTACCCATTAGTAGCAACTATTTTTACTTCCTCACTATTACTTTTCCATATTATATGTTATTAGTGATCCATAAGAAATGTGTAAACAATATAGGATATAGGGTATTAGTGACGGAGTTCCTTCGTCACTATTGATGCACTTCTAGTAACAACTTTTAATCTATTACTATTATTCAGCTATTAGTCACGGATGTAAATTCGTTACTAAAAATTTAGTAATAGTGATGAATTTATGTTTTACAAACTTTTAATTATTAATGACAACTCTATTTCTAATGATGGATGAAAACCATCAATATTAATTGAAGAGTAGTGACAACTACAAAATCATCACTAGTAGTCAGTTGACACGATCAATATAATGACTAACGTTGAATCATCCAAAACTTGTCACTATTAAGTAGCAGTGATGATCATTAGTTTTTAGTGATGGTTTTTATTTGTCACTAATAGTCAAACTTTTTTTATAGTGAAAGTTCCAACACAAGTAATACTACGAATCACGAGCTCGTGACCATTACGGATTCACATAACAATACATGAAAGGTAAATATATAAGGGGTCACAGGCTTGTGACCATTACATTGGTCCATAAGTAACACATGAACAAAAATACTAAGTGCCACTTGGATTGTATCCTTACGGGCTCATCACAGAAAGTAGGATTCAACACATGAAAGGTGAATGTATAAGGTGCACAAACTCTCTTCTATTCTCCTCTTGCACTCTCTTGTGAGCTTGTGATGTCACGACACATGAGTCTTATTAGATCACTACTTTACCTAAAAGTTTAAGCTATTAGGTTGTGAACCAATAATGTACATCAACTTTTAACACTCCCCGTGCAGTCCAACCGTACGTAGAGAAATAAACACATAATAAATTTTTAAATAACATAAAATAAATATGGGCGACAAAACTATAATCTAAAATCTCCTGTTAACCCGTTCTGGTACGATATTAAATTACTATTCTATCTAAAATTTAAACTTGTTAAGTTGTAATATCAAGCTTTAACAAGCCTAAACCCCGCCACATCTGAATTCATGGATGCATGGCACTGTACATGTATCTGACCCTCGAGGTTGCGAGGAAGCGGAGCATTGAGAGAATTAGAAGAAATCAAGGTTGACGCCCCGCGTGTTTCCACTTCCAACACTCGGTATTTATCCATGTGAAAAATTAAAAGGTCTCTTTCCAAATGCCTTTTGGACTCTTATCACTGAGTTTTATATATATATATATATATTTGTGGACGGTTCGTCAACCTTATATATATATATATAATATTTTTATTCTCTCATACCATACGTGCCACGTGGAAACTAGTACTACCGACCATTAATCATAGAAGCATGGTGCTTCATGCCCAACATTGTACGCACACAACCTTCCTCCCAAGTTCCATCAAATTTCCGTTTTAGTCGTGAATTTAAGAACTTGACTAACAAAATATTTATGTAAGGGTTTTTGGTTTGGACCGTTTGGTGCATGGTAATTAATGACGGTACAGTTTTTTTTTTTTCAAAATTAAAAATTTAGGTTTTCTTTCAACATATATTGTGAATAATTACAACTTTTTTTCCAATAAATCTAATAAATATAAGTTGGAGGCTCGTAATTTTATTAAGATAAAAAATTAATGAATTAACTCACGTCTCATCAATATATATATATATATATATATATATATATTTTATTACATAGGAACTCCAGCCACCAAAAAGCCATTCGAATCCCCTGGTACGGCACCAAACCTACGGATCAACGTCCTCCCCCTAGGTCTCGCTGATCAGGTAAAGTCCGGAATACGAACACGACTTCTGTGCATCAATTGGAAATTCAACCAACCCGACCCTCGGGACACATCTCTATTATCATCCACAGTCCTCGTTGGCTCACAGAAAACTCTCACCATCCACGGTTCTCGCTGGCTTACAGAGTGAACTCTAACCATCCATGGTCCCCGCTGGCTCACAGAGTAAATTCTTACCATCCACAAGTACTGCTGGTTCCGTGAATGTATCTACCTAGAATTGTACCCCCGATGCTCCTTCTTATGTGTTGATGTCTTTCCACCGCGTCATGCTCGTGGGGGCCATGTCTCATCAATATTGCTAGAATGAGAAAGTGTCCCCTTCAATTACAAAGCTAGCTCTTCGATCTTCAACTTATGGGGCGCATCTAATAAATAAGCAAAAAAATTTTCGACAAATATTTTGATGGTACTCGTTAACTTAATTTCATGTTCCCATTGAAATTCTACTAAAATAAAGATGAGCTATCTAGGATCTTGATGGGGATCAACAATCCCCAAACATAACATTTGCTAAGATGGTGTCATATGGATACATTCGCTGGGATGGAGGCAATTGCACACCTTTACAAAAAAAAAATGCATAACTTCATCTACAAAGGCTCAAATAACCTGATTCCAATTGGACTGGAAAGAAGACTCCCATGCCTTTCTTTGGGTACAGGGAAACACATAAAGTTCAAAGTGCGCACGAGTTGGCATCCTAATAACAGTAGTGATTCATCTAGAAATTCTGCATCACATTGACAGATGTACACCTTCACCAAATATGCATAACTTTCTCTACAAAAGTCTAAATGGAGTGGTTTAAAGCGTGTTGCAAAGAAGACTTCCGCATCTTTAATTTGGTATACGATATGTGAGCTAATTCAAAGTATTGGACATTTATAAGGCCGAAGAATGAGACTATTTGTCTTTAAATTTCTACATTTTTGACTTTTTGGTTTCACTTTATCATTTTCCATTCAAAGTTTTGTTATATTTTATTTACCTATGGTTCGAGGGTGGTTCCAACATCTATATATATAGCCAGGAATGTAAGTTATTGGGGACATCAAGTATTTGGCATTGAATCAAGAGTTATTGTCTTGTGCTTAAGCTTTAAGCTTGTTCCCTCTTTGTGAGTGAGTGGTGAGAGACCACAACCCTTCTCCTTTAGAGATTGAGTGGTGAGAGGCCATGAAATTATAATTCTCCATTCTCCATCTTAACATTACACTAGCTATTGTGTGAGATTATTACCTCAACAATCAAGGGAATCAATCATAAGCCCAAGTAGCGCCGAGAATCATCATTCGGGATATCGAGCAAGGTCGACCGTGTTGTGTTCATCATTCTGAATAATTTAAGTAAGCTCATTTCAAACACTTCCAAAATACACCCTAGATATTCAATATAATATTCATCTTCCAATATCCTTTTTAAAAAAAAATAAAAATTCATTACATGTCTTTGAACAAACTTCGCAGATAAACTCTTCAAAGCCAAAAAGATTTTCAACACTTGAATGCTTGATTGTGTCTTATTCTAAGGATATATAATTTGCATGTTTAGGCTTAATTCTAAGGCTTGAATCTACTATCTTTCAAGTAATTATCTTGTCCTACTTGATTAGGTCCTTAAGGACAAGTCTACATGAATCTTTTAACTTTTTGAATTTTCCACAACTTGTAGTTTTCGCATATAGTTTATATTGTTCATTGTGGCTAATTAAATTCTCATCTTAAAGTGTATCTAGTGTGTGCACATTTGTGAGAGAGTCTTTAGTAGAACTAAGGTTCCTAGAAATGTCCTACATCATTTGGTATCAGAGCCTAGGTTTGGTTAGGTTGGCTGGTTTACATAGCTTGAATAATGGATTGACCCTCCTTTTCATTTTGGCCGAATGCCCCATTGGGTGTTCCTTGTGTTGGCCTAGTACCCATTAGATGGAAACTAGGTCTGGAAATGCATACCGAGGTCATAGATCTTATTATGAATGGGATAACATCCTTGATGACCTCCAAGCTATAACAAGTCTTTAGATTGAATAGGGACCTAAAAGAGGCCTTAACTAGAATTGAGAGGTTGGAAACTCAAAACCCATAAGACCCACCTCAAGGAAACATAGAGTAGCCCTTAGAAAAAGAAAGTGAAGGCCAAGAGAGGCTTCCATCTAGGGAACAACCTTTATCCCCGAGGATTCGACCTCACTCTAAGAGGACGGACTCCTCTTCCACCAAGATGACCCCCCCCCCCCGAGCTAATTATGGGAGACCCCAATATCGTGATCCTTATGACCCATACTGGGATGATGAGGAATATGACTTGGATGAATTTCAAGGTCAGAGGCCACACTATAGGGACCGACATGATCCTTACGAGGACATGACTAGGAAGGTGAAGGTAGAAGCCCCTACATTTGATGGTCAAATGAATCCCAAACTTTTTCAAGATTGGTTAGATGAGATGGATGCCTACTTTAAGTGGTATAGGATGATTGACCCTCATCGGGTCTAATTCGCTAAGATGAGATTGATTAGGCAAGAAAAACTCCATTGGATGAATGTGGAGAGGCAAGAGGCTCGCCTATGTCTTAGGACCATTAAGCATTGGGATTTGATGAAAGATAGACTCACTAAGAATTATGTGCCTATTAGCTACCAAGAGCGCCTTATGGACAAACTCTACAGCTTGCTCTAGGGTAATATAACTATTTCTGAGTATAACTATTTCTGAGTATATGACCCAATTCGATGAGTTGTCTATTAAGTGTGGAGTTGATGAGACAGAGAGCCAACAAATTGCTAGGTTCCACACTAGTTTAAGGCCTGAACCAAGGAGAGAGATGTTTCCCCATCGTATAACATCTCTTGAGCAAGCATTTAATCTAGCTCATGACTTTGAGCAGATGAACAAAGGGCCAAGGGGAAGGCGGTATGGCAACCCCTTAAATGAATCATATCCTAGGAAAATCCAAGGCACTGACAAGTCTAAACAAGCATCTGCAGGACATGTCACTTCTCGTGGGAGCAACCCTACAGTCCAACAACGATTAGATAAAGGGAAAGCCCTGATGGCGGGATCCTCTCGCCAAAATTTTGGCACAAAAGTATGTTTCAAGTGCCACAAAAAGGGGCACTTTGCTAGGAAATGCCCTATTAGGAATTTAGCAATTGAGAGAGAAGAGGAAGAGGAAGAGGAAGAAGATGATGCACCATATGATGCTGCAAATGAAGCGGGTGAAGGTGTGCTAAGTAGTGAGGATGATGAGAATGTGCAGCTAAGTGTGATAAGACGTCTTATGGTAATGCCTAGGGGAGAGGAAGATTGGCATCATACTTCTATTTTCTACACTTATATCAAGTGTAGGAGTAAAAACTACAAGGTGATCATAGATGGTAGGAGCTGCATGAATGTGATTTCAAAGTCAACAGGTGAAAAAATTGAGATTAAAAACAAAGCCTCATCCCAACCCATACAATGTTGTATGGGTCAATGCAGCCATCATGCCAGTAAGCCATAGGTTCTTAGTCCCCAATAAGATTGGAGAGTATGAGGACCAAATTTGGTGTGACGTGCTCCCCATGAACGTTGCTCATATTCTATTTGGGAGACCTTGGCTATTTGACATGGACGTCTCACATAATGGGTAAGCCAACACCTACACTTTTAAGTGTAATGCAAGAGAATCATTTTCAGTCCACTTGAGCCCAAGAGTGAGAAAAGCAAGAAGAAAGAGGAGACGAAAGGAAAACAAGCTGGTCGATCCTTACATATTTTGAACAAGAAGGACTTTGAGTTTGAGAGTCAAGAAACTCAGGTGGTTTATGTGGTTGTTGCCAAGGAAGCCGAGCTGGAGAGTCTTGAGCAGGAGACACCTTCAGAAGTATTCCCCATACACTCTGAGTTTGAGGATGTCATTTTTTAGCCACCGAGTGAATTGCCTCCGATGAGAGATATTCAATATGCTATTGATCTTGTTCTTGGTTCATCTCTACCTAATTTTCCACATTGTAGAATGAACCCAAAGGAACATGACGAGCTAAAGAGGCAAGTAGATGAACGAAGGGAAAAGGGTTTTATTCAAGAGAGCATGAGTCCATGTGCATGTCCTGCCCTTCTCACTCCCAAAAAGGATGACAACTGGAGGATGTGCAATGATAGTAGAGCTATCAACAAGATCATCGTCAAGTATCAATTTACCATACCTAGACTTGACGACATGCTTGACCAGATGGTGGGACCCAAAATATTTTCCAAGATAGATCTTAAAAGTGGATACCATCATATTAGAATTCGACCAGGGGATGAGTGGAAAATAGCTTTCAAGACAAAGGATGGGTTATATGAGTGGTTAGTGATTCCCTTAGCTTAACTAACGCACCAAGCACTTTCATGAGAGTTATGACCTAACTTTTAAGACTTTTCATTAGGCACCTCCTAGTAGTCTACTTTGATGATATCTTGATCTATAGTTAGACTAGGGAGGATCACCTTCTCCACTTGAGGAGTGTCTTTGAGGTCATAAGAGAACATAAACTGTATGCAAACCTAAAGAAGCGTGTCTTTATGACCACACAAATCATCTTCTTAGGGTTTGTAGTCTCTGACAAGGGAGTTTTCATTGACCCTAAAAAGGTCAAGGCCATCAGAGATTGACCCACTCCCAAAAACATTCATGAGGCAAGGAATTTTCATGGGTTAGCCACATTCTATAGAAGGTTAATCAGAAACTTTAGCACTATCATGGCTCCCATTACAAACTCTCTCAAGATAGGTGAATTTTCAAGGTCAAAATCTGCAAACAAAGTCTTTTTGGATATTAAGGATATGATGACTAGAACACCGGCGTTACGTCTCCTCGATTTTCAAAAATTATTTGAGGTTACATATGATGCATCGAGAGTTGGCATAGGAGGAGTGCTTAGTCAAGAAGGTCACTCGATTGCCTTCTTCAGTGAGAAGTTGAATGGAGCACAATATAGATATTCCACTTATGATAAAGAGTTTTATGCTATAATGCAGTCATTGCGATAGTGGAGACATTACCTCCTTCCTCATGAGTTTGTCTTATACTCTGACCACCAGGCCCTTAGGTATTTGCATACTCAAAGGAAGTTGGGGCATAGACACATAAAATGGGTTGAGTACATACAGTTGTACTCCTTTGTGCTCAAACACTGAGCTGGTGTCGAGAACAAAGTAGTTGATGCTTTGAGCTAAGTCGTAGCCACATTGCAGACACTTCATGTCAAGGTTATTGGCTTTGAAAGCATCAAGCATGAATACTCTCAATGTCATGACTTTTTTGATATATTCTGTTATATGCTTCAGGGTACTTCTATTATTCACCCCGATTTTGTCATTCATAATGGATTCCTTTTCAAGGAAACGAGATTGTGCATTCAATCCATTTCTCTATATGACCAATTGATTGAAGAGTTACATACCGGGGGGGTGTTTCAAGTCATTTTGGTAGAGACAAGACACTTGCTATGGTAAAAGATAGGTTTTATTAGCCTAGTCCCAAAAGGGATGTTGCCAAAATTGTTTCCCATTTCCGCACATGCCAGATAGCCAAGGGTGGGAAACAAAACACTAGGTTATACACTCTATTATCGGTACCACATGTACCTTGGCAAGACATTAGCATTGACTTTGTGCTAGGACTCCCTAGGACTGTGAGGGGAAATGATTTAGTATTTGTTGTTGTGGATAGATTTTCCAAGATGTCACATTTTATTCCATGCAGCAAAACATATTATGCATCTAAAATTGCCATAATATTTTTTCGAGAGGTAGTGAGACTTCAGATGGATCTAAAACATATGATTTACTGGAGTACGGGCCGTGCTATGTGACTATGATTGCCGGCGTACGGGCCGTGCTATGAGATGTGATTTGCCAGCGTACGAGCCGTGCTATGTGATTAATGTTTGCTAGCGTACGTGCTGTGCTATGTGTAGCTGACATACGGGCCGAGCTATGATAAAATGTGTAATACCGGCATACGGGCCGATGATTTTCATGATACATGTATATATGTGAAATGATATGATTGATGTGAAAATAAATGATATGAGATATTTATATATCACGGTTTCAGTATATGTATATGATATCAGAACCAGGTTGGCTTGGTTTAGACTAGTACTTGCACGGTACCGTTGCTATGTGTCCATGGTCCTCGTGATCATGATATCTGTGTTAACACCGTTGTACGGAGTGGTGTGAGATTGGATGGTCGATGTGGTTATTTTAAGAAGTGTGCTGTTATCGCCCCTGGTGTACGGACCAGTCTGGGTAGACCCATCGGACCTACAGACTAGACTATTAACTTGCCAGTGGTCGGCCAACCATTGTCAGGTCCCGCCTTCGAGCCACACAACCCAGTCATGTGGGGGTAATACATGACAACAGTCAGCTAACCTACCAGGAATGGTTTTATGTTATTATTATTATGATATGAGATGAGATATGTTATGAAAATGCCGTATGTTCTGCCATGTTGATTTATATATATATATATATATATATATGTGTGTGTGTGTGTGTGTGTGTGTGTGTGTGTGTGTGTGTGTGTGTGTGTGTTTTCCCAGATTGATGAAACAGTACTAAATGTGTTATATATGATATATGTTGAACATGAATTACTCATGTTGTCATACACTAGTATTAGTTTATTTCCCTTACTGAGAGGTATCTCACCCCCTAAATCTTATACATTTTTCAGGAGCCCCTGATAGGAGAGCGAGAAAAGCCCCGCTGATCTAGAGCAGTGTTTGTCCTCTTTGGAAGGGTAAGTTTTTGGTAGGGATAGTTAGGATTTTTGTGGGAATTGTCCCTAGATTTATTTTTTGGATGTATATATACTAAGAGGTAGTGTTTGTAGTACTCTGGTATGATGTATTGCACCTTATGATGAGTTGTATATGATTTTATACTTTTTGCTGCGTAGGCTTTTACTGTATGTTCTTATGTATCCCTGGTACCCACGGGTCCAGGTGGACTGTGACCTGCTGAGTTGTGATGTTTGATGTTGATATTATTATATAAAAAAAAAATTATATGTGAAAAATGAGCGGGTCGTGACACTTTGTGTCTGTGAATTTTATGAGACGGTGTGGGGTTGAGACCCGAGACATGAATGAGGTGTTATCTGTTACTACACTATCTGGGAGTGTATCTTTCTGTAGGAAGATGTTGATAAATTGTCCAGTGGAAATTCAGGGAAATCTATTACCGGTGAATCTTGTGGTATACGACATGTCAGGGTTTGACGTCATTCTGGGGATGGACTGGTTGTTCTCCAGTTATGCCGTGATCGACTGTCGTAGAAAGGTGGTAGTTTTCAAACCTCCTGGGGAGCAGGAGTACGAGTTCGTGGGATCGTGTGTGTGTTCAACGCCACAGATTCTGTCGGCACTGCAAGCAAGGAGGCTACTCTTGGACAGATGTCAGGGGTACCTAACTTGTGTGAAGGAACCGCCGCGGGATGAGTTGAGACTTGAAGACATTCGGGTAGTCAACGAATTTTCGGATGTGTTTCCAGATGATTTACCTGGTTTACCTCCAGATCATGAGGTGGAATTTGCGATAGAGTTGCTACCCGGTAAGGCATCGATCTCTAAAGCTCCATACTAGATGGCTCCAACAGAACTTCGGGAGTTAAATGAGCAGTTACAAGAATTACTGGACCAGGGTTTTATTAGACTGAGTGTTTTGCCCTAGGGAGCTCCAGTATTATTTGAGAAGAAGAAGGACGGGTCGATGTGGATGTGCGTTGATTATCGTGAGATTAACAAGGTGACTATGAAAAATCGCTATCCTTTACCTTGTATAGATGATCTATTTGACCAGTTGCAGCGAACGTGGGTCTTTTCAAAGATCGACTTGCGGTCAGGATATCATCAAGTGAGGGTTAGAGTGGAGGATGTAGTGAAGACTGCTTTCCGAGCCAGATATGGCCACTATGAGTTAGTCATGCCTTTTGGGTTGACGAATGCTCCAGCGGTGTTCATGGATCTAATGAACAAGGTTTTCCATGAGTACCTAGATCGATTAGTAGTAGTATTCATTGATGATATTCTAGTATACTCGAGGAGTACGGAAGAGCATATGGAACATTTGAGGTTAGTGTTACAAATTATGAGGGAGAAGAAGTTGTATGCTAAGTTGAAGAAGTGTGAATTTTGGTTAAGTTAGATTGCGTTCTTAGGCCATGTGATTACTATGGATGGTATATCAGTTGATCCTAACAAGATTGAAGCTGTGGTTGATTGGGTAAGGCTGAAGAATGTGCAGGAGGTTTGAAGTTTTCTAGGACTGGCGGGTTACTATCGTCGGTTCGTAGAGGGTTTCTCTAAACTGTCTGGACCTCTGACTCGATTGACCAGGAAAGGATTCCAGTTTGAGTGGACTAGTGATTGTGAGCAGTGCTTTCTCAAGTTGAAGCATCGGCTGGTTACTGCTTCAGTATTGACCATTCCTTCGGGGGATGGTAGTTTTGTGATTTATAGCGACGCGTCTCTGAAAGGTTTGGGATATGTGCTTATGCAACAGGGTAAGGTGGTAGCTTATGCTTCTCAGCAACTTAAGAAGTATGAGAACAATTACCCTACACATGATCTGGAATTGGCTGTTGTGGTTTATGCCTTGAAAATCTGGCGACACTACCTGTATGGTGTTCAATGTGAGATTTTCACCGATCACAAAAGCCTCGAGTACTTTTTCATGCAGAAGGAGCTGAATATGAGGCAAAGGCAATGGCTAGAGTTGATTAAGGACTACGACTACACTATCAGTTATCACCTGGGGAAGGCTAATGTGGTAGCTGATGCATTAAGTCGGAAGTCAGAACATGCAGCAGTATCTATAGTTGTAGCTCAGCATCATGTCAAGCGGGATCTGGAAAGCCTTGGCGTGGAAATGGTGTCTGGTGATCGTCAGACTTCCATTGCTAGTTTGATGATTTAGCCGACCTTGTGTGAGCGAATTAAAGCCGAGCAAGCTAATGATGCAGAGATAGCTGAGATTGTGGAAAAAGTGTAGCAGGGTTTGGCTACGAATTTTAACATCTCTGATAGAGGTGTGCTGAGGTTTGGGACTAGGCTGTGTATTCCAAATGCCAATGAGATCAAAAGGACGATTCTGGAGGAAACACATCGTTCTCTGTATACGGTACATCCGGGTAGTACGAAGATGTATCGTGATTTGCGCGAGTCTTTCTGGTGGAATGGTATGAAGAGGGATATTGCCCGGTTTGTGGAGCAGTTTCTGACATGTCAGCAAGTGAAAGCTGAACATTAGAGGCTAGCAGGGCCATTATAGCCTTTGCCTATTCCGGTATGGAAATGGGAGCACATTTCCATGGACTTTGTTACTGGATTGCCATCAGCGCTTCACGGGTAGAATGCTATTTAGGTAATCGTGGACAGGTTGACAAAATCTGCTCACTTTGTACCTATGAAGGTCAGCTACCCTTTGAGTAGGCTAGAGAACCTATATGTGCAGGAGATAGTTAGACTGCACAAAGTGCCGATGTCCATTATTTCAGATCGAGATCCAAGATTTACTTCTTGATTTTGGAAAAGCTTGCAGGAAGTATTGGGGACGAAGCTTACATTTAGTATAGGGTTCCACCCTCAGACTGATGGACAATCAGAGAAGACAATATAGATCTTGGAGGATATGTTACGGTCTTGTGTATTGGACTTCGATGGTAGTTGGATTCAGTTAATAGCTTCCAAGCTAGTATAGGGATGGCACCGTTCAAGGCTTTGTATGGTCGGAGGTGTCGATCTCCTTTGTATTGGGATGAGGTCGGTGAATGTCAAGTTTTAGGATCTGAACTCGTGCAGTAGGCGTCTGAGAAGGTAGGTTTGATCCGGGAGAGGATTAGATCGGCTCAAAGTCGGCAGAAGAGTTACGCGGATGTTCACCGCTATGAGTTAGAGTTCGAGGTGAGGGGTAAGGTATTCCTTAGAATTGCTCCGATGAAGGGAGCAATGAGATTCGGAAGGAAGGGCAAGCTGAGCCCGAGGTAAATCGAACCATTTGAGGTGCTTGAGCGAGTGGGTCCGGTAGCCTATAGAGTTGCATTACTTCCAGCACTTTTGAGGGTCCATGATGTGTTTCACGTCTCCATGTTGAGAAGGTACGTGTTGGATCCTTCACATGTTATTAGTTATGATGAGTTGGAAATTGGGGATACTTTAGCGTATAAGGAGATAACTGTTCAGGTTCTGGACCGTAAAGTTCAGAAGCTTAGTACCAGAGAGATACCGTTAGTGAAGGTATTGTGGCGAAACCACGAGGTTAAGGAAGCTTCTTGGGAACTGGAAACAAAAATATGCCGGAAGTATCCACAGTTGTTTTGAGCACTTGTATATGATCTTACTGAGGGTTGGGATAGGTGGTTAGTCATCAGGAGTGTGTGTGTATTGTGAACTCCTGAGACTGTTGTATATGTAACCACGATATGCCTCCGCCATAAGTGAGGTTATGTATGTGTATGTGTATGTGTATGATGGGACTGCGCTGTGATGATCACCAGTTCGCTCTTGAGTTGTGTCTATATATTTGATTGTATGTATGAATCTGGGAATGAGAGATGGCAAATTTCTAGGACAAAATTTTTGTAAGGAGGGGAGATTGTACGAACCTGAATCGTGATAAAAAAGGGTTATATATATAAGAAAGGGACATTTTTGGTAAAAGAGCAGATTCGTCGACGAAGCCGGATTTCGTCGACGAAGCCTTTATTCTTCTTATCGATGAAATTTAGAAACTCGTCAATGAGGAGAAGCTGAGGAGTTTTAGAAAAACAGAAATATCTAGTTTCGTCGATGAAATTGCCCGGGTCAAAGGGCTATAAATAAGATTTTCCATTTCTTCCTCACTAAGTAACTTAGATCTTTCTCTCTCTCTCTCTCTAAACCTCTCCCTACTCTCCTTCTCTCTATAATTCTTCATCGATCGTTGACGGAATTGGAAAATGGAAGTTACCATGAGGATCGTGGAAGGATTCTCTACAACTTCTACGGATCGGAATCTCGTTTCGGAGATTTTTGGGTTTCAGCGTAAAATCGAGGTAAGGCTTGGTTTTTAATTCTGATCCAGTAGTTTTGTAGGTAATGGTCTTGTGAACATATTCTGTACTGTGATTTGTAGGTTTTGGAACTCAGTTCGCTATTTAGGAGCCTAAGAGTTCGGAATTTGCTTTCGAGGTTAAGGTAAGGGGAACTATGTTTATATTGGTTATTTTTGAAATCGGACTCGGTGGAGTTGTGGTCCATGGTCCTATGTGTGTTTTAGCTACTCATTTAGGGGAATCTAATGGGGAAAACTATGGGTTTTTCATTATTACAGTTTTGGGAAAAAGGGGGATATGGGCTGAATCCCGGGTTTTGTTGAAAACCGAGTATATGTGTGATTTATACTGTGATATTGGGATGGCCACGCCTTGACTTTGTTTAAACTATATTTGTTCAGAAAACCATGATTTAGATTACCAAATGGGTATGGTTTTTTTGGTTATATGAGCATGCCTGTGTGTGTGATATGTTGAAATGCTAGTAGGAACATGGTTCCGAGATAATTCTAGGTACTGAGAGTGTCCAGCTCAATATCCGAGGGTGTGAGCCTATTCCTGTAGATCAGGCCGAAGGGTGTGGATCCACCAATTTAGCGTTGGTACGATGCCATGGGAGTTAAGGACTAGCAATGTGCCGGTGGCATCGTGTTCGCGGGTTGGCTACGGGCCAACGCCGTATGTCGCGAGCCAACTTCGGGCCGAAGAGTGTGATAACACTAAGGATTACTGATCATGTGTATGTATTGTGACGGGGCTGCGTATAAATGGCCGCCATATATGTGCGTGTATGCACTGTGTGAATTAGTATTGGAATGCATTTAATTGCGTGTATGTTGTATCATGATAACACTCAAATACCACACACCGATATAACTTGTGTTCTTCCTTACTGAGAGGTGTCTCACCCCTGCTATACATACATTTTTACAGGTCCTTCGGGTAACCGGAACTAGCGTCCTGGTGTAGGGAGCATAGTGGCCAGTGTACTACGTTTAGCGCTAGGTAAGTGCTAGGACTGTAATTTTGCTGTGTTGCCATTTTGGGATGTGTTGGCACCCGTTTGTACGTTTTGATAGAGCACTGTGTCTGCTCTTGTATAGACTCTGGTATGGTACTGCATATGTATATATGGTTTTCCGCTGCATATATGATTATAATTGGATGTGTTTAGGGTGCTTGGGAACCCCACGGGGTCAAACCCTCATCCTTTGTACTGTATCTGTGATGATTTGTATGATATAGGGATAGGTTAGATCACATTATCACCCTTTGGTCCCATTTCAGGATTCGGGATGTGACAATTTATGTCTTCCTATGGGAGAGTTTGTATTCAATAGCTCAATGAATAGGACCACGTGACTTAGCCCTTTTCAGGTCATCATTGGTTATAGTCCCAGGAAGCCTATAGACCTCATTCCATTGCCACCAGAGTCTAGAGTTAGTGAGTCAGCTGGTACTTTTGCAAAACACATACATGACTTACACTCTGAGATCAGAATGAAAATTAATTTGAGCAATGAGCATTATAAATCTATGGCTGACATACATCGCAAGTTGTAGGAATTTTCAAAAGTTGCTATGGTTATGCTTCAGATTCGTCCCAAACGAATTCCTTCAGGAAGGGTAAAAAAGCTTCATGCTAAAAAAGATAGGACCATTTAAAGTCCTAAAGAAAATAAGCTCTAATGCATATATGTTAGATATTCCTTTTGATTATGGCATAAGCAATGTATTTAATGTTGAGGATCTAACCCCTTTTCTTGAAGCCAATTCTTTTTCAGAGCCTAGCCATACTAACCCTGCAAGTGATCTTTCCCCATTTATAGACACAAATACTACTAAAGAGTCAAAATTGCCTTTGCCACCACCACTAATTCCACCCAAGAAACTTGAGCAAATTTAAGATGATAAAACAATGCACACACAGTCTAGATCATATAAAAAAATTTTGGTCAAATTGAAAGGCAAGCCCCTATCAGAACGAAGTTGGATCTTAAAGGAAGAAGTTTTGCACCTCAACCCAGAACTATACATCGAGTATCTTCAAAAAAATTATTCGAGTCAGAATTCTTCTTGGCCAAGGAGAGATGATGGGGATCAACAATCCCCAAACATAACATTTACTGAAATGGTGTCACGTGGATACATTCACTAGGATGAAGGCAATTGCGCACCTTTACAAAAAAAAAATGCATGACTTCATCTACAAAGGCCCAAAATAACCCGATTCCAATTGGGTTGGAAAGAATACTCCCATGCCTTTATTTGGGTATAGGGAAACATATAAAGTTCAAAGTGTGCACGGAAGCCTAAAAAAAGTAGTCATTCGTCCAGAAATTCTGCATCACATGGACAGTTGTACACCTTCACCATATATGCCATAACTTTCTCTAAAAAAGTTCAAATGGAGTGGTTCAAAGTGTGTTGCAAAGAAGACTTCCATATATTTAATTTGGTATATTGTAGGTGAGCTAATTCAAAGTATTGAACATCAAGAAGGCTGAATAATGAAACTAATTATTTCAAAATTTCTACATTTTTGACTTTTTGGTTTCACTTTATCATTTCCCATTCAAAGCTTTGTTATATTTTATTTACCTATAGTTCGAGGGTTGTTCCAACATATCTACATATAGCCGGGCATGTAAATTATTTGGGACATCAAGTATCTTGAATTGAATCAAGATTTATTGCCTTGTGCTTAAGCTTTAAGCTTGTTCCCTCTTTGTGAGTGAGTGGTGAGAGACCACATCCCTTCTCCTTTGGAGATTGAGTGGTGAGAGGCCAAGAAATTATAATTCTTCATTCTCCATATTAACATTAAAGTAGCTATTGTGTGAGATTATTACCTCAACAATCAAGGGAATCAATCATAAGCCCAAGTAGCGCCGAGAATCATCATTCGAGATATCGAGCAAGGTTCGAGCGTCTTGTGTTCATCATTCCAAATAATTTCATTAAGCTCATTTCAAACACTTCCAAAATACACCCTAGATAGTCAATATAATATTCATCTTCCAGTAGCCTTTTCAAAAAAAATCCTTTACTTGTCTTTGAACAAACTTCGCAGACAAACTCTTCTAAGCCAAAAAGATTTTCAACACTTGAATGCTTGATTGTGTCTTATTCTAAGGATATATATTTTGCATGTTTAGAATTAATTCTAAGGCTTGAATCTACCATCTTTCAAGTGATTATCTTATCCTACTTGATTAGGTCCTTAAGGACAAGTCTACGTCAATCTTATAGATTTTTGAATTTTCCATAACTTGTAGTTTTCGCATATAGTTTATATTGTTCATTATGGTTAATTAAATTCTCATCTTAAAGTGTATCTACTGTGTGCACATTTGTGAGAGGGTCTTTGGTAGGACTAGGGTTCCTAGAAATGTCCTACATCGGATGTAGAATAGGTAGGATGGATAGTTGATCCTGTTGGTGCGAATGCGCAGCGTAAACCACACAATTGAATCCGAAACAAGCCATGCAAGCACTCAATGATGAACAGTACAAAAGAAAAAATCACTTACAAAGTGTAGTGCCCCGACCCTCTCAGTGAGCCCAGAGTACCACTAAACATACATACATACATCTCTCTGATACCATATATATACAACCCGCCCAAATAAGGAAAAAATGGGTGAACCATACTGAACTGTATAAACATTTATAGCGGAAAACATACATCTTCTAATAAAACTTACTAGAGTTTCTAACTGTTTCTCATATACTTCCATACATAACTGAAAACATAACCTACTACATATACAATCCCAAAAGAGACAGACGCTAACTAAAATCTCACTAGCTCTGACAAGGATTGTCTGCTATCTAACTCTTCTTGGAAACACGCTAGGCTCGATCCCTCGGAGGACTTGAAACAACATTTGTATACTAGGGTGAGACGCCTCTCAGTAAGACGATTTATATTATTATCAATGTGTGGCTAGCATGAGATTTCATGTGTACGTATACTGCCAAAATTTAAATGCATTTAATTGACATTTTAAAATCTATACCGCTGCTCTGTAAATCTGAAAATACATACCGTTGATCAATATAGCCCTTTCTATAGTAAATATGTCCATATATGCCTAGAAGATACAACATGGTCTGTAGGACTAGTGTCGTTATGCCATCACATACACATGCGAAATGCTTCCCCCTATGACAATTTGATCGGCTTGAAGGCTGAACCTAGCAAATAGCCAGCCAACTAATGCTAAGTCAAACATAAAGTAGTATGATGGTACCTACTCTTTATCTCTCTCTGTACCAGCAGGCTGCTTGCAAATTGAGTCATCCGGAATGCTCTGTCGGATGGGGCCCTGGAATCACTCCTTCGGGGAGTACGTTACCTAGGCCACCAGTCACCTTTCCCATCCACACTCTAACTGAGCAGTGTGGTTGCACCTCTACATACATTTAGCTACGGTATTGTGCTCTAACCATGAGATCATCATAACAAGGCTCTACTATCATATATGACAATTTACATCGTATAAAACTATAATCATAATTCATTTCATAAAAACATAATATAACATGCTCTATACATAACTTTGTGAAACATCTACTCGATACTGACTCGGTAAAAACCGGCGTATCATAAGCCCGACATTTAGCCATCACATCTCATCTCATCTCATCTCATCTCTTGGCATATAGCCATCATATCTCTCATCCTGGCTTATATCCGTTACATTTCAATATTACACAAAAACATACTCATTTAATGTCAATTAAAAATTTACTTATGCCACACAATTTTCTTCTAGTAACTCATACATAACTCATCTACTTGAGAACATAAATACTGATGCTAAAATGGGGGTTTGAATATCTCCTGGTTGTTATTTTACTAAATATAGATATATAACCAAATACAGGAAAAATGGAGATAATCAACCTTACCCTCTTTGGTTGATTTTAAAACAAGCCTACGGTTTGAAATAACAATCTTCCAACCAGTGAAAACATTCATAAAGATCCATACTATACTTTAAAAATATCATAGTTAAATTTAAACGGTTGGTTTTGAAAATAAAGTCGGTTAATCGAACCCTAGGCCCGGAAACCCTAGAAAAGTCGTAACTATTTATCTAAAAACCATTTTAACATTTTAATCCGTTAGAACTCATAAACATAATTGACATAATATAATCTTCTTGCCTATTTCTTGAAAAACACCAGAGACGCTTGAAAACCAAACCCTAACTTTTTCCTGAAATCAAGAATCCACTTCGCTAGATTTGTAGATATTCACTCCCTGATCCTTATGGTAACCTCTAATCATTGAAACGGACAACAAACAACGAAGGATCGAAGAGAGAGAGTGTGTGTGTGCGTGTGGGTGCAGGTTTTTGAGAGAGAAAGAGAGATTTTTAGATTTCTTAATGAAGAAGCAAACAAAATTCCTATTTATAGCCCCTTGACCTGGTCAAATTCGTCAACAAAATAGGACCTCGTCAACGAACTACAGAAGGCTATTTGTTGACAAAAGAAGGGCCTCATCGATGAACCCTAAACTAGATATTTTTCAGACAATCTGGATCTTTTCGTTGAAAAAGCTCTGAATTTTGACGACAAACCACATAAGGGCCTTTGCGATGAGAACATATACCTCATCTACGAATCCTGCTAAAATCCTTTTTTTTCTTTTTCTTATTTAATTTCCTTATTTTCCTAGTTCAGGTCTCTACAATCTCCCCTCCTTATAAAAATTTCATCCTCGAAATTTGCCAAATGTTTCCTATCACGTTGTCCAAACCATCACTGCTCTCACTCTATGAAGAGTTGGCGGCCACCCACATAGCAGCCCCATCCCAAATTTATTACATGCCCTCACTTATGGAAAAGGAATATTGTGGTTACACATAATGTCTCGGGAGATTACAATAACCAAACACAACTTTCCTAAATACCAAATATACTTTAAACCATAAACAAACTTACTCCAACTATAATACATACATACCACTTACTTACCATTCTACTTACCTATCTAACTCTGAGCATCTCTGAATAATTGAGGATACTTCTAAGATATCTCTAACTCTAGCTCCCATCCAGCTTCCTCTACTGCGTGATTACACCATGGTACCTTTACTAACGAAATTCTCTTCGAACGTAGTTCCTGCTCTTTATAGTCTAGGATCTAAACTAGCATCTCCTTATATACTAATGTGTCTCCGAGCTCCAACGACTCGTAACTGATCACATGCAAAGGATCTGTAACATACCTCCTAAGCATGGACACGTGGAATATGTCATGCATCCTAGACAATGCGGGTGGTAATGCTATCTTATATGCCACCGAACCAACTCTTTCTAGAATTTCTAACTGTCCGACGTACCTAGGGCTCAACTTGCCCTTCCTACCAAACCTCATTACTCTTTTCATCAGAGCAATCCTAAAAAAAATAGCATCACCCACCTCGAACTCTAACTCCCATCAATAGGTATCTGTGTAACTCTTCTATCGACTCTAAGCTGCTTTAATCCATTCCTTGATGAGCTTGACCTTCTCTGAGATCTACTGGACCAGCTCTGACCCCAAAATCTGGCGCTCACCAACCTCATCCCAGTACAACGGTGATCAACACCTCTGGCTATACAATGCCTCATACGGTGCTATCCTGATACTGGCCTTATAACTGTTGTTGTAGGCGAACTTAAAAAATAAAAAATATTTGATCCAATTGCCCCCAAAATCTAGTACACACACCCTCAACATATCTTCTAAAATCTAGATGGTCCTCTCTAACTAACCATCGATCTGTGGGTGAAATGCAGTACTGAATGTAAATTGAGATTCCAACCCTTCTTGAAGACTCTTCCAGAATTGGGAAGTAAACAGTGGATCTCTATATAAGACAATCGATACTAGTACCCCGTGCAATCTGACTATCTCTTGAACAATATCTCTGCCAGCTTATCCATAGAATAACTAACTTTAACCGGGATAAAATGGGTAGTCTTCACTAATTTGTCAATCACTACCCAAATCCGTGAAGTGCTGATGGGAATCCTGTGACAAAATCCATGGAAATGTGCTCCCACTTCCATTTAGGAATGACAAGTGGTTGCAACAATCCCGCTGGCCTCTAGCCCTCGGCCTTCACCTGCTAACAAGTCAAGCACTGCTTTACAAAATGGGTGATCTCTCTTTTTATGTTGGACCACAATAAAAATTCTCGAAGATCCATGTACATCTTCATACTCCCTAGATGAACTGTGTAGAGCGAACAATGTGCCTCCTCTAGAATGACTCGCTTGATCTCAGCATCATTTGGTACACAGATCTTGGTATGAAATTTGAACACCCCATCATCGGAGATATTTAAATATGCCTTTAAACCATCCTGAACCCCTTCTATAACCTCTACTAGCTCTGCGTCTTCCACGATATCCATAAAATCATGGGGAGTTGCTCCCCGAAGATACGTGCGGTAGGGATCTTTTAGTGTGCTCATGAATAACGAAATGGCTTCTCGGTCACTTACTAGGGGATCCACCTAGATCGCCATATCCCTCCACCTATAAGCATACTCCTTGATTGTTTTGATGGCTTTCTTCTCCATTTCTTGTAGACTCATTCAGTCAGGTGCCATCCCCGTCACATGATTGTAGTGAGTGACAAAGGCGTTGGTCAAGTCCTTCCAAGTGTGGATTCGGGCCTTATCTTGCTAAATGTACCAATGGATAGTAGACCCGGTCAAACTGCTTTGAAAGCAGTGCATCATTAGCTTCTCGTCATCTGAGTACGTTGCCATCACTTGATAGTACATCAGTAAGTGGGCACAAGGACATCGAGTTCCATCATACTTTTCAAAGTATGGCATCTTAAATTTCAGCAGCAAAGTGACCTTCAACACTAAGCAGAGGTTTGTCGAATCAACAGGATTGAATGAATTGGACCCTTCAATGGTCCTTAACCGTTCTTCAAGTACGTTGCAACGATGCTCAGTTTTGATTCTATTTTCCCTCATCTATCATCATTATTGGGTATATTCCGACTGTTGGGACTCCTAGTGTCAATACGGTAGGAACGAATGAAGCACTATTTGGTGGGGGATTTTCTGCGGCAATCGGAGGTTGTGTTGAGGTCTGCCCGTGTAACGGGGTGAATCCTGGAGGGTAGGCGGGGTTTGACTCCTCCTCAACATTTTGTGGTTGCACAGTCTTACCCTTGTTCATCATTAGGTCCAAAAGCTTATTGATCTTATTATTTAGCTCTTCTTGCCACTGATTTATTCCCAGGATTCTTCCTTCCAATTATTCTGCCATGATCTTTGCTTTACTTCTGGTGTTGTAGTGGTGAGTAGTGGTGGGCTCAATGTTGGAATTTTGCATTTTAATTTGTCTTGGCAGAAAGTTGGAAAGTAATTACTGGACCATTGGAGAAGAACATGCATGCATGTACGCATGAAATGCAACCTAAACAATCATTTGGCCAGAGTTTTGGGAAAAACCTCAATGATCCTCTGAATGATCCATTTTCCCCTGGGTAGGGTTCTTTAAGAGATAAAATTTGACTTTTAAGCGAATTAGGCTTTTCTCGAAACATTGGCCAAGTGATATGGATGCTAGAGATGGATGCAGGATGTACAAAGCATATATACAACAGTCATGGATTACAACATGTGGAGAAGAATATGGCTTCTGTCCCAACCCAAGGGAAGGTATATATATATAGGGTTCTCTGAGGCTCTACCTTAGGTAAGGGATTATGGACAATCATGTGTGGTTAGGCTCTAATCCTTATTGACAATAGGTTCCCAGATTGAAACTTTATCCTCCCTCATAAGGGTTCAGACAAAGCTTGCACTGAGCGGAGTGGTTTGCGTGTCCCCATAGGTCATGCCACATGGGAACTGGCACTATTACACTCCTTTCTAATCCTAGCAAGGGAAAGCCCGGGTATAGAGGTGTGAGAGTGTGTGAAATCATATTTTCTATCTAAACCTTCTACCCCACATCATGAACTTATTTGAACACAATATTCATAATTAAACACATGTTCACCTAGAACAAACATCTTATCCAAGTACCAAAGCAAGCAAAGCATTTACAATTAATCTTATACACACAATTATTTACATACATGCAATCAAGTTATCAATTTGTACAAAAATGAAAGGGAGTAATCAAGAAGGCTTATTTAGATTTGAGATCGGGATAATTCTCAATTAATTACTAACTCAACTTTCAAACGACCCCAACAGAGTCACCAAGCTATCCCAACGTCCCGGATCCAGCCAGAGAACCTACTCTGACAAATATGGGTATGGCTGCGAACTGGGAAAAATGGATGTGTGACTTTGAAAAAGATTTTTTTGTGGAAAAGTAATGTGTGATGGAATCGCCACTAACCCTTTGAAGTGCGGTTAGAACACTTGATTGCTACTTCGTTAGGGGTAGAATCAGTCTGCGTCACCAGAGTCGGGCTTTGGAGTATGATTACGCGATGGGAAGGTATTAGCACCCCCTACGCATCCGTTCTTACGAACGATACCAGATTAGTCAAAAATTATCCCAAAATAAATCTAATAAGCCTGTCAAAATTACTCCCTTTCAAAAATCAAAAGAATGAAAATATTATATAGGTATTCCCTGAGAACCAAGGTAATTCAATACTCCGAAGAGTCCATGCCCTTGGTTGCAATCATCAGGAAGGAAAATCAAGAAAATAGGATACGAAAATACACTTCCAGAGTTTTGAAATCTGTAAGATTTTTCTAAGTATAAAAATAATGTTCCGGGAGGTTTTTGGACTCCTTCGGGACGACACAGACCTCAAAAATATTTTTTGTAGTTTTTCTAAGACTTTTCTGGATTTTGGTGATTTTTTCAAATGCAAATATGATTTAGGAAATTTTTTATTTTTGTGATTTTTCAATATTTTTCCCGAAGTAATTAAATAATAAAAAAGGAATTAAGGAAAAATCCGCAAAAATCAGAAAGAAGATAAGAAATAAAATGGAAGACAAAACCGATTTCATATCGGTTCAGAAGACCCAATCGGTTTAGGAAAGAACCAATCCAAGGAGGGTCGACTTGTTTTAGGCTCGGTCGAGGCCAACTCAACATGCAATGCCCACGGGGCACATGAGTTAGCATGGGATGAAAGGTACCAGAAAATAGTCTTTATGTTCCAAAACATTTTTTTTATTATATATATATATATATATATATTATTTTTTATTTTTTATCTCTTCTAATTTTTTATAGTTTTTTATATCTCCTTAATTTGAAGTAATGAAAAGATAGATAAAGAAAATAGGAAAGTCAAGATAGTTTTAAGAAATATATATATATTGAATTTTCTCCTAATTTTCCCCCTTTTATGATTTTTTTTTATATTTTTATAAATGTAAAATAATCATATATATATATATATATATACACACACACACAACAATATTATAATAATAAGATTGAAATAAGATAAGATGAATCATAGTACATGTGTGTGTGACGTGCATGCATAGAGTGTGTGTGCTACTGTGTATGCATGCTATGTAGTGAGTGTGTGTAAATTAGTGGTGCGTGAAAATGGTGCATGCAATTGTGTAGTGAGTGTGTGTGAGTGGGTTCTGGAAAAGCTGGTAAAAAGTGACTTTTCAAATCATGCATGTTAACATGCATGAATGGAGACTGAGGAGCGGCTATTGCGAGGAGCTTAGGGTCAGCATTATGGCCGACACCATAAATGCGGGTACGTGATACTGACAAACCCAAAACCTGCTTTTGAACTAAAAATTCTGCGCACACAAACAAAAACACACCGAACAGTGCCTCAAACAACAAATCGAACGAGCAAACAAATCTCCAATAACAAAAACCACGAATCGGAATCCAAGCACAGACTGAACCGCAAATAGCCAACCAAAGAAATGCGAACAACCACCTAAAGAACTAATCCGGTGACAATGAACAGCACACGGACGAAAGGAACAATAGAGAGCATACGTTGAATAATCTGCAAGTTCCGATGAGCATGAACAATAACCCGAACATACACAGACAAAACAGTCGGCTAATCAATCACCGAAGAAGCAAGAGACACCCGTGCAGAAGACAAAATAGTTCTAGATCCCAAACAAAAATCATAAAGCAGATCGTAGAAAAAAAAAACCCACAATCCCATGACCATGACTATTAAAAAAGAGAGAAGAAAAACCACGAACAACTCAAACGAACTTAATCAAAAATGGATCTGCACAATGCCTAATAGAACAAACTCGAGCACGTCAACCTAAACCACCAAATAGTCAAGATAGGTCCAGAAAAAAACTCACCCGAGCAACCGCAGATTATAATGAAGAGGTAGTGAGACCAGAACCAATCTCGTTGCCAGAATGAGAGTTTATCTCATTGTTTAAGATCCAGGCCCATCAAGAAAGCCAAACGATGCCCTCGATCCCTCGTAATCCATTCTAACCACGGAAGATCAAGAAGATGAAGGAAAACTCAGCCCCATGCTCATGCGCCTTCATCTGTGAATTTGCAACACGTCGGAGAGAGCAGAGATGCAGAAGAAGATAACTACTGCTGCCACCGGAGACACACTAAATAAGGACTGAGATACCTGAAAAAGTGAGGAGAGACAACGAGAGATGACGAATCGAGATGAGCTGGAGAAGATGGGCGCTAAAACAAAGAGAAACGACTTCGCCGGAGAAGGACTGAGAACTGAGAAACAAATCTAAGCGGCGAAAAATGACCAGGGAGGATGAACTGAATGAGAGATGCGAGAACTCTAGGAGACTGAGATATTGGGACGAAGAGTTGAGACGAGCTGTAACATCCTCAAAATTCTTACCATTATATATATATATATATATATATATATATATATATATATATATATATCTATAGATATATACATTAAAACCTAAGTAGCGGAAACACAACTCATCCAACCATTCACATATACGCTATACAATACCAAAATCCAGTATATACAGACCATAACCATATAAAAATACCCCCCTCCAGCATCATCTACTCAAAAGCATATATACACAACTCTGTCAAAAACTCACCCTATAACCAGGGTGATCAAACGACTCTCTATCCATGAGCCTGATCTGCTCACCTAATTAGCTCACCTGAAAAATGTTAAAGTAATAGGGTGAGTCAACGTTCAGTAAGTGAAAATATGTTATTACTAGTGTGTGGCGACCGAGTCATAAAATTATAATAATAATATCTAAAACTGCATGATTTGGTAAATTTATAGAACATATGTATAAAAGCTTAAAACATTTGTATCATCTGAGCTTTCTATTATTCATACTGCTATAACGTACTATATGCAATGAAAACTATAAATCTATATATGTATATATATGTAACTATGTTCTTTCCCTAGGACTCTGTATGTCATGATTTGACCCCTCATGACAGGCTTGTGCAACCCGTAGGCAGGACTTAACCTAGTTGGCCCTCCAGGTAAGTCATCATACTCTACACTACCTTAATCCGGTCAAACTGCATCCACTCCTAAGCACGGGACTAGCTGCTTCCTCATCTAACCGGCCCCCTCTACCCAGTGTACTGAGGAGCTGCATCCTCTCCGAGTACAGTTAGACGGTACCCATACACTATCTGAAATATGTGGTTACACTCTATCTGTATATAGCAACGGTACCGTGCTCTGTAAACTGTAACTGTCTGTAATATCTCCACAGGGATCTGATACTATATAAGTACAACTATATATATACCTTTGCTATTTTCATTATGTTTCCAAAATAACCATAACGCTATAATTCTGTACTGTAAATACTGAAAAATCTAAATAATTGTAGCATTTCGATGCTATAACTATATAATCTGTCTTTATAACTGTGTGTTATGGTATTCAAGAAAATATAACATTCTGTGAAAACTATGATATATGGAACTGAATAAAATATATATAAATCTACATCAGATAAACATCTACTTAGGCCACACAACATTAAAACATTCATTCTATAGAAACTGCATAAAAATTGGTATATATGTATCTATGAAAACTCTGTTAATATTCTTAAAATCTTAGCATAGCATATTTCCCTTACTTTAACTCTGAAAAGCCCCTATAAAATTTTGGCTCTATACCCGCAGGGTTCCCAGCTTAACTTCCTGAAAACAAAATTCCCCAGAACAAAATATTAGTATTTTTTTACCTACAACATTTCTTATAACTGAGGGAAAGGCAAATACTAAATAAAATGTCTTACCCTGAGATTGGGATGAAATCCAACTCAACTTTTCCAACGATCAGCTCTGGCAAACTTGCAAAGAACTTTACTAGAAGTGTCGTGGTAGCCTTAGATCTTCGATCCGGCGAAAAACAGGCTCGAAAACGAAAAGAGAAGTGAGAGAGTGACATAGAGAGAGAGGAGAGAGAGAAAAATCTAGAAATAAGACAAAAATCCGAGTTTTCACTATTTATAGGGCCGGATTCGTCGACGAGACACGTCACCTCGTCGACGAGTCCTTTAGTAAATTTGTCGACAAATCTTACCCTTCGTCCACGAAATTTAGAGTAGCCCAAAACCCTCTCTTGGTATTTTCTTGTCGATGAAATGAGACCTCGTCGATGAAATCCTTAAGACCTTCATCGACGAATCCTTGTATTCGTCGACGAAACTTGGAAATTCCTAAAAAAATTTATTATCTCGAAAAATACAATGTCGTCGACAAACGCGAAGCCTACTGTCTCCTTCTATTTCGGTTTCCATTTCTCTCCCTTATTATTATTTAAAGACTATTTTTCTTTGGGTCACTACATTCACCCCTCCTTATAAAATTTCGTCCTCAAAATTTATTATCTTTATCTTTATCTATACTCTCCATCATTCAGTAAAAGAAAATGGTCTACTTATTTTTTTACCTGCCCTCGCTTATGGCTGAGGAATACCGTGTTTACATTTATGTTCTAGAAGATTACACATATAAAACTAAAAACTATCTACTAACTAAAATCAGTACATGTACCTACAAGAAAACTTATCTAACTATTATACTTTACCTGAGTACCTCTATACCTCTTGGAACAACTGCGGATATCTCTGTCTAATCTGCTCGTCAAGCTCCCAAGAAGCTTCCTCCATAGCATGATTCTTCCATAAAATTTTAACTAACTGTATTTCTTTAGTACGTAAGATCTGTATCTTTCTATCCAAAATTTGTATTGGTACTTCTTCATATGCCAATGAATCCTTAAGCTCTATCTCTGCATAGCTAATGATGTGGGATGGGTCTGGGACGTATTTCTGTAACATAGCAACATGAAACACATCATGAATACTAGCTAAAGCTGGCGGCAAAGCTAGCCTATAGACAACCGACCCTATTCTCTCAAGCATCTCAAAAGGGCCAATATACCTAGGGCTCAACTTGCCCTTCTTTCCAAACCTCATAACTCCTTTCAGATGAGCTATCTTCAAAAATACTCTATCTCCCACATCAAACTCTAACTTCCAATGGTGAGTGTCTGCATAGCTTTTCTGCCGACTCTGTGTTGTACTGATTCTTTCTCTAATTAATCGGACTTTGTTGGATGCCTGTTATATAATCTCGGGACCCAAGACTTGCCTTTCACCTACTTCATCCCAGAAGAGAGGAGAACAACACCTCCTACCATATAATGCCTCGTATGGAGCCATGCCAATACTAGTCTGGTAGTTGTTATTATAAGCAAATTCAACTAACGGCATAAACTGAATCCAACTGCTTCCAAAGCCAAACACACAAGCACGAAGCATATCCTTTAGTGTCTAAATCATCCTCTCAGTTTGACCATCTGTCTGGGGATGAAAAGCAGTGCTAAAAGCTAACTGCATACCCATAGCCTCCTGAAAACTTTTCCAGAATCGTGAAGTAAACCAAGGATCTCTATCCGAGACTATAGATACTGGTACTCCATGAACACGAACTATCTCCTGAACATATATCTCTACCAATCTTTCGATGGAATAACCAATTTTAATAGGGATGAAATGTGCGGTTTTTGTCAAACGATCAACAATCACCCAAATCGCATTTAATCCCTATCGCACTGGTGGTAACCCCGTAACAAAATTTATCGAAACGTGGTCCCACTTCTACTCTGGGATAAACAACGGGTGCAACTGTTCTGCTGACCTCTAGTACTCAACTTTAACCAACTAACACGTCAAGCATTGCTGAACAAACTCAGCTATCTTCCTCTTTATTCCACTCCACCAGGAATACTCTCGCAGGTCCCTATACATTTTAGTACTACCGGGATGGACCATGTATAGGGATCTGTGAGCCTCCTCTAGTATAGTTCTCTTGATCTCAGTATCTGCAGGAACACATAACCTAGTACGGAATCACAAAGCTCCATCATCTGATATGCTGAACTCCTCACCCTGACCATCACGTACTCTAGCCATCACCGCTACCAACTCTGCGTCATCACCCTGAGTTGCCTTAATCCTCTCGTAAAGTGTAGGCTAAACCACTAGGCTGGCAATAACTGCCTAAGGACTCTCCTCCACCAATTCTATACTGAGCCTCTCCAAATCCACCAGAATCGAGTGCTGAATCTCTATAGCTGCTAGTACAGATCCTCCTGATTTCCTACTCAGAGCATCTGCCACTACGTTCGCTTTTCCTAGGTGGTAACTAATCGTGCAATCATAGTCTTTAATAAGTTCCAACCACCTTCTTTGCCTCATATTCAACTCTTTCTGAGTATAGAAATATTTCAAACTCTTATGATCCGTGAAAATCTCGCACTTTCCACTATATAAATAATGCCTCCAAATCTTGAGAGCATATACCACTGTAGCAAGCTCTAAATCATGGACGAGATAATTCTTTTCATATTCTTTAAACTACCTAGACGCATATGCAATAACCCTGCCGTGCTGCATCAACACGCATCCAAGACCCTTCAAAGAGACATCACTGTATATCATAAAGCCGTCCTCCCCTGATGGACTAGCCAGTACTGGACCTGAAACTAACCGCTCCTTTAACTTTTGAAAGCTCTGCTCACAGTCATCAGTTCATTCAAATTTTACATTTTTCCTTCTAAGTCATGTTAATGGACCTGATAGCCTGGAAAAATCATCCACAAAGCGTCGGTAATAACCTTCTAACCCTAGAAAACTCCTGACTTCCTGAACATTTCCCAGCTTCTCCTAATTCACCACTGCCTCTATTTTTCTTGGATCAACTGATATACCTGCTTCTGAGATCACGTGGCCAACAAATGTGACCTGCCTTAACCAAAACTCACATTTTTTTAATCTTGCATATAACTTTCTTTCCCTTAATACCTGCAACACCAGTCTCAAATGATGCTCGTGGTCCTCAAAACTCCTCGAGCAGACCAGTATATCATCAATAAACACAACCACAAACTAGTCCAAATACTAGTGGAACACCCGATTCATCAAATCCATGAAAACCACTGGTGCATTAGTCAACCCAAATGGCATCACTAAGAACTCGTAATGCCCATATCTAGTACGGAAAGCGGTCTTTGAAATGTCCTCTGTTTTGACTTTCACCTGATGGTAGCCTGACCGCAGATCAATCTTAGAGTAAACCTGGGTCCCCTGGGGCTAATCAAATAAATCATTGATCCTAGGGAGAGGATATTTATTCTTGCCTGTCAATTTATTTATCTCCCTATAATCGATGCACAACCTCATAGTTCCATCTTTCTTTTTCATAAACAGAACTAGCGCACCCCAAGACGACACACTGGGCCTGATAAAACCTTTATCCAGCAATTCTTGTAACTGTTCTTTCAATTCTTTTAACTCTACCAGGGCCATACGGTATGGTGCTTTCGATATTGGTGCAGATCCCGGCAACAAGTCTATAGTGAACTCAATCTCATGATCTAGTGACAAACCAGGCAATTCTTCTGGGAATACATCTGGGAATTCCCGCACTACTAGTATGTCAGCTTGTCCCAACTCTTCTTTTGGCAATTCTTTTATATATGTGACATACCCCTGGCAATCACCCTGTAACAATCTCCTCACCTGAATAGCTGACACTAGCTGTGGTTAGGCACGTACACGCGAACCCACAAATCTAAATTCTGACTCGCTCGGGGGTCTAAAAATCACTTCCTTCAGAGGACAATCAATACTTGCTTGATATGTTGCTAACCAATCCATGCTCGGTATCACATCGAAGCCCTGCATATCTAGGATCACAAGATCAGCTAACAGCACTCTCTCCTGAATACTTAATAGAAAATTTCAAAGTACCCTCCTGCATCTAACCACATATCCCATCGGCGTACCCACAGATAGTTCTACATCTAGTAGCTGAGTCTTTACCCCAATTATTCTGACATACCCCGCCGATATAAAGGAATGGGGGACACCTGTATCAAACAAAACAACAATAGTATATGGTAAAGCAGTAAGGGTACCTGTGACCACGTCTCCAGCCGTTTCAACGTCTCCCGGTGTCAACGCATAGACTCTCGTCGGCACAGTGTTTCTCTACTGACCTCCGAGGGGCGCCTGGTATTCTTCCCGAAATGGCCTAGGATCCGGTACATAACCTGGTGTCATCTAACAGGATTGAGCCATATGACCAGGTCTCCCACAGCGGTAGAAAACATTCTCCCCAAATCGACATTCACCTGGGTATCTCCGTCCACATCTGGTACAAATGGCGAGAGGCTGACTACCCTGAGATCCACCCTGCTTTACCATCTATCTCTGACCTCCGCCAAGTCTACCTCCCCTCTAAGGGCTTCAACTAGGGCTCTTCTTCTGACTCTGTCTTAATCTCTTTTAGTAAACTTTCCTCTACTATAATGGCCCTGTCAACCAACTCTATAAAATCCTGGATCCTCGGTACCACCACCTACCTATAGATATCTCGCCTCAAACTCCTCTCGAACATTCTGGCCTTTATTACTTCATCGGGGACGATATATGGGCAGAAATGCGAGAGCTCGATAAATCTTGCCGCGTACTGCTGGACTGTCATCGACTCCTGGGACAGGCTCAAAAACTCCTGAATTTGGACCTCTTTAACCAAAACAGAATAGTATCTATCAAAGAATATATCCCTGAAATGGGCCCAGGTCATCGGCACTGGAGTCATCCTCTACTTCTCCAATAGTCTAGTGGTCGTCCACCATCTCTCAGCCTCTCCTGCTAGGCTATACGTAGCATACATAACTCTCTGCTCGTCGGTGCAATGAAGTACTGTCAGGATCTTCTCTACCTCCTGCACCCAATTCTCAACAACTGCAGGGTTAGTCGCTCAAGAAAAAGCTAGTGGGTTCATTTTCATGAATTTCTCTATGGTGCATCCCTGAACCGGAGATGGATCTTCCTGCTCTCTAGAGCTCCGCGCTATCTCAGCCATAACTTGCTGAGCCACACTACGTAACACAGCATCTGAATCCCCGCCTGCTGCACTAGAAGAACCAGCACCATCATCTCCACTAGCGTGAGCGCTATTGCCTTCTGGGTCCATCCTGCAAACATATAGAACACCGTTCAAAATTCTATCTTCCTACAGACCCAACTTATTTAACTAAAATTCCAAATCCTCTATTAACTATCCCTCTTGATTCTAGCCCCGAAATCCATTCCTGCAACCCAAACACATGACTTGTCAATAGTTTACTATGGATTTCCTGGAATCGTCACCCCAGGAAAAACACAGAAACAATCACGAAATCCCATATCCAGATCACAAAACAAAACCTCAAATCTCCTTCCTATATTTTGGTATTGCTTCCCGCTGCACTCTAGAGTCTACAGAACATAGCAACCTAGGCTTTGATACCAAAAATGTAACATCCTCAAAATTCTTACCATTATATTTATATATATATATATATATACACATCCATACCTAAGCAGCGGAAACATAAATCATCCAACAATTCACATATACGCTATACAATACCAGAATCCAGTATATACAGACAATAGCCATACAAAAATACCCCCCTCCGGCATCATCTACTCAAAAACAGATATACACAACTCTGTCAAAAACTCACCCTATAACCAGGGTGATCAAACGACTCTCTATCCATGAGCCTGATCTGCTCGCCTAACTGGCTCACCTAAAAAATGTTAAAGTAATGGGTAAGTCGACACTCAGTAATTGGAAATATGCTATTACTAGTGTGTGGCGACCGAGTCATAAAATTATAATAATAATATCTAAAACTGCATGATTTGGAAAATTTATAGAACACATGTATAAAAGCTTAAAACATCTGTATCATCTAAGCTTTCTATTATTCATACTTTTATAACATACTATATGCAATGGAAACTATAAATCTATACACGTATATATATATATATATATATATATATATATATATATATGTATGTATGTATATGTAACTGTGTTCTTTCCTTGGGACTCTGTATGTCATGATTTGACCCCTCATGACAAGATTGTGCGGCCCGTAGGCGAGACTTAACCTGGTCGGCCCTAGAGGTGAGTCATCATACTCTACACTATCTCAGCTCGGCTAAACTACATCCACTCCTAAGCATGGGACTGGTTGCTACCTCTTCTAACCGGCCCCCTCTACCCAGTGTACTGGGGAGCTACATCCTCTCTGAGCACGATTAGACGGTACCCACACACTATCTGAAATATGTGGTTGCACTCTATCTGTATATAGCAACGATACCGTACTCTGTAAACTGTAACTGTCTATAATATCTCCATAGGGATCTGATACTATATAAGTACATATATATATATATATATATATGTACTTATATAGTATCAGATCCCTATGGAGATATTATAGACAGTTACAGTTTATAATATCCCTATGGAGATATTATACCTTTGCTATTTTCATTATGTTTTCAAAATAACCATAACGCTATAATTCTGTACTGTAAATACTGAAAAATCTGAATAACTGTAGCATTTTGATGCTATAACTATATAATCTGTCTTTATAACTGTGTTTTATGGTATTCAGGAAAACATAATATTTTGTGAAAACTATGATATACGAAACTAAATAAAATCTATATAAATCTACATCAGATAAACATCTACTCAGGCCACACAACATTAAAACATTCATTCTATAGAAACTGCATAAAAATTGGTATATATGTATCTATGAAAACTCTGTTAATATTCTTAAAACCCTAGCATAGCATATTTCCCTTACCTTAACTCTGAAACGCCCCTATAAAATTTTGGCTCTATACCCGCAGGGTTCCCAGCTCAACTTTCTAAAAACAAAATTCCCCAAAACAAAATATCAGTATTTTCTTACCTACAACATTTCTTATAACTGAGGGAAAGGCAAATACTGAATAAAATGTCTTACCCTGAGATTGGTACAAAATCCAACTCAATTTTTCCAATGATTAGCTCTGACAGACTTGCAAAGAACGTTGTTAGGAACGTCGTGGTAGTCTTAGATCTTCGATCCGGCGAAAAACAGGCCCAGAAACGAAGAGAGAAGTGAGATAGTGACGTAGAGAGAGAGAGGAGAGAGAGAAATCCGGAAATAAGAAAAAAATCCAAGTTTTCACTAAATATAAGGCCAAATTCTTCGACGAGACACGTCACCTCGTCGACGAATCCTTCAGTAAATTTGTCAACGAATCTTACCCTTCGTCGACGAAATTCAGAGTAGCCCAAAACCCTCTCTCGGTATTTTCTCATTGACGAAATGGGACCTCATTGATGAAATCCTTAAGACCTTCGTCGACAAATCCCTGTATTTGTCGACGAAGCCTGGAAATTCCCAAAATAGTTTATTATCTCCAAAAATAAAATGTTGCGTTCGTCAACGAAGCTTACTACCTCCTTTCTTTTTCAGTTTCCATTTCTCTCCCTCATTATTATTTAAACACTATTTTTCTTTGGGTCACTACACAAGCTGTTGGAGTGATGGGGATGGTTCGGCCGTGACATCGTAGGGCATGGTTTGGATCTGAGTTCGGGTGACAATGAAGGGTAGAGATGGTTTGAAGATATGGGCTACTCGGAGGTTTCTGAGATGGAGTTGTTATGGCAGTTCTAGGTGCTGCCTATGCATGGAGGTTGATGTGTGGGTGAATGGGATCTACGGAAGGCTACGGGGTGGTGATGGTGGCTGGTAGTCGAAGGAGTTGGGATTGTAGGGGAGGTACGTTTGCGGTTATGATAGTTGTGATGCAGTGACAGCTGTTGAAGGTGTGAGGAGTTGGGATCGACTGTGTGCAAGTTGTGAAAGCTGCAGGTGAGTGAGTGTAGCAGAGAGTCTGCTAGCGAAGGAGATGGCAAGATTGAAGAAACTAGGAGATGGAGCTGTGGTGGTCTGGGGGGCTCTGTGATTGGATCTGCAGGGAGGGTTGGCAAATGGGTTGTCGAAGATGGTTAGGGAGCCTGCGAAGATGACGGGCGAATCCCCACCTTTTCTTTTTCAAAGCTGAGCGAAGACTTCCTATTTATAGGAAGTGTGGGTGGTGGATCGGCGAGCAAATGGTCACACTAGACTTTTATTCTCCCCCTTGCCTACACGTTTATTCCTAGGAAGAATCATGCAACCACCTACGCACATGCCATTTCCGTTGAAGGCTCTGTGGGTATGTGACAGATTAGATTTTTATTTCTTTGTATTTTTTATTTGCTTGGTATTTTTCTCTTTTTTATATTTTTCGTATTTCTCTTTTTGCAATTGTTTCATAAAGATTTGATTTCTAAACACCGAGGGATCCGAACCTGACGTAATTAAAATACTGAGACTCGCTTAAAAATATTATGACTCGTTTTTTTTTTAATTATTATTATTATTATTATTATTACTTTTTGAAAAATAACCTGGACGCATTTTTTTTGAAATTGACGAGGACATGACTCAATTTTAAAATAGGACTCTAATTTAAGATAAAATATGACTCGATTTGAAAACTCATGACTCAACTAAAAATACCGGGACTCGATTAAAGACATCGAGACTCAATTTAGAAAACCGGGCTTTTCAAATAAGGTCCTCCGATTCTCGAGGTTCAAAATCAACTTTTATTACACTGAGTCTCCTGAGGAAGGATTAGTAAAAATTAGGATGTTTACAGCTTAAATTCAAAATGTTAGACATATCAAGATTGTGGATCAAAGTTACAAATTTTGACAAAAGAAAATATCTTAAAATAATTTTTCTTCTCTATAATAGGCCGATTGAGTCTGACTTATGAAACATGAGGTAAATTACTACTCATCTTATATTTCTTACCTCATAAAAATTTTGAACCCAAAAGATTAAATATAGAAATCTGAAACTCCATTTGTTAAACTGTCCCTCAAAAGATATTTCAAAATAAATATGTAATAACATCAATGGCCATTTACGCCACCCCGCATGTGGGAAACATAACTCATACATTAACTAGTAATAAATTGTTTTCCCATTTTGCAGTTACTTGTTGTATTAAATTATGACACTGGCTTCAATTTAGTTTCACTTTTTTTTTAATATATATATATATTAATTGAGCTGTGTACGCTCATCCATGCAAGCTGTTAAATTGTGAGACACAGCCCACAAATTACCAACGGGGATTGCACTGTGCAATGTGAGCATGAAGACAGAAAATGCAGCCTATAACTCACTTCGTACATACCCACACTGACACACGCACACGCTTTGAACCCACTGTGAAAAGGTCAACATCCTCATCACCCAAGCAGATAACCCAGTTGTCATCCGTTGTCGTTTTGCACCCAAACAGGTGTCCCCCGCTCACCTGCCCTGCCTAGCTATACAGGATCTTTTTCATCAGACGCAGGGAAACTTCACCTCCCATGAAATATAATATTATAAATTAAAATAAACACCAATCTCTCTGTATAAAAGCGAAAGACCGCTTCCACATTTCTAATACTTCCATTCCACGAATCCTATTCGTTTCCAAATCCCACGGAGACCGACCGTGGTCGGTTCTTGTTTCGGATTTTTCTAATGATGGGTAGATCTGTTCTGGTTTTTCTGGTTCTGGCCGGGATCGTGACGATCCAAGCAATGGCGGACCGATTAGACGTCGGTTCAGAGACAAATACGCCACAGAGGGTACAGGTGCAGAGGGGGGTTGTGGGTCGGGTCGCGGATCCGCCGGCTTCGAGCAGAGAAGAGTCGCCGGAGCGCGAGGAGGGAGAGTCGCGCGCGGCGGAGGCACCGGAGAACAGAAGGCTGGGAAAGCACCACCACCACTCGTCGGATAAGTCTGTGGCCGGCGGCGGCGTGATCATCGGAGGTCTTGTGACGGCGATTTTTGCGTCTGTGTTCTGCTACATTCGGGTTACCAGGAGAAGGGACGGAGACGCGAAGCTCTCCGGCGCAAATTGAGCTTTTTTCACTGTTTGGCCTCTCCTTAAGAAAGAGGTTAAGCTTACAGAAACCTGTATGTGTGATGCGAAAAATTAGAGTAGTTTATTATCTAGATTTTGTGAATGATAGGATAAAATTTTTATTTTTTTTCTTTTCCTTGGTATGCATTTTCTTGCCCCTTTTCATTTTTGTTTGCACGGCTGAGGATTGCGGGCTTGATTTGTTACCATTCCACAAAAAAAAGAAAAAAAAAAAAAGAAAAAATCTCGGGTTCGAGTTGTTGATGTGAGAAAGCGTTATGCAATAGTAGATTGGAGGAAAAAGAGATTGCTGGGTTACTAAAATTTCAAGAGTGCTACTGAATTTTTAACTCAAGTTTATTAATAGTAAATGAATTTTGAACTAAACTTTGAAAAAAAAAAAAATGTTTCAATCCACTAACATCTTTTCTGATGGTCAATATTTTGGCCAGTTGCTCAATTAAAAGCTAACTTTGAACATGAAAAGGTACTTTTGCATGCTTTGCAATAGTGGAGCCTAGGAAGATTGGAATTCCAATATTTGATTTTTTTTTTTTTTTTTTTTGGGAGTCCAAAAGCATTGTTCTAATCTTTTTTTAGTCGAGAAATATGTAGGGTGTGACTATACGTCATCGACATGAATGATATTTAAACATCACATCTATATCATTTCGGTGGGATTAAATCCAGAGTTATTTATTGGAAAGAAAAAAAAAATGATGGGTTTATGGACGTAAATATTCTCGCATTTATCGATAATTCATAATTTTTTTTATTTTTATGATACGTTCTTAATTGAATTAAATCGGGCTAATCGTCCCGATCTACAAAGTACGAACCTATTTTAGCTATCAACAAATTTCTAAAATTTTGGATGGGATGTGCAACTTTGGATGCTTCAATTGGCAAATCTAGTATTGAGCGAAATGTTACACCCCCTAGGTTTTGTATTACAAGTCAATCCTACTCCACTAATAGTGGCATGTTTTGGTCGTCTTTCCCATTACTTAGAAAAAGTGAGTCACCAGTTCAGGGATAAGATATTATCATTACCACCTAAGCAATTAGACATCTAACCTATAATCGCAATGACCCAATTATAAAAGCGGAGCTCTATCAACTTAGCTATATCCCCCTAATCCAAGTGGAGCATGCATATATTGAAGAAATCGAATGCTTCTTCTATTCTATTTCATCTAGTACAACTCAAGCCAAAACACCCCAATACTGGTTGAAACAAACACGTAATAGGAAGTTTGAAACTTCTTAATCCTCTTATTTACTTATTGAATTCGAAGTGTCATGCTATTATTACTTAAATATAAGAATGAGTGATTGCCCTTCTCCGACCCTTATTACTCAACCTGAGAGTAAAATTTTAAGATCCTTTATTTTATTTTATTTGTTATTTTGAATAGGATCGTGTATATTAACAATAAACGATTTGTATAATGGATCTTACCAAATTCAACTTGTGGCTTGATTTATTATTGTTATGTTGTACTTTGTCATCACGGTAATGTAAGAAGTTCTTCATTGCTAAAGAACCCACCTCCTTTTATTCTATAGATTTTAGTACTATATGCCTCTGGTTCAAAACCCTTACTTCAAATGTCACCTACGTCTGAAAGCTCAAAGATCTCCTTCTCAAAAGATCATCGCAAGCATTTTTTTTTTTTTTTTTTCCATATTGACACCTCAACAAGATTATTGAAGTTAATGTTGCACAAATTGCTCAACTAAAAGGAAGAGATGGAAGGGAGTCTCTTATGACTCACTAGACTTTAATTAGATTGTCACCTACCTCAACAATGAATTCCCCACTAATGGACAACTCATTCAAACCATAAATAAGAGAGAGAGAGAGAGAGAGAGAGAGAGAGAGAGAGAGAGAGAGAGAGAGAGAGAGAGAGAGTGATTGTTGTGTTAGTACCATCAATGGAAGAGGTAGCAACATCAACATGTGCTGATGATGGAGAAGAAGGTGAAACCCTAGGGTTTGCCTAACAAAACTTTCGAGAAAGAAAGAAAGGAATATTAAATAAAATAAAATAAAATAAATGTGGATGTCTGAGGAGTCAAAAAATATTAGTTTGCTTAAGTTGTTTAACTATGCCTTATTTTAGACAACCAATTAAATCTTAAGACAACTCATTGTTATCTATTTAATTCAAACTTCTAAGAATCATGTCAAATCTAAAGAGTTCTTAATTTCTATTTTTGATTTTTTAAATACAATGAAGAAACAAGTTATGACAATTATTTGTTTATATTGCTAGTTTTCTATTTATGTTGCCAGTTTTTGCAAAAATTGAAATTCTATTTATAATTTTCATCAATTGTTGTGGATGCAGTATTTTAATATACAAAATAGATTTTTTTGGATTAAATTATTCATTTTATACAAAAGTTTTAATTCAAACTAAATAAAATGACCAGGAAGTAATTCAAAAAAATTTAATTTTACCAACTTCAGCTGTCATGTGAAACAGGGATGTTGTCTTTCAAGCACTAAAAATGAGTTTTTAAAAATATAATAACTAATTTCAATTATAATCTTTTTTCTAATTGTTATTATTTTAATTATATTTTCTAATTGTTATTTGATTCAAGGACAAAGATTAACAAGAGATCATTTAAGCACTAAATTTGTTTTAATTTAAACAAGCAGGTTACCAGTTTTTAGTTCTTAGTTTTTGCTTTTGATTTTTGTTTTTCATTTTTCATTTTTGGTTTCTATTTCATAATTATTTTTGACAATGATAACAAATAGCCTCAAAATGATTTGATTGGTTGTATATAATGAACATGATTAGGCAAGCTAACCTAATCATTTCTGGAAGCAGTTAGGTTCCATAGCCACTATACATACAAAAAACATATTCTCACTTTGGCATTTTAACTTAACTCTTAGTTGGACAATTAAAAGATTTATATTATACCAATACTAATTAACAAGTTTGTTAGTACAATGAAACGCTTTAAAATTCAGTGATCCATAAAAAATTTAGTTAATAGTTTAATGATCACTAGAGGACTTTACACGAGAGACTAGTAATATGCCGAAAAGTGGAGAAAATTAGTAAAAATTTGAAACAAGCAATGTTGAAGATTCTAGTGCGAGAGATTTTTCAAATTGAATGTTCTCTTTTGCAATATATTTTCCTCGTTTATTAAAGCAAAAAATAATAATAATAACTGCACAAAAATCGAAAAAGGATTAGTGACATTTGGTAGGGTGGCATTGTGCAAGTGTGGGTGGTTGCATGGGAGTGGGTGGTTAGTTATTTAAAAAGAGGGAAGACAATTGAAAGTTAAAATTTTATAGGCATGTAGGGGATTGCTAGGGCACCAATGACCTTCCTCAAGCACTACCTACATGGGGTGCATCCATCTACTTTGCTGTCGTGGTTCTAAATGCATGATACGACACTAAAGTCACCTTGAAGAGTTATAAAATTAAGAAATTGCAGATTTTTGTATGGACTTTCTTAGAATTATATAATAAAAATTTAAAGCTTTAAGAATGAGTGTGGGGGGGAACTAATTACTCCTGATGTAGATGAAGTAATTTATTCATGCTACTATATAGAAATATCATATAATAAAATACTAATTCAGAGCAAGAAAGTATATCCACTTTTGTGATTTGAAGTATGTGAATAATTAATATGGTGTGATATTACACATAGAAAACTGTTTTCATCCTTTCAAACAATAAAAAGGGAAGATGGAGTGAGTCCTAAATGAGAAAAAAGGTTTGGTGTTGGCTATAGGGCCTTTTTGTATTACTATAAAGTAAAATTGTAAAAGTGGATACTAAAAGAAAGTAGCATGTATGATTATATTTGTAAAACTAAAACAAATTAGGAATCCAATTAAACGCTAGGTATTCAATTTTTCCTTTAGATCAAATAAAAATTAATTTTCATGTCGTCCATCAATCATCGTGCATGAAATTTTTCATCATCAAATACTAAAGAATTTAAAAGTGCAACTATTAAACATTAATAAATCAAACATTTGAAATAAATTTAAAATTGAATCGATTAAGATGTATGATTAGGATAATAAAATATATAAAAGAGTACAAATCAATAGATATTATAATAAAAATAAGAATTACTTCCATCTCAAAAAAGGAATTACTTAATAATTATATTTTTAAACTCATTGTTTCATAGTCCTAGTGCATATGAAGGTTGAAAAATGGTGACAATATTTTTTAGAGATTTTTTCTTATATTTTCAAGTTCCAAAAACTTTACACATATTTTAATTTATACTTAATTTAAACTTGAATTTTTTTTATTTTAATTGAAAATATAAAAATAATTAATTTATTCACAAAAATTATTTTAATTAAGCCTTAAAGTATTATACTAATAGATTATTATTATTATAATAAGCATAAATGTGATATTTTTATTTTATATTATTTTCACAACAATCAAAAGGCGACAACAAAAATTAAGCTAACAAGGCAAATTAATTCATTAACAAAAACTTATTTTATTGGTGTAACAATGATAGTTATAGAAAATATGCACTATAAACAAATAGTTGTAAGAAAAACCATATCTAGATCAAAAGAAAAAAAAAAAAAGAGATTTTTTAATCATTCCTTAATCTCTCTTTTCATCATGTAAAATTTTTAGGTTTGTCAAGTATCATTTATCAAGTACATCATTGGCGTCCATTTAGTGGATTCCGTGAAACCTAGCAAATGTATAATGGTGATGTTCTTATACATGTGCGCCCAATAAATTGAAGAATTTCTCCTGTTTTAATTTTTTGGTTACCGGATCGACTACCTATTTCTCTAATTCATTTACTTTTCTTCAGTTCTTGGTGATTATAAAGTTGTTTTTATTGGCCCTCCCATAGTAAACTACCCCCAACCCCTCTTCTACCCATATTTTGGAAATCTCCCTCTCTTTCTAAAATTGGGAAGAATCCCTACTTAGGGGAATATTTGAACACCTAGGTCTTCCCCAAAGAGGCCAAAATGTGAATGATCGACCGAGCCAAAACATAGGTTTATGCTGAAGTGTTAAATTTAGTGATTCAAATAAATTGTAATTTAATATTTTTCAAATACAATAATTTTATTTAAAAAATAAAAAAAATTATTTCATTATGATTCTATTTTAAATTATTATTATTTATTTATGAGTAAAAATCCTTCTAAGCTTAAAAACATGTAAACATAGTCTATTGCTTAGGAGGATGGATTTCGAGTCTTGACTTTAAATTTGTGAGAATTTAAAATTTAAATATAATTTTATATTAAATTTTATTCAAATCTGCACAAATCAAAATAGAAAGTTTACAATGTAAACTCTAAAAGATAAAAGAATAATGTATTTGAGCTTGGACGATGTCCTTCTTTAATCCTAGAAGTTGGGAAAAGAAGAAAAAAGAAAATACATATGATCATGAGCTCACCTTACATCATAAAAAAGAGAAAAGGCAAAAAGAGATTTGGGGTTCAACTTCAACGGCTTTGTCAAATTGTCACCGACCCAATTTCCCATTCCCCGCCTCGTGGATACTAGGAAATATGTTTCCTGTTGGAGGAAATTTACTAGGAAGTTCATTTCTCTCGCGAACGCAATTGACCAACCTCTCCATGTGGGAATTAAATTCTCTTAAATGAACCTCAAATTGCAGAAAAGATTACCAGAGCTTTATAGCTTTTAGGATTTAAAAAATATTAAGGAAAGAAAAAATATATTAAGAAATCTACATTTTTACATTTGGCTATCGAAGAAAGTAAAAAAATATATCAAATTCAAGAGAAATTATACAAGATTCCTCTCCTTTCACGTGTCTGTGCTTATTTCCTAAATTATACATGTATTAAAAATGGGTTCCCCTCTTTATACGTTCGATATTAATAAATATTAGACTAATTTGTCACATGTCTAACATCTAATAGGCATGTGCACAGACACGTGGAGGGGGAGGTTCTCCATTTTATCATATAAAATAAATTTTCAATTTTATTAGAATTTAATATAGAAGGAAATACAATGAAAACTGAGTTTCCTCCTTATTTTTTGTTATGTTTTTGTGACTCATATACTTGACAAATTGAATAAACAAGGAAGAAGACAGTGGAAAATCACATATGCTGAGGAGTAGTAAGGAAACAGTTGACTATTTGGCCCAAACAATGGACTATTTGACTCCAGAATTCAGACAATTTATATTCTATTTGAAATAGTCGACTATTTGGCCCAAACAGTCGATGATTTGACTTGGGGCAATGAGGCTGATTTCAAATTTTGAATGTCAACGTTAATGTGGTTGGGTGTTTGGAGGGAAACCTCAAAAGTGTTTATAAATATACCATTATGGGTATATTTTGAGAGAGGAAGATCATTGTAAAAGTGATTGTAATGTATGTTATTTGACACTTACATAGTGAAAATTTTCTAATTGCTCCCATAGATGTAGGCTTTTCCAAACCACTTAAATCTTTGCATTGTTGTTTTTACTTTCAGATATACTGTATGTGTGTATTCCATATTTGTTCTTCATAAGTGGTTGCACTTAATTTTCGATCTGCAAGTACGAGTTCATTCACAACAATTGGTATTAGAGCGTTGTTGTTATGGCATCGGGCACTTGATTTGCGAAATTTGATGCTGTCAAATTTGATGGAATCAGAAACTTCAGTTTGTGGTAAAGGAGAGTGAAAGATTTGTTTGTGCAGAAAGGGATGATTAAAGCCTTGTATGGTGTTTAACCGGAAGGTATAGATGAGGCTAATTGGAAAGAATTACAAGAAAAGGTTGTTGCTACAATACGATTGTGTTTGGCCGACGAAGTGCTTTATCATGTCATGGAGGAAGATTCTCCAACGACTATTTGACAAAAGTTTGAAAGTCGGTACATGTTTAAATTCCTTACTAACAAATTATTTCTTAAGCATCGTCTTTATTGGCTTAAGATGATGGATGGTTCAAACTTGAATCAACACATCAACGCATTTAATCAAATCATAAGTGATTTAATGCAGGTTGATATGAAATTTGAAGAGGATGATAAGGTGTTGATTATATTGAATTCCTTACCAGCGACTCACACATATGAGAACCTAGTTACCACTCTTACATGGGGGAAAGAGACCCTAAACTTGGAAGAGGTGACAAGTGCGTTGTTGGGGTTTCATCAAAGGATAAAAGTTTGCGATGAAAATTCACACGGAGAAGGACTTTTGGTGAAAGGGAACCATGATCGTGAGTGTAGACACCCTAATTTTTACCAGTGGCTTCTAAGAAGGCCCAGCGTAATAAAAATAGACCTTAAGTCTTGAATAAAGCCCTTTTTCAAAATTAAGCCCCTTGAGTCCTGAGTTTTTAAAGTTGAGTCCTAATACGGTTATCTTAGTGTTGTCCTTTAATTTCAAAATTGATTTTCTTTATAATAAGTCCAAGAATAAGTCCTATTTTCAAAGATTTTAATTTTAATTTTAAAAAAATCAAAATTTTCTAACTTTTTAGTTAAGTTCCTTAATTTAGTCCTTTAAACCTGTTCAGTTAAAAATTGAGTGTTTCAATAGCTAGAGTCTGTGAATTTTTTGCCTTTAAAATGTTTGAACTAGGTTTTTAGATTTTAAATTAAGTTCTTCAAATTTTGATTTAAGTCTTTCAATTATAAGATTAGGCCTCTTAATTTTAAATCGGGTATTTAGTCGTGTTTTAAGGTCATGTTTTACTAACCGGTTGCTTCTTAGGGGGAGTTGGCCAATTGTGATAGTTGTTTCTTGGACAAATTTCAAACATAAATCACATTTATTGAAAGGGGAGAGGGACACGTGCCCCAACTGCAATATAGGGAACACACGTGAAAGGTACATGTAGTAAATGAAAAAAAATACAAAATATAGAAAATGAAGTGATTACGTGTCTAAATTGCATAATTAGATGTTTAAAATCATGCATTAAAAATTATATTTTTAATTAAACGCTTAATTATGTTCAATAATTTAACATTGAGCTCGAATTACAATATTTGGATCATTACTCGATAATTTACGAATTTTTGGTAACTTATTATTGCAGGATAAGTTTTAGACATTAAAACCGAGATTAAAAATGTATGTACGTATATGTGAGCTAGAGTTCAAATCAAGGTCATGTGCATGAAGTCACATATCAAAGACCGGACCGTGAGCCACATGTCTGCAAATGACGAGTCATGCACGCAATTGTTTGAAGTCGTGTACGTGTGTAAAAATTGAAAAATCTGTGCTATGTAATGTGATAATTTTTGAAATTAAAAGAGACATAAAAGAGAATCAGGTGCTGTGTGAAAAGACTATGTGAGCTTCATGCACATGAATCCGTAACATGTAATGAAAAGTGGGCAACAATCCAAGTCTAAAATTCGCTAGGAGACAACTTGAACGTATTTCGGTATTTTAATCATAACTCTTTCATTTGATATCATATTGGTGTTATTCAAGTGGTATTGGAAATATTATTAAGATATCTACAATTCATTGTGAATTAACCTTTTTCTAACTCGAACGTTTACTTGATCAAAATTAGACTTGAAAGTGAAATTGCTGCACTAAGCCGTGTGCAGTGCTTAAGGAAAAAAAGAGTCTTGGGCCACCAAAAAAATGACTCATGCGCGTATGTGACGCCCCAAAACCTGCTAAGTGGGGCCCAGATGCCACGTGTTCCAATCACCTATATCTGATCCCATAATTAACATGCACGCAACGGAACATAAATAAATAACCTCAAATAAATATCAGAGTTCTATATAGCAACCCAAAAACAAATACTACAACATCCAGATATCTATATCCACAACCAGTATTTAAAACATAATCCCGTACAAATATATCTATACATATATCAGTATCTCACAATACTCCAAAAAGAAACCGCAAAAAATAATCACAGCCTAGGCCTTCAAGCTCGATCTCCAGAAGAACCTGAAAAATTGTTAATCCACTAGGGTGAGACACTTCTCAGTAAGGGTGGAATAAATTATAATAGTGTGTGACACATGAGTTTTAATAACTACATATCAAAATAAACTGCTTCTCACATAATATCAATAACAACTGATAAAATGTACCATTAATAACATCCCCGACATCTAATATCATACACACATCCAATATGCACAAGTACATAATTTTTATGTAGGCGAAAGTTCCCAAGGATAAGAAAGATTACCCGCCCATACAAGTCGCTTCCCTCTGCTCTGGTACTAAAAACTACCTATCAGAGCACTCACCTTACTCAGTAAGCCCTCAGGTGAAGTATTACCTCGCCACCAGCACACACATCTTTATTATTTTAAAGGCGAAGGTTTCCGAGGATTGGGATGTCTATCCGCCCATACAAGTAGCATCCCTTTGCAATGATACCAAGAAACTACCTAGCAAAGCACTCGCCTTTCTCAGCAAGCCCCCGGTGGTATGTTTACCTCGCCGCATTCACACACATGCATTCACAATATGCTATACCATTATTTTTATGTTATAATTAAATTCACATGCACACAACACATCCACACAGGAATCATGCATTTCATACTTCATCTTCCAATGTCCTCAGTACATGGCCCACACAGAGTAACTGCGTACATGTCAGTAGGTGGCCCACATAGGCACCTATGTACTTTTTATCTACACGTGGCCCACACAGGCACCACTACCCACATAGGGTACATAACATGGCCCACACATGCGCCATTATCCACACAGGATATAACGTGGCCCACACAGGCACCACTCCAGCTTCCGCAACACGTGGCCCACACAGGCACCACTATTCACCAATATTCAATCCCCATGACCTACCCGTTATACATCAGTAGAACAAGCTTCTCGACCTGCCAATGTCCTACCTCATATAAATGACAATATGACAAGCTCCTCGACTTGCAAACGTCATATCATGATTTACATCTAAGCAATATAACAACCTCCTCATGCCAACGTTATATTGAGATGCATACGAATAACCACACCAGTTAGTTCATACAGACGCATCAATGCATTTCCACATAGAAATCTAACAAGTCAATTCATTTCCCACACAGTATCCCAACAAATCAATACATTTCCATACAATAGTCAAACATAACAATTTATTCATCATGTCATAATCATTCCAAACGTTCCCACATGCAAACCCAAATGCTACAACAATTTATATTCAATTTATTAGGAAAAATTATTCCCATGTCACACGAATTTAATATTATATGCAATTATCCCAAATATAAATCTTAAAAAAATCATCATTTTTCCAGTAATCAGACTATTCTAAAAATCATATAGATAAATAATAAATTTCATATGCTCGTAAATAACTGGTTCGCCTTAATAAATTAATGATATAATTTTATTCCCCCTTACCTGATTCCCTGAACCACACCTGCAGGGCTCCCAAGATTATATATGTAGCGCTCACCCGAACCCTGATTCAATCAAATCAACCCCAATAAAATATTATTTTAACTTTTCCTAATTTACAATAATTAAATAACAATTAATTTTTAAATAACTCATTTATCCTAGTTTTAGAGCTATTCCTACAACGATCCCACGAGAAATCTGCTCTGCTAGACTTGTAAAGAATCATCCATAGATTCTCGTGGTGGTGTCGATCGTCAATTTGACTTAAAATTTAAGAAAAATTGAGACAAGAATGAGAATTTGGCTTACCTCCGGAGATATGTTTACGTTACTCCTACGACAAATCCACCTTAGTAGATATGTCGGTGGCGAAGAATGGAGTTCGGTGGTATTCTCGGATTTTCAATTGGGCGAGAATCCGCCGTGAAATTGTAGAGAGAGGAGGAGTGGAGAACGTGAGCTGAGTTATATATTTTTTTTTCTCTTTCTTTCTTTCCCTGCTGTTCTACACGTGAATCCACTTTTTTTTTTTTTTTTTCTTTCTTCTCCTCTTCCTGCTTGCTCCAGGAAACTTAGCCTTTAAGTTTTCCTTTTTTTTTTCTTTCTCTCCTTTATCTCTTACTTTTACTTTCATATATACTTATATATATACACTTATATATACTTATATACTTATATATATATATATATATATATATCTAAAATCCTCAAATTTCTTAATTTAATTAATTAATTAATTTTTTAAAATTTTTTTTTTGGGTCGTTACAGCGTATCTCAAGAGGAGACACGGCTAAGACAAAATATTAATGGGGGAATAGGATATTTTATGAGGAGGAGGGTTTATGGGGGGAAAAGGGAGTAGCGGGAGGCGGTGGCACGCAAGACAGCAGAAGACTCTCGGCCTCTCTCAGATTTTCGGCTATCTCTCTCTCTCTCTTCTCTCTTCTCTCTTCTCCCTTACTCTATCATCTCTCTCCTTCTTTGAACTCAATTTTGTAAAAATTAATTTTATTGCTACGTTTTTAATTTATTCAAAGTTTGGATTAATTTTTGTTTTAAAATAACTTGTTTAATTTAAGAACTTTCTTTTTACTAGATAAATTTTTGTTTAAATCTCTCTCTTTCTCTCTCTCTCTCTCTCTCTCTCTCTCTCTCTCTCTCTCTCTCTCTCTCTCTCTCTATTTCTTGCATTTAAATTCTTGTTTAAGTATTATTATTGTTAATTTCAATTTGTCTTCTTATTTAAAATTTTTATAGGAATTTAATTATTTTCTTTGGATGTTTTTATTATTAAAGTTGATGTTTTTATTTAGAGTGTATTCTTCATTGGGTTTACGTTTAAAGTTAATATTTTTATTTAGTTGAATAATTGCAGGGTTTAGTTCTTTCATTATTCTGGCATTGAATCTTGTATTTATTTAAGTTATTTCATTCATACTTAATTTTTAGTTAGAATTTAAATTTTATTGCAAAAACCTCAAAAATCCTAAGAAACTGAATCTGAACTATGTTCAATAAATTTTTCTTTTCTTAATTTCTTTTGGAATTACACGAGTTTGGAATTAAAATGCATTCCCCGAAAAAACGATCTGGCCTTTGGGTTAAGTATTATACGACTAAACTGTAATAACCCCAAAAAAGGATATAAAAGATTAGTGGAGTGATTCCCAATAATAATAATAATAATAATAATAATAATAATAAATTAAGCCCCCCTAAAGTACTCTCTCTCTCTCTCTCTCTCTCTCTCTCTCTCTCTCTCCTCTCATTCTCTCTCCTTCTCTCCTCAGCTACGTGGCGGATTCTCGCCCGATCGAGAATCAGAACATACCGTTGAGCTTCATTCTCCACTGCAGTCATTTCTACCGGAGCGGATCAATGGTAGGAACGACGTAGACGTATCTCCTGGGGTAAGCTAATTTTCCCAAGTTCTTTAATCTCTTGCAAATTATAAGCCTGATTGACGAACGAACACCACCATGAGAATCTAGGGATGATTCTCTACAAGTTTAGCATGATGGAATTCTCATGGGGTCGTCGTGGGAAAAACCCCAAATTTGGGATACGGGGTTATTAAAGGACTTATTTTTAATTAGTTAAGATTAATTTAGAAATGCTAAAATGTTGAGCATCTGGAGTTGAAGTAGAATTTTTGAAATTTAGGGCCCGAGTGAGTGCCGCGGGTGTAATTTTGGGACTCGTAGGCAAAATTCAAAAAATTAAGTGGGAGTGTCAAATATTGGTTTAAATGTTAATTTGGAGTACATGGAGCCTAGGGAAGGCTAGATGGGTAGTATTTTGAGGAAATGAAATAACTAATTTGGGAAAAATGTAAATTGTAGGAATTGAATTTCGAGCGCCAAAGGCGTAGGATTTGGGTCCTAACGAGACTCTCAATAAGTCAGGTAAATGGAACAAATTATAGCAGTCTTTTTAGAATTACCGTTTGAATTAATATATAAAAATGAGCATATTGTATTTTGCCTGAAATTTATTATGATATAAATATCAGATAAATTATATGACATTTGAGTAATATTAATTTGTGATGCTTTGAAGTCTGAAATTAATATATTATGAATATTAGATGAAAACTGTGTGCAACATGACATGTGTTGAAAAATGTGAAATATAATGATGGGTATTTTCTGAGAAAATATTGTAATGAGAATGACTAATGTGATTAGTGGAAAATAATGAAATGTGGTATTTACATATGAGTATAAATTATTTGCATGAGAAATGAGTTTGTACAAATTATTGATATGAGTATTTTGGAAAAATGTGAAAATATGTGAAATATGATATATAATATTACGAGATGATGAAATGTGCACAGAAAATGATGAAAATATTTATATTGAACTAAATTGTGATATAATGGAATATGATTGATGAAATGCCAATACCGCATAATGATTGCGGGTATGTGATAGTGAACCTTGATGAATGGTTATGATAATGAGCACGGTACCGTTGCTAGTGGTGTAGTGCAACCACACAGGCTCTTGGAGCGTGTGGCATGACAATTGACTGTGCCATTTTGTAGGGTTGTTGGGCCCCCTGAGTCCAGATCAAGGCAATAGGTCGGCTAGTCATACTATAGACGCAATATGTGATATGATATTTGATCTAACCGAGTCGGCCAACCGCAGTTAGATCCAACCTTTGGGCCGCACAACCTTGACCATGGGGGGAAGCATGGCATGGATAGAAAGATCCTTAGGGTGGCCATGAGTTATAGACGCGATGTTGGTATTTGATACCAAGGATACTTATAAGCCAGAAAGTAAAATGAAAACGAAAAGTGAAAGAATGATAAGATTGACTAAAATGAGAAATGAAAGAAAGAATGGAAATTGAGAAATAAAGAATGTTAAATATGAGAAATGAATCGTATGAGTTAATGACATAAATAATTGAGACGAAATGAAACTCTCCGCTTGAGGGCTTACTAAGTAAGGTGAGTGCCCTAATAGGTATCAGATGTGGCCATACCTGGCTGCATAACACGTTAGGACAGAGGGAAGTTACCTGTATGGGTGGGTAATCTTGCCTATCCTCAAGAACTTCGCTAGTAAAAATGTGTTGGAATGATTGATTTTGAGAAATGATTTTAAAGCTTATAAAAACTTGTGTTGTATATCTATACGACTATGAGAATATATTTTTCAGTGTATTTTCTCAGATGAAATATTATTTTGAAAAGTAAAGCATGTTATAACTGAACTCATATGGCTACACACTATGAATAATTTATTCCTTCTTACTGAGATGTGTTTCACCCAAATTATCAATTTTTTAAGGAACAGGGATAGATCGAGTGATAAAGCTCTGTGATCATAGGGAGCTGGGACCTTGACACACACAAGGTGAGTTTTTGGTGGACTAGGGAGGTGTGATTTCCCAGGGTTGTATTGTTTTTGGGTATAAGATAGTATTATATATGTGTGTATGTTGATACTCTGGGTATTGTATTCTGGCTATTAAGTATGTATTATCTTTCGCTGTTAGGTTATACAAATAAAATGACTCTTTATCTGGTACCCAATGCAGGTCGGGTCATATGAATGGTAGTAGGATTGTTGACGTCACCGATTTATGGATGTTGTTTATGACGAGTGAAAATCCATTTATTATTGGGGAAAAAATTTGTACAAAAATCGAGGCGCCACAGTTTGGTATCAGAGCCTAAGTTGCTAGGTTCTGTAGACTTTAGTAGACAGCAAAATACAATACCAGAGTATAGGAGTGGATTTTGAGGAAAATAGGAGATGGGTAGGTTGAAATGTGAGTTAGTGATTGTTTGAGGATAAGGTGAGAATTTAGGGTTCTATCTTGTGGCCTAGAGACAAGAGTACCAAGGGGGTTGTTTCTGTGTTTTTCCTGGGGTGACAATTTCAAGAAAACCATGGATACTATCGTTGGGTCTTATTTCTGAGTGGTAGGGGTGAATCCTAAATGGGGATTAGGGATGTGGAGATAAATGATTGTAGAAGGCTAATTTGTGAATTATTACAGTGTATGGGTTGTGTGATAGTAATTGTACATTGAGATTAGCTGCTATCCTTGCAGGATGGATCCGGGGAACAGTAACACGAATGTGGGAGGTGATGGAGTAGGACCTTCTAATATGGGTGGTGCATACCCTGACGCGGTGTTGCGTAGTTTCACTCAGCAGGTGATGGCTGAGATGGCTAGGAGCTCAGGGGAGCGGAGCTGCACGATTGAGCAGTTCACGCATATGCGACCCCCATCTTTTGCTAGAGGAGCAGACCCAGTAGTAACAGATAACTGGGTTTAGGAGATAGAGGACATAATGGCAGTCCTCACATGTACAGATGAGCAGAGGGTGTTTTTTGCTACATTTAAATTGACCGGGGAAGCAAAGCACCTGTGGAGGTCAATGAGATTACTTAAGGAGCAGAGGTCGGACCCTGTAGCGATGACATGGAGTCGCTTTAGGGAGATTTTATTTGAGCGGTAATTTCCCACTACGATCAGGAGCGCAAAGGCATTGAAGTTTCTATATTTGACACAAGGGTCTATGACGGCGCAACAGTATGCAGCAAGGTTTGTTGAGCTGTCCTGGTTTGCCCCGTATATGGTGCTAGATGAGGAGAGGAAGACGAAGAAGTTTGAAGAGGGACTAAGACAGAACTTGTATAAGTAGGTGGTAGGTTTCCGAGCTCAGACCTTCTCAGAGATAGTGGACAAGGCCACGGTGATTGAGAGTAGCATACAGAGAGACACAGTAGCCCAGAGCCAGAGGAAGAGGCCCGTGCCTTCTGATTTTCAGGCAGGGCCCAGTTGAGGACCGTGGAGGAGATATGATAGCAGAGGGGGACGACGACAAGGAGGAGGAGAGTGAGCAGTGCAGGGCAAAGAGATGCTCCCTCATTGTCCCAGATGTTTGAGGAGGCACCGAGAAGAGTGCTGAGCGAGGGAGGTTGGCTGCTATCAGTGCCACCAGCCTGGGCATATCGTGAGGAACTGCCAGGCATCACCAGCCGTAGAGGCTGCTCCTCGACCATGTAGAGGAGGCTACCAGGCACCTCGAGGTGGACAACAGAGGAATACTGCTCCAGTGTGAGTTTATGCACTGACGCCGGAAGATGCTGAGGTGGCTGGAGATGTGGTGACAGGTATGGTTTCAATACTGTCATTTAAAGCTACTGTCTTGTTTGATTTTGGGGCGACTCATTTTTTTATCACCCGAGAATATGTGAAGTTGTGTGGGTTTAAGCCTCAGTAATTAGATATTAGTCTGTCTGTTGCTACGCCGACTAGGGCTATAAAGGTATATAGAAAGGTACTCAGGGACTGTCTAGTGGATATTTAGGGGAGCTTTTTGTTAGCTAATTTGGTAGTTTTAGACATGCATGGGTTTGAGGTAATCTTGGGTATGGATTGGCTAGCTGCCCACTATGCTAGCATTGATTGCCATCAAAGAGAGGTAGTATTCAGACCTCCAGAGGGACAGGAGTACAGATTCGTGGGATCACTTGTGCGCACCCCACCTCAGTTATTGTCTGCTATTGAGGCACGTAGGTTGCTACCAGAAGGCTGTTAGACATATTTAGCCTGTGTGAAGGCTATATCAGAAGGGGAGCTGAGGGTGGAGGATATCCCAGTGGTGAGGGATTTTCCTAATGTATTTCCTAAGGATTTGTCAGGACTACCTCCTGATCGTGAGGTAGAGTTTGTTATTGATCTGGTTGTGGGGACAGCGCCGATTTCAAAGGCGCCGTATAGAATGACACTGACAAAGTTGAAAGAATTGAAAGAACAATTGCAGGAACTGTTAGATAAGGGGTTTATTTGGCCAAGTGTGTCGCCCTGGGGAGCACCGATTTTATTTGTGAGGAAGAAGGATGGCTTGATAAGGTTGTGCATCAACTATCAAGAAATAAACAAAGTAACTATCAAGAAAAAATACCCGCTCCCACGTATCGATCATTTGTTTGACCAGTTACAGGGGAAACAAATTTTTCGAAGATAGATTTATGCTCCGGGTATCATCAGGTGAAATTCAGGACATAAGATGTTCTGAAGATGGCATTTAGAACATGGTATGGTCACTATGAATTTCTAGTTATGCCGTTTGATTTGACAAATGCTCCTACAGTGTTTATGGATTTGATGAACAGGGTCTTTTACCAGTATTTGGATCAGTTTGTGGTGGTATTTATTGATGATATACTGGTGTATTCGAAGATCCCAGAGGAGCATAAGGAGCATCTGAGTATAGTGCTTCGGGTATTACGAGAGAAGAAGCTATATGCGAAGCTTAAAAAGTGCGAGTTCTGGCTGGAACAGTTTACCTTCCTTGGACACGTTATATCTAGGGGTGGTATTTCTGTTGATCCAAGTAAGATTGAGGCGGTAGTAGACTGGGTACTACCGCAAGTTTGTTAAGGGCTTCTCTAGATTGTCAGACACTTGCCAGATTGACCAGGAAGGGAGTGAAGTTTGAGTGGTCTGATAAATGTGAACAAAGCTTCCAAGAATTGAAACAACGACTCATCACTGCGCCTGTGTTGATGATTCCTTCAGGAGAAGAGGGGTTTGTGATTTACAGTGATGCGTCCCATAAAGGGCTCGGATGTGTGTTGATGCAGCGAGAGAGAGTGATAGCCTATGCCTCACGACAACTGGAAGAATATGAGAAGAACTACCCTACCCATGATCTAGAATTGGCAGCGGTGGTTTACGCGTTGAAGATTTGGAGGCACTATCTATATGGGGGTAAGTGTGAGATATTTACTGACCATAAGAGTTTAAAATATTTCTTCACGCAGAAGGAATTAAATATGAGACAGAGGAGATGGCTGGAGCTAATAAAGGATTACGACTGCACTATCAGCTACCACCTAGGAAAGGCTAATGTGGTCATTGATGCTTTGAGCCGAAAATTAGTGGGTTCATCTGTGTCTGCAGTGGAGATTCAGCATTCGATCTAGATGGATCTAAAGAGGCTCGGTGTGGAGCTAGTAGAGGCCGATCACCAGGCATTTGTTGCTGACTTGGTTTTGCAGCCGACTCTGCAAGAGAGGATTAAAGCAGCCTAGAGAAATGATGCAGAACTAGTAGAGCTTATAGGGAAGGTACAGGATGGTCAGGAAACAGAGTTCAGCATCTCAGATGATGGAGCCTTGTGGTTCCATGTCAGGTTATGTGTTCCTTCCGATCATTAGATCAAGAAGGTCATTCTAGAGGAAGCACATCGGTCCCAGTATACTATACATCCAGGTAGCACTAAAATGTACGAGGATCTTCGAGAGTCATTCTGGTGGAGCAACATGAAGAGGGAGATAGCCCAATATGTGGATCAATGTTTGACGTGCCAGCAAGTGAAAGCTGAGAATCAGAGACCGACAAGATCATCGCAGCCACTCCATATTCCTGAGTGGAAGTGGGAACATATAGCGATAGATTTCGTCACAAGATTGCTGCCAGCATTGCATGGACAGGACACTATTTGGGTAGTGGTGGATTGATTGACAAAGACTGCCCACTTTGTGCCGATCAGAGTTAGCTACTCCATGAACAGATTGGCTGAGTTATATATCCAAGAGATAATTAGGCTCCACGGCGTCCCAGTGTCCATAATTTTAGACAGAGACCCACGACTCACATCTTATTTTTGGAAGAGTTTGCAAGGGGCCATGGGTTCTAAGTTGTCGTTCAGCACAACTTTTCATCCTCAAACAAATGAGCAGACAGAGAGGACGATACAAATTCTAGAGGATATGCTGCGATCATGTGTGCTGGACTTTGAAGGTCGTTGGATATAGTATATGTCACTGGTCGAGTTTACATATAACAACAGCTACCAGATCAACATTGGGATGGCACTGTATGAGACGTTGTATGGTAGGAGGTGCCAATCCCCGTTGTACTGGGATGAGATAGGGGAGAGACAGATATTGGGGCTAAAGCTGATACAGCAGACTCAGGATAAAGTCAGGCTCAGCAGACTCAGCATTGGAGGTTGACGCAGGAGATCACGTGTTCTTGAAGGTGGCACCGATGAAAGGGGTTATGAGGTTCAGGAGGAAGGGTAAGCTAAGCCCTAGGTATATTGGACCGTTCGAGATTCTTGAAAGAGTGGGTCCAGTTGCCTATCGATTGGCATTACCACCGGTCTTGTCTAGGATCCACGACGTATTCCACCATTTAATGCTGAGGAAATACGTCCCAGACCCCTCCCATGTGATCAGATATGAAGCGCTGGAGTTGGGTGATACTTTAGCTTATGAGGAAGTGCCAGTGCAGATTCTTGACTAGAAGGAACATGAGCTACGCACGAAGAAAATTCCACTAGTAAAAGTTTTGTGGCGCAATCATGCCGTTGAGCAGGCTTCCTAGGAACTAGAGGACCAAATGTATTAGAGATATCCACACTTATTCAGTGGAGCATAGAGTTGAGGCAGTCAAGTGAATGGAATAATATTGTATATTTTTATTTGTATAGTGTAACGTAGGATAGATAGAGTTTTTAGTTTTGAAATATGAATGGTTTTGGGAGAATTTTGGAATAGTTGTAATCTCTCGAAACCCTCTTTGTAACCACGGTATTCCTCTGCCATAAGTGAAGGTAATTAATAAAATTGAGGTGTTTCTCTTTAGGAATGAAATGGTGATGAATAGCATATTTCGAGGACGAAATATTTATAAGGAATAGAGAATGTAATAACCTCAAAAAAGGATATAGAAGATTAGTGGAGAGATTCCCAAAAATAATAATAATAATAATAATAATAATAATAATAATAATAATAATAATAATAATAAATCGAATTTATAAAAAAAAGAAAAAAATAATTAAAATTTATTTTTATTTTCATTAATAAAAAATATATTATTATTAATATTAATTAAATATTTATTATTATTATTATTATTATTATTATTATTATTATTATTATTATTATTATTATTATTATTATTATTATATGTTGAATCACTTGAAGCTTCAAAGAAGCTTTAGGTGCCTTCAGAAGAGATCCTACGCCGCCCCCTTGAAGTACTCTCTCTCTCTCTCTCTCTCTCTCCCTTTCTCCTCAATTACGTGATGGATTCTCGCCCGATCGAGAATCAGAAGATACCGTTGAGCTTCGTTCTTCGCTGCCGTCATTTCTACTAAAGCGGATCGATGGTAGGAGCGACATAGACGTATCTCCTGGGGTAAGCTAATTTCCCCTTTTTTCTTTAATTTCTTGCCAATTATAAGTCTGAATGACGAACAAACACCACCACGAGAATCTAGGGATGATTCTCTACAAGTCTAGCAGGATGGAATTCTCATGGGGTCGTCATGGGCAAAACCCCAAATTTGGGGTACGGGGGTTATTAAGGGGCTTATTTTTAATTAGTTAGGATTAATTTAGAAATGCTAAAATATTGAGCATCTTGAGTTGAAGTAGAATTTTCGGAATTTAAGGCTCGGGTGAGCGCCACAGGTATAATTTTGGGATCCGCAGGCAAAATTCAGAAAATTAAGTTGGGGTATCAAATATTGGTTTAAATGTTAATTTGAAGTATATGAGGCCTAGGGAAGGCTAGATGAGTAGTATTTTGGGAAAATAAATTAATTAATTTGAAAAAACTACAAATTGCAAGAATTGAATTTCGGGCGCCAAGGGCGTAGGATTTGGGTCCTAACGAGACTCTCAGTAAGTCAGGTAAGTGGAATAAATTATAACAGTATTTTTAGAATTACCATTTGAATTAATATATGAAAATGGGCATATTATATTTTGCCTGAAAATTATTATGATATAAATATCAGATAAACTGTGTGGCATTTGAGTAATATTAATATATGATGCTTTGGAGTCTGAAATTAATATATTATGAATATTAGATGAAAACTGTGTGGCACATGACATCTGTTAAAAAATGTGAAATATAACGATGGGTATTTTTTGAGAAAATATTGTAATGAGAATGATTAATGTGATTAGTGGAAAATAATGAAATGTGGTATTTATATGTGAATGGAAATTATTTGCATGAGAAATGCGTTTGTACAAATTATTGATATGAGTATTTTGAAAAAATATGAAAATACATGAAATATGATATATATTATTACGAGATGATGAAATGTGTACAGAAAATGATGAGAATATTTATACTGAACTGAATTGTGATATACTGGAATATGATTGATGAAATGCTAATACCACATAATGATTGCGGGTATGTGGTAGTGAACCCTGATGAATGGTTATGATATTGAGTACGGTACTGTTGATAGTGGTGTAATGCAACCACATGAACTCTTGGAGCGTGTGGCGTGACAGTTGACTGTGCCATTTTGTAGGGTTGTTGGGACCTCTGAGTCCGGATTGGAGCTATAGGCCGGCCAGTCGTACTACAGACGCGACATGTGATATGATATTTGATCTTACCAAGTCAGCCAATTGTAGTTAGATCCAGCCTTCGGGCCGCACAACCTTAACCATGGGGGGAAGCATGACGTGGATAGAAAGATCCTCAGGGTGGCCATGAGTTACAGACGCGATGTTGGTATTTGATACCAAGGATACTCATGAGCCGAAAAGTAAAATGAAAATGGAAAGTGAAAGAATGATAAGATTGACTAAAATGAGAAATGAAAGAAAGAATGGAAATTGAGAAATAAAGAATGTTAAATATGATAAATGAATCGTATGAGTTAATGACATAAATAATTGAGGCGAAGTGAAACTCTCCGCCTGAGGGCTTACTGAGTAAGGTGAGTGCCCTGATAGGTATCAGATATGGCCATACCCGGCTGCATAATATGTTAGGGCAGAGGGAAGCTACCTATATTGGCGGGTAATCTTCCCTATTATCAAGAACTTCGCAGGTAAAAATGTGTTGGAATGTTGATTTTGAGAATATATTTGCTAGTGTATTTTCTCAGATGAAATGTTATTTTGAAAAATAAAGCATGTTATAACTGAACTCATATGGCCACACACTGTGAATAATTTATTCCTTCTTACTGAGATGTGTCTCACCTAAATTATCTAATTTTTTTAGGGAATAGGGATAGATCGGGTGATAGAGCTCCGTGATTATAGGGAGTTAGGACCCTGACACACATAGGGTGAGTTTTTGGTGGACTAGGGAGGTGTGATTCCCTAGGGTTGTATTGTTTTTGGGTATGATATAGTATTGTGTATATATGTATGTTGATACTCTGGGTATTGTATTCTGGTTGTTAAGTATGTATTATCTTCCGCTGTTAGGTTATATAAATAAAAGGACTGTTTACCCTGTACCCAATGCGGGTCGGGTTGTATGAATGGTAGTAGGATTGTTGACGTGGCCGATTTATGGATGTTGTTTATGACAAGTGGAAATCCATTTATTATTGGAAAGAAAAAAAATTTATATGAAAATCGGGGCGTCACATGAACTCCTATACTTGGGATAGCTTCCAAGCTATTCATTTTTAAAGTGAGACAAGTTTTTGGTGCTGTTGCCGAGGAATGTCAGTTTTAATTTCAAACTAGTGTTTTTCCTGTTATTTTAATTTTTCTCATGAAAAAGAAAAAAAAAATATAAGTTTTGAAGAAAATATGGCTGCACCTGCACCATGCACGCTTATGGAATTTTTACGGCCCATACGAACCACACAACCATCTTACATCATATTTCCTAAGAATGCACAAAACTTTAACATTAAGCCTGGATTGATATCTGTGATACCTCAATTTTATGAGATGGAGTGTGAAAATTTGTATAAACATTTAACTGATTTTGAGCTTGCATATGTTACATTCATAGATGGGGCTGCTACTAATCAGACAATTAGATTGCGTCTATTTACTTTTTCATTGAAAGATAAGGCTAAGATGTGGTTTGATTCTATTCAGCCTAATTCTATTTCTAGTTGGACTGATATGTAAAACGAATTTCTGCATAAATTTTTTCCCTTATAGAGAACTCAATTTTTACAGGAAAAGATCAATCGATTCATGCAAGGAGCTGATGAGACATTTCATGAAAGTTAAGAGAGATTTAGAGATCTGGTTAACATGTGTCCTCACAATGGATTTGAATCATGGCGTTTGGTCAACTATTTCTACACTGCGTTGACTCTTGAATTGAAACAGTTCGTTCATACTATGTGTTCAAGATATTTCTTCAATAAGGAGCCTAATGAGGCATTGAATTTTCTAGATCATTTAGCTGACTATGCTCAACAGGGGAACACAAGGATTGACAGAAGACTAATTGCAGCTTGAGAGCAATACATGGTGGAGAGTGGTGTGAATTGAAAGATGATTTTGATATTGAGGCAGGTCTTGTTGACCTTACCAGAAGATTGGATGCTATGGAGATGGAAAAGGAGAATAGTACAGAGTAAATTTGGAATCAATCTTCCTAGTCCTATGCACCCCCTTATCAGTCATCATATCATCAAGCTACCTTTCAGCATCATTATCAGCCACAACAGATCTCTTAGAGCTATGCACATTCAAGATTTCAATCTAATGCAATACCTGCTCCACCAGAGAAGTCTCTTGAGGATGCCTTTCAGCAATTCATGCAGATTCAAGTCACAACTAACAATTAGTACACTCAGGCTATAAATGAATTGCGGGACACCATTAATGAGATGAGCACGCAATTGAATATCTTATAAAAAAGGGAATTTTCGGTAGAACCTCAACCTAGTCCTCAAGAATACCAGCACCAACAACAACAAATACATAATGTTTCTCTTGAGACAATGGAGGTCGTTATTACTTCGAGAAGTGGAAAAGAAGTTTTCCAACCTGAGATACCCTTCGACAGTCCAACAGTTGTCTTGACACTTGAAGTTACAACTGAGATAGATAAGGTCAAAGAAAAATCAAAGGAAGCGAGCCCAGAATTGAAGAAGTCAGTTAATGAGGAGACCGAGACCAGTAAGGAGTACCAACCTATGGTTCCTTACCCTTAGAGATTGACAGCCATGGAACCATCACTCCCTATTGGAGTAAATGTCATGAAGTGCAATGCTGAAACAGATCCCTGCAGTGGTACTGTAATGGGTACACCAGATAAAGAGGGTGAGCAGAATGGTGAACATTTAATTTTCAAGGAACTAGGTAAAAATATTAATGTTGATGTTTTTGAAAAATCAAAGGTAACTGCTCTAACAACTTTGCCTCAAATATCGGTTCTTAAAGAAGTAAATTTCTTGGAAAATATGCCAAATATAGATCCTTTCCTGTTAAAACAAGGAAGACAGTCTACACATGTTTTGTCTGACACCTTAGAACGTATCGATTTATTTGAGACTAAATTTTGTGCAGGTAAAAAGACAAATTTATTGTGGCAACTCAAATTTGGAGACTCGCCTATTCAATTTATAGACCTGCACCCACTAGATGAAATTCCTCCAAAGCCTCCGCCAGATAGACTATGATGTTTTTTTTTTTTTTTTTTCCTTTCTTTTCATTTTGTTTTACCTTACTTTATTTTTAGTTTATTTTCAAGTATATTTTTCCTTAGTTTCAATTTTTCTTTCCCCTTACTTCTCCACCCTGGTATGCTCCACTTCCCCCGTGCACATCTTTTCTATTTCCTTTATACTTTCACATTGAGGACAATGTTCCACTTTAGTTTGGGAGGGGGGGATGATAAATTACATTTGAAAAAAAAATTTGAATATGGATGATTATGCCATGATTAACACTGACTTATACCCATTACATACTTGCATATAACCTAAGAGTTACACACTTAAGCTGTATAGTGGGTTATTTATGTGTAGTTTCTCTTTATATGGCTAATCTAGGAATTGTAGCTCTATGTAGGTGGACTAGTAGTTCTTTCGTGTTAATTTGGTTATATAAACTCTTGTATTTACATGGTATCTTATGAGGCTGAAAATACACGTTCATGTGAGGTATTGTTGAGTCATTTATCATTCTTTTGAATTTTTGACGTCAGTTTAGAGTTCATGAAACTCAAATTTCCTTTTTTTTAGAATACTCTTTGTACACTAGTCTCTGTTTTTTACTTACTAGCCTAGAGGTGACATCTAGTGGGGAGATAGAAACCTAGGTCTTGTAGCCTACTCAAGATGAGAAGGCTGAACCACCCCTAGAGATAAACTTAGTGTTGGCCTAATTGGGCTTTTCAATCAGTTTTGATGATAACAAACAAAAGACAATTTAACTTGGAATGGTTGAGTAATGATGTTTCAGGTTTGAGAATTAATACAAGAATCATTATGGACCATCAAGCTACAAGTGATCCAACAGAAGCTCAAAGCAATACTAGATTGATCAATGCATGAGGAAACTAAAACCAACTCAAGCTAAAGTCCAAGGGATTTCTAAGTGACCATGAAATGGAAGATTTCAAGCTTAGAGTATAAGATTTTAGGATGAGCAATGTAAGTACTTCAAAATTGAATATCTATTGAAATATCATTTGAAGCTCTTTAGGGGATATATATGGACTTAGAGACCTATTTTAAAATCCCGGAAAATGTTTTATAAAAATAAAGTAAGAGAGCAAAGCATATTTTTGAAACAAAAATAAAAATTAGAAAGTATACTGTTCAGAAGATTGAAGTAACTGATCAGAAGACTGAAGTGTCAACTTCAGAAGATTGAACTTTAAGCTCAGTCGTCTGAAGAATTACTTCAGAAGAATGAAGATTAAGTTCAGTCATCTGAAAATTTTTTGGTAGAAAACAGAAACTGGCAGAAGCACATCAGAAGACTAAACTCTGAGCCAATCCGGGTGGAGTGGCATCAGTTACAACCAGGTCAATTCATGGGTCTGACCTCAACCTACACCTTACCAGGATGGTGTACCTATATTTCCTAATCAGGTCTAGGCCAATCTAGGACTATTCCACAGGACTAGTCTCCCTCTTCAGGCCCACATATGGAATACAGAAAATGTGTATAAAGTTTTTCGTACACACAAACGCTTCTTACACAAGCATATATGTACTACAATACACACAGTATAATCAATACACACCAAACATGTAAGAACAATAAGCTCAGTGGTGTATATGTGCAATCTACACTCAGTACAATGATAATCTCAAGTATGCACAAGAGTGTTCAAACAAGCCAATCTTTGAAAGCAAAGTATATCAGATCTCAATATCATATTAATGTTTCAAAGATCACTACAAAAAATAAGGTTATTTGTGATGGTTTTGAATTAGTCACTATATCTGCCATTACTAATACTTATTAGTGACGAATTTTTCAAACCGTCACTAATAATAGAGTATTAGTGATGGATTGAAACCCTCACTAAAAAACCTAAGCCCGTTACTATAAATTCTACACTGGCTCGATAAAAAATCGTCACTAAAGCCATAGTATTAGTGACGGTTTTAAATTCGTCACTAATGCTCTATTATTAGTCACGATTTGAAAACGTCACTATTGCTCACAGACAACTATTAGTGATGGTTTTCAAACCGTCACTAATACTATAAAACCGTCACTAATACTATATTATTAATGACTGTTTGAAAACCTTCACTAAAACCTTTAAAAAAAAGGCAATTATTAGTGACGGTTTTGAAACCTTCACTAATACTTAAATTGGACAATTAGTAGTGACGGTTTTAAAATTCTCACTAATAATTTTAAATAATTTTTTTCCAATTATTAATTCCTGTAAAAATATGTAATTACATTTTCGTATACGTAACATTAAACCATAATTGCTAAAAAATTCATAAATTATTCAAAATTCTAATTCAATTTCAAATTCAAATTTAAATAAAAATACAAATTTATTATACAAATATATTATACAAATTCAAATTTAAATACAAATACATTATACAAATTCAAATTGAAATACAGAAATTTCATCTATTCATATAACAAAAAAAGTCAAAAGCTGCATCCATAGTGCATGACATCGTACTGACATTGTGACGGTTGCAAACCCTATAAATTAAGAAAGTAAAAAAAATTAGTATATGCTTTTTGAAAAATTTTGGCAGCATTCTGTAAATATGACATTTTTCATAGAGATATGCTCCAAACTTAGGTCTTTACAATAAATAGTTCACAATAATCCAACCAGTAATGAATTTTACGAGTGTACAAGAGCTTCATATAATAAGCATTAAATAATGTAACGTATTCATGCATCTCATAAACAATATATATTAGAATATAGTTCTATGAAAAATTAGAATGTGATGTTTATGTGATGTTTATGGTTTACATGGCTTCCATAGGACTCTAAAATAACTATAATAATCAAATAATGCAAATGAGTCCATGATTGATAAAATTTTCACTTAGCATATGCAAAAGTAAATTTAGAGATGAAGTTCAAAGTTCATTTGAAGTTCACTCATTCTTTCAAAAATGTTTTAACATTCAGCATACTATAACCATATGAGCATATGGTATATAGGTATGATTATTTTGGGAAAAAGTCAACAAATTTTTGGCAGCATGCCGTCTATAAATAGAACATTTCCCAAACCTGCAAGTCACAAAAGCATGCAATTCACAATATTTTTGCATCATACAGATGTCATTTAAATTAAGACATGCAACAACCTAAAAGTATCTACCAGCAGGCAATACACATCACTGCATCAGCCATGCAGGTGGCATTTCAATCAAGCATGCAGTCCTAATGTCCACTACCAGCATGCAGTTTACAAGATATATCAATCTAAGCATGCAGTCCGAAAGTTAAATCATCTATTAAACTGAAGTTAGATAAGCACAAGGCAATTGTGTGAGTGCGCAGGAAAAAATTTTGAGTGCGCAAACAATAGAAATTGTGTGTGCTGTATGTACAAAAAAGAATTGTAAGTGTGTTATGTGTTTTGGCAACGTGGAAGTGTTTTGTAAGTGAGAATACTTTGTGTTAGTTATCTTGTAGTACTTGTGAGGTACATTACTGTGTGACCATATTTATTGTCTTGTGTGAGTGTCTCGATGTATGTCCAAGTGTAAGGTCTTGGGCACATATTTTCATCTTGTAAGGATGTTCAGGTCGTAGAATTAAACAAACATAATACTATATATATATGTAGCTCAACACTAAAACTACATACCCAAACAATTATTATTCAATCAGAGGAATTCAACAAGATGTTTGTTACTATCCAAGTGTGAAAAAAAGATGACACAAATAACTTTAACACATACTAATTCCCACAACTTGTGAAAACTTACAAATCCTTCTCAATCGAACAACTTTTCAGTTTTGGGAGTGCTTAGATATATACCCATCTCTAGCTGCAATCAAACAAGAATCCTAAATCACAAAAGCAGAATACAAAGAACAGAAAAGAAAATTCGCATGGCCTCACTATGGAAAAAAAATAAGGAAGAAGAAATCTAACTACAAATTCAATCTGAATCATAATGCTCTGTTTGGTTGCTCCAAAAAATGTAGAAGACATCATAGAAAATATAGATCTAATTAGAAACAAAAAAGGATTTTCAGAATACATAAACAAGTGAACCATATTCAACCCTTGAACTAGTAAACAAAATTTGATTCCTTAATACAAAAATCAATAAATACAATCATCACATCAACCCAGAACGTGATGGCCACTGCATGATAGTATTTTATTTTTTATCTTGAAAACAAGAGAAAAACCAAGTACCTGCAGGGAAAAAAAATAGCACATTCATGAATCTTTATTAAGAATGTTTTGAGCACAAAAGAAGATAGTAATCTTTGTCTTCCCCAAATCAACTTCAGAATCCTCGACCTTGATGGTGATGGAGCAGACGACGAGGTCATGGAGGGTGATGAAGGACAATGAGGTCATGGATGACAAAGAAGGACGATGAGGCCGTGGATGGTGGTGGCTGCATCAATGATTCTTTATCTAGTTTACCCGGAGTTTATTTTCAAAATTGATTTGAAATGCGATAAGCCTGCCCATGTGGACAAAATGAATTTTAGCCTTTCATATGATAGGTTGTATCCTATAGTTAATGTATTATTTAAATATTAATTTTATTTCTCTTGAATCTTGATGCCCTTCTTGCGGTCATTGCATCCACTTGCCTTATAAGGACGACGAGGCCGTGGATGGTGGTGGCTACATCAACGATTCTTTATCTAGTTAATCCGGAGTTTCTTTTCAAAATTGATTTGAAATGTGAGAAGCCTGCCCATGTAGACGAAATGAATTTTAGCCTTTCATCTTATAGGTTGTCTCTTATAGTTAAGGCAAGTGGATGCAATGACCACAGAAAGGGCATCAAGATTTAAGAGAAATAAAATTAATATTCAAATCATACCTTAACTATAAGAAACAACCTATCAGATGAAAGGCTAAAATTCATTTTGTCTACATAGGCAGACTTATCGCATTTGAAATCAATTTTGAAAAGAAACTTCGGGTAAACTAGATAAAGAATAACCATCCACCCCATTATAAGAGTACTTGAACCTCCCGATTCTTACTTCCATGTCCATCATAAACTCCAAAGAATGAAGTGAAGGACAATGACCAGTAGCTTCACGAGAAACATGTAAACCTCTTTGTTAGCCATAAATGAAATTGATCAGTATTTTATTAGGCTACATTCGACATTTTATGCCTTTATTGGGATGCAAAAAATGTGATAAAGCATAGAAATAAAGTCATATATTGGTCCATCAAAAATATAAAACGATGTTAAAAGATTAGAATTTTAGAAATATATGTTATAGTTACAAATCAATGGCAGCTCTTCAATGTTCTAATATATAGAATCTTTCTCTTAGCTATAAAATTTTACAATGTCAAATTTTTAGATGTCTAAGTTATGCATGTCTACACCAAACTAAATCTCCTAAGAATTTTGTATATTGTCATATTGCACAACAAGTAGGATACATCGAATTGGACAATCCTTAAGAGAGACATCTTAACAGATTGAGCTTAAATTTAACTTCATTGTCGAAAATTCAAGTTAATATTGACAAAGAAGAAGGGGATATGGAGAGGGAGATGCAAGTTACCTCTTATTGTGTAGCAAAAGCACTATATAGGCCACTAATGAATGTTCGGCGAGATCAAGGGCGCCAGTCACTTGGGAACAACGGGACATTGGGAAAGGGGTTTGACGGGAGTCGTAGTGGGAGACTGGGAGAGGGCGTAGGTACCAAGCCGTCAGTCCGCTAGGGCTTCGACAAAGCCTGAGATGTGCGGCAAACAGGGCATACCAGGCGAGAGCAGCGGGAGACTAGGAGGCCGAGAGAGGTTCGCGGGAGCAGGAAGGGGAGACTAGGAGGCCGAGAGAGGTTCGCAGGAGCAAGAGGGGGAGACTGGGAGGCCGAGAGAGGTTTGTGGGAGTAGGAGGAGAAGACTGGGAGGCCAAGAGAGGTTCGCGGAAGCATGAGAGGGAGAGGACGAGCCGGCTGGGGAGTAGGAGGGGAAAGTGTGGGAAAATATCCTGCGGAAAGGAATAAGGGTTTTTGGGCGTCACTACTATTCCACGTTTTTTTTTTTTTTTAAATAACATATCATTAGTGACGGTCCACAATTCAGCACTAATAATGACCTAGTACTGACGAATTTAGAAATTCATCACTAATAAGGGACCAATGGTCACTAATATTCTGAACTTAAAATTTTTTATTTTTTTTTTAAAAAGGAAATATTAGTGACACATCTAAAAATTCGTCACTATTGGTCCTTTATTAGTAACGAATTTACACATCGTCACTAATACTTTGAAATTAAATTTTTATTATTTGTTAAAAAAAAAAGAAGTATTAGTGACGGCTAACAAATCTGTCACCAATAAGTGACCAATAGTGACGAATTTATAAATTCGCCACTAATATTCTGAACTTAAAATTTTGTTAATTTTTTAAAAACGGGAAGTATTAGCGTCGGTTCTCGAATTCGTCACTAATAAGGCAAATTCGTCACTAATACTCTGAACTTAATTTTTTTTTAATTTTTCTTTTAAAAGTAAGTTTTAGTGACGGTTGTCAAATCCGTCACTAATAATGGACCAATAGTGACAAACCTACAAATTCATCACTAATACTTTGAACTTAAAATTTTTTATTTTCTTAGAAAAATAGTACTGACGGTTATTTAATCGTCACTAATGTTTATCTTTTAGTGACGGATTGAATTCATCACTAATACCCCAGAAATCGTCACTAATATTTTCCCGGGTTAATTTATGCGCAAAAAATGTTTTCGCGCGTTATTTTTTGATTTTTAGTGATGAACATATTTGTGACAAATTCAATTTCATCACTAATAGTGTCGTATTAGTGACAGTTTTAGATCGATTTTTTTGTAGTGGATGCTAGTAATAATATTCAAACGAACTTAAAATTATTTTCTCAAACTGTATCAAACACAAGAGTTGTTTGAAATCAAGCTTTGTAAAATATTTTGTAGATAAAAAATACGAGCTAAGGTACCTTGCAATATCTATGCAAGAACCACAAGCCTCTAATTTTTCCCACACAAGATTTATTAGATTAAATTAGAGGGAAAAACTTGTGTTCAACTCTCAATATCAAAATCAATCAATGAACTACACACATGAGAGTATTAAGCAAATGAGAATGGATCACAAGCACTCTAGAAGCTCTCACAACACTTGGATAATCAAGGAATAAGTGTGTGGAAGTAGTGTGAGCAAAAATAGGATTTGGAATTTTGAGAGAATTTTGGCTTAATGATCTTGCTAATCCATCACTAATTTTTGCAAATGAACTTGCATATATAGGCATAGGCAAAATTATGACCGTTGGGGACTCAATGGGCATTATTAAAAAGATTTTAAAAGAGTTTAATATTTTAACCCAGTTTAACCCCTAATTATCGAGGTAAAAAATAAAAACAACCCGAGAGTTTCGAGTGCCCGAGCCACAGTTCGGTTGCCTGAATAGACACACTCAGAAAAGTTAGTTTTGAAGTTCGGGTGCCTGAATATGGGCTCGATTTGCTGAACTGAGGTGATTTTCCTGAACTCCGCGATTCTGTTGCCTGATCTAAAGTTCAGTATGCCAAACTCATAAGTTTGGTCGCCCGAGGGTTAAATGAACGTGAGGTTTGGGTGCTCGAGTTGGTGGGAATGGTCTTGGCACAGGTTCGATCGCCCATGGAAGATATATTCATTTTGGTTCGGTTTGCCGAACACAGGTCAACTTTTTGACCCGTCCACAATTCAGTTGACCAAGGAAATTTGAACTACCAGGTTTGGTTGACCGAATGCCTTATGATTTTTACCTTTAAGTAATGATTTTATTCAACTTATTCCCCTAATATTATATGTGATCTTCGAGACTATTTTACGTGTAAGTGTTGGGACCTAGGGTCTTTCTAAGGTCTTTGAGTTAGTCTTAAAAACCTGGCGTCGGTCGACCGATGGTCATTCTATAGTCTTGAGTTTATCAATTCCTATCATGCATGATATGCATATTATTACAAACCATTTCCTATATTACTATTACAGACCCGAATTAAGCATAATATAAATTACAATGAATAAATATTCTAGGTCTTTGTTTTCTTCAAGTCTTCATGTGCGATCAACTGATTTCATCAATATGAACCTGCACACAAACTTGGCAAACATTAAATACCAAGAGTATTTGTCATTATCAAAACCGGGTATAACCAATATGGTTAACAGCAAGGAGGTGGAGCTGTGGGTGATATCTGAGGTCTTTGAGATTGGAATCCTAGAGTTTGTCGCCTCCAGGAGAAGTTAGGATGTTGTTTCCATCTAGAATTATACGTGTTCGAATATGGGTCATTGGATGACCTATCATGCCAATTATGGGTAGCCTTAACTTTCTCCTGCACAAACTCAGGTTAAGGAGGTGCATGAGGGCAGTTGTAATATGTGTGTGCAGGATGGCACACACCTCAGCACACGCCACAAGCTGTGGTTGCTATCTTAAGGACAAGAGCTAGTCTAACTTTTTCACAATGGTGTGTAAGGTGGGCGCTAGGTCATGGCCCGCGGCTAACTCGTAGACTCCTTTAGGCTTGGAAGAAGATGGTTCGGATGGTCTATGAGCAGCAACAACATACTGCTGAGAATTTTCAGCTAGGTTCTCTAAGAGAGCCCAAGCCTCATTCTCGTACTTGGTGAGGAAAGTACCTCCACAAGATGCATCTATTGTTGGAATTGGCGTATTCTCAAGAGGGGGGGGGGTGAAGTGGGTATTTAAAAAATTTTCTTCTAGCTTTAATTCAAATCCACATTCAGTATAGCTCAACATGGGGTCTGTCTAAACGAATACTAATTGCACAGATAAATATAATATGTAGAAATTAAATCATGTGCAACATTCACAATATATTGAATATAACATATATGAGCAGCAATATAACGTGTAGAAAATTAAAAGCAGACACACGATATGTTATTGGGGTTCGGCCAATACTACCTACGTCCCTGCCTCAAGCTCACAAGTAAGAGGATTCTACTAGTTGCTCACTTGCGGGTAGAGCAACACCGTTTACAACACCTTATCAAAATGGTGCACTTAGTTCTCCTAACTGGGTTTGAACCAATCTAGTGCTCTCCTAATCGGGTCTGAGCAAGTCCGAGACTATTCACAGGGCTAGTCTCCCTCTTCCGACCATACGTTGGGAATACAACATTTAATCAAATAACATATTTTGTACAACAAAATATGATTCTAATATAAGCATATGTGTACCACAATTCAGTACAATATAATCAATGCACTCAAGTATGATAGAGAATTAATGATCAAGTGAGATCTTAAAAATTTAATTCAAGATAATATATTCAACAAAGGAATATTCAAGTTTGCCTTAAACCCCTAATCAAGTATCACATGAATATTTGATCAAATATAATCACAACAGATACTTAGGGTTTATGCTTGCAAAAGATTTTTCAAATGAAGTATGCAAGCTCTCAAGTCTTACAATTTGAATGCCAAGACTAGGAAGCTAAAACGAGTTATTCCCAATCAAATATTTATATGCGAAATATAATGGGAATAAACAATCAAGCAAGACTCTTAAAAAGATTTTTCAAATATGTGTGAATATGTGAAAGTAATGTCAAGAAAATGATTGAAATGATGCACAATAACACAATCAAATCTCTCTACACCTTACTATTGATTTGCAAGTTAGGAGAACAATAAAAAGGAACTCTCTATTTCAAAATGATATGTGCAAATAAGTATGTAAGAGAGTATATGAAATTATGCTTGAAAAGTTTGAGTATATAGCAAAGGGAGTATAAAAAATTTGAGAGAAAATTTGCTTAATCCCTTTGCTAATTAGTTGCTAATCTAAGCAAATGAGGGGTATATATAGAATTCCCCCTAAATATAACCGTTGGGCACCTATTGGGTATTTTGAAAATTTTAAATTAAAGTTTAACCTAAAATAGCCTCAATTAACCATGGTAAAAATAAAGCAACCTAAGAGGTTCAATTTGCTGACCCTTAGGGTCGATCAACCGAACGGACACAAGAAGAAAAGTAAATTTCTCGTGTTCAGTTGACTGTGGGCAACGATGGGTCGGCTGAGTCAGGAAATTTTCCAGCCCTTCATGGTTTCGATCGCTTGGTGAACGGTTTGGTCTGCATCACAATTCGGTCGCCTAAGGTGATTTTGAACTAAAAGTTCGGACACCCATGGAAGTTGGAAAAAGTCAAGACCAGGGTTTGGTCGACCATGGAAGATACGTTCAAATCTAGGTCGATCACCCGAGCCGAGTCAACAGTTTGACTTTAGGCTAGTTTGGTCAATTGAGACATTTATAACGCCAAGGTTCGGTCATCCGAAGCTCTTTCAAAGTTAAGTTAGGTCCTGATTTTGTTTAAAATCACCGCTATTCACATATGTATAACTTTTAAGATATAGGGGATTTTTCATGAAATGCTTGGAGACCTAAGGTCTAGGCTTTTAAATTAAGCCCAAAAAATCTGGCGTCTGTCAACCAAAGTCTTTGTAAGCCCTGATTTTGACCTTAAACTTATTCAATCATGTGTGAATAAGTTATAGCATTTTGTGTTAAGGTTTTAGGGTTCTAGTGGTCAATCTATGGTTTTTTGTATCTTGAGCATTAAGTCCTATCATGCATACAGATGCATTATTACAGACCATATAATATAACAAACTCAAATAAAATTAAATGCAATTACAACAAAAAAATGTGGTCTTCATTCCTTTTGCTTCTTCAAGAGCCATATGAGGCTTGATCTGAATGGACCGCATGGTTTTCTTATGTTCCTACCATCAGTGCATGCTAAGAATGGACTTATTCAAGAAGCTCAGTGCACAAGTAAAATACTTTGTATTTGTCATAATCAAAACAAGATATGACTCAAAAAGTCAACATCTACCATTGATTGGTCTCACTCAGCTAATCCTTTGTAGAAGGTTTAAACCAATTGCCACCTAGGGACTTGGTGATTTGGGCATTTAGGTAAGAGATCCCTAAAACGTTTTTAGGTCTTGAAAAATAGTTCCCCATCCAATTGTGAAAAACTAGTGATTGCCCTCCTTAGCTAGTTAGTCTTCCCAATTAAGAAGTACTTTTTCAAGAACTCATGTTGCATGGTGGCCCAATTGGTCACCGAGTTCGGCTCTAGGGAAGTTAGCTAATATTTGGCTTTATCCTTGAGAGAGAATAGGAAAAGCCTTAAGCGGAGGACATTATCACCAAAATTATGGATGCGGATGGTGGAACAGATTTTGAGAAATTCATCGAGATGCTTATACAAATTTTCATTAGAATTCCCATAGAAATTGGGAAGCATCGAAAGATGGAAGTCTTGATCTCAAATTGAGTCGCCTCGACATCCGGAAATCGGATACAATACGGTGAGGTGTATGTGTTGAGTACGAAGTAGTCTCTAAGGAGCTTGAGGTTCCGGGATTTGAACAGCGGGAACCAGTGGACGTTCAGCTATGACTTTAAGTTCGAACGACTCAATAATCTTGGGATTAGAGGTGAATTTCCTAATGGACCTACGAGATCTCTCAATCTCGGGGTCTATAGGCACTAACTTAGGATCCAAAAAACGTAAAGCCATCATACACACATATATCACACAATCAAGACTTCAGAATATAAAACAAAAATAAAAGAAAATAAAGAAAAACAAAGCAATAATACTTTAACTGGAAATTGGTTTATAACCATGACCTAGTCCCTAACAACGAAGCCAAAATTTAGTAGGCTCGCTAAGGTTTGGGTCCTCAACTACCAAAGATAAAATTTATAGACCTAACTACTCCCAAGTTCAGTAGAACAGTGAATAAGTCGGGTATCGATCCATGGAGACTAAAGTGCAGTTATTCACCACTTCTAGCTTAGTTTACTATAACTTTGTGTAAAAAGGAAAAATATGAGATTTTTTTGGGGGGGGGGGGGGGTGGGGTTCTAACAATCTACCGAAAGCATGTAAATTCTAAATTATCACTACTCCTACAAAGTAGATCTAAGATCATGAATCACGCCTAAACTGTTGTTTGACACAAGTTATGTTCGGTCAACTATCCGTCTTAGGCTAACGGCTAAGTGAATCATTCGAGGGCATAGAGTAGCGAAGGTGTGCCAATCGTCCAGAGCATGATCGGGAACCAGTGTATACTCTATCTCAACGATCACGAATTCACCCTGTACATGAACCGTTGCCTAATCCATATAGGTGACTGAATCCCTAACTAGGCTATCCTTTCCCCTAGGGTATCATCATTCTCAAAGATGTAAACTTGTATGGTATTTAAATGAAAACATGTAAATGAAAACAAATAAATGAAAGCAGCAAAGGAAAGCAGTAAAGAAAAGCATGTAAAGATGGCAATTGCAAACTCAATAGTGTGTCACAACAATCGAGCATACAACTGAAAACCCTAATCTACTTGGAAACACAAGGAATAACAAGGTTGTCACAGGCCTTCACAAAACCAAGCATGAACCAAAACAAGAATTGAAATCAAAAGTAGTATATCTCGACCTGGCTGCCCCTTAAGGTTTTCCTGGTCGAGCACTTGGTTGAGACTCTCAATATCTCTGGTTCAGTTTGCCTTAGTATCTCGACCTAGTCACCTATGAGGGTCACTTGATCGATCACTTGGTCAAACCTTGTAGCAATTCTTCTTCAATCTGAACCTTGGAGTTTGCAGCTTGTGACCTGGTCGCCCCTGTGTGTTGCTGGTCACACCACATGGTCGAACATGGTCTTTTCTCCTTTGATGAACTGAGGCTTTGAGAGTTTGGTTGAGCATATGATTTGAGCTTTAAGTATCCCAAATACTCCCTTAGCTTCTCGTAATGCTTAACTCCTCGATTTTAACCTGTTTTTTCCTGAAACATGAACAAAGCTTACATAACTCTGAACTATGATTACAAAGGGCGTTTACAACATAAATAAAGACAAAATAAAGGTAAATAGGGGCCTAAAATAGTGCATTTTAGGGCTCATTAGACTTCGAATAAGATGGGATCAAGTCTATTGTGGGATCAGAGAAAAGATTGGCTATTGTGAAGAGTTTCAGTTTGTGGTAGGTTGAAGCCTCCTGTCTTGGAGTTCAACGAGTATGGCTAAAACTTGGTTTGTGTATATTTGTCAATGAGGACATTGATAGACTAAATGAGGGAAATTGTTAGGGTCTTATTAGAGCTTTGCGACCTTAACACATGGTTTTAGTTTGTAACTATGAACTAGGAGGTATGGTCAGTTAACCTTGACATGACTTTGCGGTAGTCATGGGGATGGTTTTAGTATATCTTTGTGATGTCATGGTTGGTCTAGATGGTTCTGATTGTGGTGTTCTCAAATCTAAGATGCATGATCATTAGATCCTTGGTAGTTACTTGTATATGATCGAGAATACTTGGAAGAATGATTCTTGGGGGGAACACTTGGTGTGCATCCTACCTCCCCAATTTCTTGATGGTTACTACGTGAACAATCTTGAGGAATCCTTAGGGGTAGCTCTTAAATATCCTTGAGGGGTGTCTTGGTTTTTCGTGTTAGATTGAAAGCTCAATGGAAAATTCATTTTCGAATGGGATTATGCATTTCTCTCTGGCTAGAGGTTTGGGTCTACATCCTTCTTAACTGTCGACTATATGGATATGTAGGATCATCTAAGACCCTGTTGTACTGAGGCGATGAGAGTTTCCTTCAGTATTGGTGGAAGGTAAGTTATTTCCTTTACCATTCAAGTTGAAGTTTCTTAATGATGACCTTAGTTAGTACAAGTGTAGTTGAGTTGTGAGAGTTGACCATGGGGTTAGACACTTGAGTGTTTTATTGGATACAGATGAGTACAACTCGGTTGGACCTAGTGTAGTCTTGCCACCACTTGGGCTTGCTTCTTGACACTTCAGGAGGATTTTGGCAAGGGTGAATCCTATTTGGCCATTTTGAACTCCACATTTATGATACCTAGCATTGGTAAGCTTTGGTCTTTGTTAAATCCTAAATCCAAGAGGCACATATTCATTGATTATGAAAAGGCGTTAAAAGATTGAAACTGTAAGATGCGCTGAAGTGCAAAGCTGTGGCTAAGTGTCTACATTGAATGAAAAAGAAGAAGGAAGTTGCAAGGGTCGGTAAGGGGTATAGGGGCACAATTGTAATGGTGGAGTTTTGTAGACAATGAGACCAAAAACCAAAAATCCCCTTAATTGCCCCCACGGGCATGGCGCGGTGGAAAGATATCAGCACGTAAAAAGGAGCATTGGAGGTTCAATTCCAAGTAGATACACTCACGAAGCCAGTGGTACCTATGGATGGTGAGAATTTACTTTGTGAACCAGTGGGGACTGTGGATGGTGAGAGTTTGCTCTGTGAGCCAGTAGGAACCGTGGATGGTGAGAGTTTTCTGTGAGCCAGCGGAGACTGTGGATGGTAATGGAGATGTGTCTCGGGGGTCGGGTTGGCTGAAGTCCAACTGATGCACGAAAGTCGTGTCCGCATTCCGGACTTTACTTGATCAGCGAGACCTAGGGAGAGGACGCTGATCCATACGTTTGATGCCGCACCAGGGGTTCCGAAGGGCTTGTTGGTGACTGGAGTTCGTATCTAATAAAAAAAGAAAAAAAAAATCCCCTTAATAAAATAGCGTAAGTAAATAGCCGTTCTGCTGCCAACGCAGCTTAGATTCCGGTTGCAACTTACAAGCCCTTTCGTCCCCTTTCTTTCCACCGGCAGAAGAAGCTGACACTCGCATGTCCTCGACAATGGAGGAACCCCTCCAACCCCATCTCTGAAACGACCCAAAATAATGGACAGACACATACAGGTTCTTCTGAATAAAATCTCATGCGTTTCCATCACCATCGCTACCTTTACTCTCCTCCTCGTCTTCCTCCAAATCCCTGACACCTGCGTCCCTGAGGCGGCCCCGCCGCCCCCGGCGGCCACCTCCCACAAATCTCTCAACAACCGCCGGTTCCCCAAGTCCTCCTGCGATTTCTCCCACCGCGAGCACGTCTCCATTGAAAAGAAAAACAAGCGCATTTGGTCTACCAAAGCCTGGGCCCATACCCTCTCCTCCTACACTCTATTCTTTCGAGATCTCAACCTCCTCGGCAACCACTCCAAGGTCCTCTGCGTCTCCGCAGGTCCTGGACACGCTGTCATGGCTCTGACCCAGCTTGGCGTCGCCGACGTCACGGGCATCGAAGTTATCGATTCGCCCCCGCTCGTTAACAAAGCCGATCCCCATAATTTACCCTTTTTCGATCACGTTTTTGATTTGGCGTTTACTGCAAATTTTCCGGAGGCTTTGTTTCCGGCACGGTTAATCTCCGAGATGGAGCGCACGGTTAGGCCTGGCGGGTTTTGCGTGCTTGCGGTGCAGGATTGTTCAGATGAGGATGTGAGGGAGATTGTAGGGTTGTTTCGACGGGCAAAGTTGGTTAGTGCTGTGAATGTTACATTGATTGGGTTGAAAATGGCAAGGATTATAATGAGAATTACAATTCCTTCTTGATTTATGATACTCTTTTTTCTTATCGAGGTATGGTTTTTCTTTTATTGTTGTTATTTCAATTGTTGATTTGCTAATTTATGTTATCTCTCTGAATATAGTATAGGGTTTGGAGTATGAAATGCTTGTTCAGTTAATATTGTTGTCGTATGGACCATTAAAATCCTTTATATTGCAATTGAAATCCATAGGGTCATTAGATATTAATTATTGAGTCTCAAATTGAAAGTTGAAACTCATCATGGATTTTTTTTTTCAATTTTTTTTTCGGCTAAGGCAATACCCATGTGGTAAGTGGTAGTTGTACTGGCATATTACGGTAGTTGCAAATAAAGAACCCAAACTCAAATGACTACATTCGCACTCCAAAATGGCTTAACTGGGATCCCTCATCAAAGCTGGATCAGTAGCATTTTAATTGACATATTTAGGGCTTTGAAATTTACTAATGTGAGTTCTCACTGTAACTAGGTAACTGTAATGTGAAGGATGTGTTACTCCGCAATTTTGCAAAAAAATTTAGGCTTTTGTTCATTTTCCACTTTGTTGATGTGTTTGGGACTACCAATTTGTTTTCTCTTGCATGGTGGAGTGGGTTTGCTAGAACAAAGTTATCAAAATGTACTGTGAAGATTAAACCAAGTGACTTTGAAGACTGATGCCAATTAACATATCTGCTTTTGGACATGAGTTCTTGCTACAAGGGACTTCAAGAAAGGTTCAGATTTACCTATGAGCCTCGTTTGGATTATGTTATTCTCTGTTCGGTAGAAGCTCATTGACCAATCATTGGAAGGGGCTTCATGTGCAATCCTTATTTCTTTTGCCTTTTATAGCACAATAGAAGTTAATTCTTTGTGTATTTAGGGATTGTTTGGAGTCACTTACAGAAAAGAACTTTTCTAGAAAAGTATTTTCTGTACTTATCTAAAAGTAGCATGGGACTTAGTTTTTAGAATCATACGATGAGTATCGAGAAAGGCATAAGTCGGTTTGAATCACATGGGAGACTTGCAGAAGGCAGTGAATCAAGGTGAATTGTGCAATTCAGCTGGTGAATTGGTGAATCGAATCGAATCATAAGATTTGGATGCAACTCCTCTAAAACCCAACTTAAAGGTATTTAGACCTTTTTTCGGTTTTCATTGTGGCCTTCTATTTGCTTTTTAATTGAGTTATGTCCTCCAAGAGGAAATAAAGAAGTTTGTTGGTCCTCTCATTCTGCACCTCTTATTTATGCCATTAGATAAGATTAGAAGAAAACCAGAGTTAGAGAAGGAAACCTTTCTTGAGAAGAAAACCAAAGTCAACTAGGTGGGTGAGCTTTTGGTTGGCACATTGCCCTATCCACTGCCTTGGATTTAAAGATATGATTTTTGACCTCTCTAATTAAACACGATAATGTTTAATTTTTTTTTCATTGATTTATTCCCTTAAAAACCATAAAGTTCAATTTTTTGTTAAGTTTTTCTTGGTTCCTATGCACATGAATTTTTTTTATTGTAAAACATGTATACTTTACCATAACCATGACGGTCAATTTTTAAAATTTTTTTCGTTGGTCTTTAACTTACTTTTTAGTGTATCTTGAGCTCTTAGACTTGGTGCTTTAGTTTTGAGTCAAATAACAACTACTTGATAGAGGTGGAATGGTTAGATCATGGTATATCTTGCTTATATGGCTAGTTTTCATTATACATCATTATATGTATTAGTTAAATAGATCATGGTAGGATTTAGATCTACAAAACTTGCATCGAAAGCAAGCACCATTCCAATTATCAACATGGATGATCCATATTTATTGAAGTGTCAATGTATTTTACTATTTTACTTGTTGCACATATATACAAGTTATTAGGAATCGATTTTTCAAATTTTGTACCGAATCTTATGATTCAATTTGATTCTCGATTCTTGATTCATGAAATCGAGATTTTGATTCACGATTCGAATCTCGATTTCACAACTATGGTCTAGGATTACTTATTATTAATACCTTTTCAGATAAGTAATTATTTTAGGGGAAAAAATTCAAAACATACTTATTTTCCTTTAAAAAAAAAAATTTATAGAAGTACTTTTTGAAATAAGTACTTATTTAAGTGTAAATAAAATACTACTTATTGGCACAAATACTTAATTTAAGTACTTTTCATGATAAGTACTTATTTTTTAAGATGTACCGAGTGGGGGCTTAAAAGATTCTGAACAGGCATAATAACATTAGCTGCAAGAGCCAAACCCAAATGACCAATCTTACACAGCGAAAGGGCATTATTCACATTCTCCACCCAACCCCCCCCCCCCCCCCCCAAAAAAAAAAGCAAAGCTGGATCAATAACATCTAAAAAATTGGCATATTGAGGGGTTTGAGATTTACTTGTTTGAGTTCTCAATGTAGTTAGGTAAACTTATTTTTAAAGCTGTGTTACTTAGCTATTCTGCAAAAGCTTCTTGGTCGTTGTGCCTTTTCCACTTTGTTGATGTTTATACCACCAATTTTCCTTTCCTTGTATGAAACAAAATTATGAAAATCTACTTTACTGTGAAGATTAACCTAGTGACTTTGAAGACTGATTCCAGTGACCGTATTCTTATTTTGGGCATGAGTTCTTGCTGTTAGTGACTTCAGGAAACGTTTAGATTCCCTTATCAACCTCCTAGAATGAGGGAAACTCACTAAATGCAGTGTGTGACAATGCACAAATAGTTTTGATTATATTGTAATCAGCTTGATAGAAGTTCATTGACCCATCATTGTAGAGGGGCTTCTTGTGTAATCTTAAATTCAGTTTACCTTTTATAGAACAATAGAAGTCCATCCCTTGTGCATTCAAAACTTCTTTACAGGCATAGCTACAATAGTTGCAAATATAGAACCCAAACCCAGATGACCACACTTGCACTCCAAAAGAGCCTAAAATTGCACACCCTCATCAAAGCTGGAACATTAATGTTTTAATTGGCATATTGAGGGGTTTGATCTTTGAGATTTATGTGAATTCTGTACATAACTTGCTAATTTCAATGTGAAGGGTGTGTTATTGAACTATTCAGCCAAAAGTTCATGATGGGCTTTGTTCTTTCCTACTCTGTTTTACCACCAATTTGACTACTCTTGTTTGTTGTTAGTAGATGTTCTAGAAGACTAGAACAAAATTATGAAAATATATTGTACTACAAAGATTAACAAAGTGACTTTAAGGACTGATGCTAATGAACATATTCTTCTGTTAGACATGAGTTCTTGTTGTTAGGGACTTCAAAAAATGTTTAGATTCACCTATCAACCTACTAAAATGAAGGGACCCCAATAAGTGCCATGTGTGAAAAATTACAAGTAGTTTGGATTATATTGCTATCAGTTTGATAGAAGTTCATCGATCAATCATTGGAAAAGGGTTTTTGTTATGAAAAAACGAATGCATAGTGGAATAAATTGATCTTACAATGCAGCACTTAACGGTGAAATATACAGAACAAAAATTACGCAGATTATAATGAAAGCAATAGCAATAACACAAGGAATTACATGGTTTGACAATGCCTACATCCAAGGAAGCAATCGGTAGTGTTTTTCTTACTATTTTGTGTCCAAAGACATGTATATTCAGAATTACAACATATACAACGTATATATAACCCTTTCAAAGGTTTTCCCCCCTGAAACCCAACCTATCCAAAGTCCCAAAATTCAAAATTCCAAACCAGAGCTAAACTGTCGGTAGTTTCAGACATATTTGTCGACGGTTTAATATTGAGAGCAAACAGTCGAAGTAACAGGCTCAGAACCGTCGACTGTTTCTTGTCATCTTGATAAAACTGTCGATGGTTTCAGGGGACGATTTTCTCCTGCAAACCTGCTGCAAACTACAACTGTTGTTTTCTACCATGTTTTCTCATTGTACATGCATTCCACTCGATATAAAAATGGGCAGTACGGTGCATAAAGCTCCCGCGTATGCGGAGTTCGGGGAAGGGGCGGACGACAATGGATCTATAGTACGTAGCCTTACCTTGCATTTTTGCGAGAGGCTGTTTCCATGCCAATATATGCCCTTTAAGAGAACCAAAAACATAAACCCGCTGCTCCACTTAGGACAAAAATCCGTATAGGTTGGGACCGCCGCTTGTCTAGAAACTGCAGACAAAAACCAAGTCCAAGCAATGCTTGAACTTGTCTGTGACAGTTTCAACTTCTGCCATGAACCTCGATTCAGTTGTAGATGTTACAACCAGAGACTATACCCTAGACTTCTAACAAATAAGCCATCTCACAACAGTAAACACATACCCCTTTGTAGACCTCTTGTCATCAAAGCCCCCTGCATAGTCTGCATTCACTAATCTTTCAACTGACGGATCATTCTGTTGCCTGCCGAAACACCCCATTGTACTAGCACAAGGGATCTTTGACATATTCCGAATATTACCGTCTGTCCTTGGGTATCGAGCGGTAGACAATTTACATTGATTCTCCACAAAACCACCTTAAGACAATCATAATCTCCTTGTAGTTCTATCCACAAAGCCACCCTGAGATAATCCTAATCTCCCTGCAGTTTTGTCCTTGCGAATCTCCAAACCAAGACTCTTCTTGGCCGTACCCAAAACCTTTATGTCAAAACCTTTTCTCAACAGAGTCTCCAACTGATTAGCCTCAGTCAAAGCCTTCTTAGCAAATAACATGTTATCCATAAACAACAGAAACATCACCCTCTTGCGACCTATCACCCTCTTCCCTTCTAGAAGCTCCACTAACTCCCACATTTGATTCTTATGCAATAACTCCATTTCCTCTACCATAATACTCATCCATTTATTTTCCTCTTTATTGTGCACCGCATCTTGAAAAATAGTAGGAACCTTGCAGGTAGTAATGAATGCATAAAACAAAAGATCATCTAATTCATACCTGAGTGATGACCTGATGGTGCATCTGGATCCATTGTGATCCTGTTGCTCTCCTGAGTCTGTAACTCCACTTGCATCACATGTTCATTGGTGCTGCAGTTTTTTGGCACTTGTTTATCTTCCTTTACCCGAGTACGCTGCACCATGACTTTCTCACCAAAAATCATGTCTTTACTGATCACCACCTTGTTTGCCATTGGATCACACAGTTTGAACCCACATTTCTTATACCCCAGAAAGATGTACCGTCCAGACATTGCACCAAACTTAGATGAGCCTCACTAGAAATGTGCACGGTTGGACATCCAAATACTCTCAAATCAGAGTAGTCTACCGCATAACCTGTCCACACTTCTCATGCAACTTTTCCATCTAGTGATACCCTTGGTGATTGGTTAAACGAGAAACGCGTCATACTCATTGAATTTACTAAGAAGTTCCTTGCAAGAGCCCTGCATACAACTTGCCATGCTGCTAACAAAACTCCTTGAACAGAACAAGCATACTCAATTCCAATGTCTGACTTGAGGATCTCTCTCCTGGTCTAGTTTTCCACCTCAGCCACAAGTTAAACTTGATAAACATTTCTGACTTGTGCCGCATGAAGTACACCAAGACCTTCGTGATAAACTCACGAAATACATATGTCCACCCCGTGATGCTACTATCACCAGTCTCCAAAAATCTAAATAAATGTAGTTAAGAATACCTTCTGTCTTGTGTGTGGTTTTACACAAAACAATATTACTTGACTTAGAGTCTATAGCTGCAGCTCCACCTACAATTGTGGTACCCTACAGTGCATAGATATTATCCTCTAATTTTTGTCCCTTCATCACCATCAAGTCGTCTTCACACACATTCATTATCCCATTTTCAAACTCGTAACTATACCCGTTACAATCTAAAGTGCCCAATGAAATTACATTCTTCCGTAAATCCAGTATATGCCTTAGATCACATAAAGTTCTCCCAACACCATCATACATTTTAATTCTAACATTTCCTATTCCAACAATTTTGCATGAAGCATCATTTCCTATTAGAACATAACCAGAATTAACTGACCTGTAGGTGTTGAACCAATTTTTTATTTGGTTTCATGTGATAAAAACATTCCGAATCTAGGATGCAAGAATCCGTGAGGCGTTTTGAACCTGATGAAACAAATACCATATCATCATCACTGTTCCCTGAGTCTCCTTCTTCTACTACATTTGCAAATTTTGACGAACTCTCTTGATTTTTAGCATTCCCCTTCTACTCCGGACACTCCGATTTTATGTGCCCAATTTTCCTGCACTTAAAACACCTTTTGTCCTTCTTCCTGGACTGCGACCGTGATTTATTACCACTCAATCTGCTCCGGAATTTGCTTCTCCCGCATTCATGGTTACCCTTCACCACAAACCCTTCACCATATGAAATTTTATCGCTGGCTATCTTTCTTTGATGAAAAATTAGCAATGCGCTTGTTACCTCTTCCAAATTCAGGGTTTCTTTGCCCCATGTTAGAGTAGTAACCAAGTTTTCATACGCGTGACATGCAGGTAGCGAATTCAATAGCATCAACGCCTTGTCTTCTTCCTCGAACTTCACATCAACCTGCATTAAATCACTTACAATTTGATTGAATGCATTGATATGTTGGTTCAAATATGAACCCTCCACCATCTTAAGTTAATACAATCTTTGCTTAAGAAATAACGTGTTCGATAAAGACTTAAACATATACTGAATTTCTAATTTCTGTCAAACTATTGTTGGAGAATCCTCATCCATGACGTGATACAACACGTCATCAGCCAAACAAAGTCGAATAGTCAATACTGCCTTGCCTTCCTGTTAGAATTGGTGTATTCCCAAGAGGGGGGGTGAATTGGAATTTTCAAACTTTTCTCCTAGGTAAGACTAGATGTTAGCAGGATATTCCAACCTAGGGTCTTTCTAAGCAATCTCTAATGTGCTGATAAATATAATATATGGAAATTCAAATTATGCGCATCATTCACACCAAAACATATACGTGCGGTAAATATAAAGTGCGGAAATATAAACAGACACACGATATGTTATCGGGGTTCGGCCAACTGTGCCTACGTCCACGCCTCTAGCTCGCAAGTCCGAAGATTCCACTAATAGTTCACTTAAGGGTGGAGCGGCACCGATTACAAGTAGGTCAATTAGCACAGGGCTGACCTCAACCTTAACCAGGTCAATTAAGGGGATGACCTTAACCAACACGCCTTAACAGGATGGCGCACCTAACTTTTCTGACCGGGTCTAAGCCAATCCGGGACTATTCCAGGGTTAGTATCCCTCTTCAGGCCCGTGCTTGGAAATAGAACAACATTTTCAATCAAATAATAACGGTACAGTGATTGTACTTTCGTGTAAAGCAGATATGTACCCAGATGCGCTCAGTCACATACACCACAAGATAATTTAATATGTAAGCTCAGTATGGTCTAGTATCTCAACTCTCAGACGTATATTTACTATCAGTGTAATGAGTGCGAGAGAGTTTCAATCAAGCAATTTTTGTATCACAAGATATTCAACCAAGGTGTTCACACAAAGATATCAAGCAAGTCTCAAGTATACTAATCAGTATGATATCTCAGTCACGTAGATCAAATAATGTAAATGCTTAGTTTGCAAAAGATGTGTAATATTTGTATCTAGCAAATAATATGTGAGTGAATAACTTTTGTACAAAGATTAATATTACAAATACAAATATCTTCTCACAAGTATATCAATATAAATCACACAAAATATTTGAGTATGTTTTTGAAAATATTTTTGCAACCCAAAAACAAATGCAAGCTTTCGAAGAAATTGCAACACAAATGCAATACTCAGAAGCTTAGGTAAGTCTTCATAGGATAGGCTTATGAACAAAGCCCCCTAAGAACACTTAGGTTTGGCTCTCAAGAAAATCGTTTCAATCAAACACGTAAGGAGAGCAAACCTTTTAAGACAATCACTCAATCAACTTACAAACGACTTTTGGCAATAAGAGAAGGTAAGTATGAGTGGTTGGGGCTTAGATATGATAGGTTTTAGAAATTTCAGAGAATCTCTCATAATCAAAGTGGCTAATCTCTTGCTAATAATTCCAAATGAAGGGGTATTTATAGACACCCCATGAAATATAACTGTTGGGGACCTATTGGGAATTATTAGGAAAGTTTAATGACATTTTAGCAAATTTAACCTTATTTAAAAAATTAACCATGGTAAAAAAATCAGAGCAACATGAGAGGTTCGGTCGACCAGAACCCTTTTCGATCTACCGAAGTTCATATGCCTCAGTCGACTAGGACATTTTTGAACTTGGGACTCGGTCAACTGTAAGTGCATGTCCGAGGTGATTTTTCAATTTTACCGAGGTTCGGTCAACCAGGACATTTTGAACAGGGCAATTCGGTCGACCAGACAGTTGAGATTTCTCCCGAGGACCCTCGGTTGACCAGGTTGGTGCAATACAAAATATGCTCGGTCGACTAGGTGGTCAAAATGTTGACCTCAGGAGGTTTCGGTCGACCGAGTGTTTTTGAATTAACCTGATTCAGTCGACCGGGATATGGTCAAAATGTTGACCTGGACCTAGATTCGGTCGACCGGGATACAAATGAACTATGAGGTTTGGTCGACCGTGTTGAGGTCAAATTGTTGACCCAGGCCGATTCGGTCGACTAGGGCAGAATGAACTGCCAAGGTCGATCGACCGAAATTGCACAATGTGTGCATTTCGGTCCTGTTATGATTCACAAACACCCTATTCAATGTGCCTAACATATATGAACATGAGCGAGTGTCCTAAGGTCATTTTTAGGTCTTTTTGAAGACACCAAAAAATCCAGTGTTGGTCGACCTTTGGATAAACCCTAAGGTCATTCTAAGGTCATGAGCTTACGTATTATACCATGCATGTGATGTGTGTGTGCTTATTACAAATCAAAGACCCTAATTACTATTACAGACCCTTTACATGAATGAATTATAATACAGCATGAGAAATTTGGTCTTCAATAGCAATTTGGTCTTTCAAGCTTCACTTGCTCCATGTGCATTATGATCTTTACAATTTAGGTTCCTGCACATAATCTCAAACACCCATTAGATATATAATGAGTATTTGTCATAGTCAAAATCTGATGTGACGTATAAGGTCAACACTTCTAATTCATTCCAACTTGTTTCAGCCATACTTTCCGGTTGAACTCCGTATAAAGCCTTCACCATACCTTGCTGCCTTGCTGCACTAATTGATCCTTAACCCTTCTTTGCCATAAATCGAAGCTTCCCATTCCATCGAATTTAACGACATCGAACTTTGCAGAAGAAGTTCCAGAAGCCATTACAGCAATGCTCTGATTCTAATTTGTTGTGAAAAATGAATTGCAGAGAGGAATAAATTGATCTTACAACGCAGCACTCAACGGTGAAATATATAGAGAACAACAATCACGCAGATTATAATGACACAAAGAATTACGTGGTTCGACAATGCCTATATGCATGGGAGCAATCGACAGTATTTTTTCTTATTATATTGTGTCCAAAAACTTGAACATTTAGAGTTACAATATATACAACGTATATATAACCCTCTCGGAGGGTTTCCCCTGAAACCCAACCTATCCATCGTCCCAAAATTCAAAATTAGAAAACCAGCACTGGGAACCCGAGCCAAACCGTCGACGGTTTCAGACATACCGTCGACGGTTCCGTCGATGGTCATACCGTCGACGGTTCCGTCGATGGTTTGCTCGTGCAAACCTCCTGCAAACTACAGCTGTTGATGGTTTGCTCCTGCAAACCTGCTGCAAACTACAGCTGCTGTTTTCTACCATTTTTTCTCATTGTACATGCATTCCACTCGATATATGAGCCACATATTACAACACCTTTGTATGCAATATGCATTTCAGTTTACCTTTAATAGAATAGTATAAGCCAATCTTCTGTACATTTAAACATTTTCTGTATAACTACAATATTTGCAAATATAGAACCTAAACACCCAGGTGACCACACTCCTAACTTGCACTTCCTCGTCAAAGCTTGAACAATAATGTTTAAGCTGGCATATTGAGGGGGTTTGAGATTTACTTAAGTTCTCAACCTTACTAGGTAACTTTAATGGGAAGGGTGTGTTACTTAGCTATTCAGCAAAAGGTTCTTGATCTTTGTACCTTCCCACTTTGGTGATGTGTTTTATACCTGCAATTTGCCGTCTCCTGTCTGATGTGAGTAGGTATGCTAGAGGGAAATTATGAAAATTTACTTACTGCGAAGATTTTATCCAAGTGACTTTGAAGACCGATCCCAACGAACATATTCTTCTTATGAACATGAGTTCTTTCTGTAAGGGTGATGGAGGTCCACTAGAGGAGAACTTTGGATGCAATGTTGTAGCTACAGCTTTAGAAATTAGCATTTTTATTTTACTTTGAGAAGATTCTAGTTACTTTAGAAGTTTAGTTTATTTTGGTGTTATTTTTTGCTTTAAGTATTTTGGAATTAGTTGTTGTGGTTGTAATGTTGGGTGCATAAGAACCACTTTGATCCATTCCACAATTTTCCACTGCAAAAGTTTTCCTGTACCGTTCTCCAAAACATCCACACAGAACCCAATCCTTTGCTCCAATTGCCTTTTACTATTATAATTGTTGCTGTTGACCAGAGAACTCCCACATAGCTGTACAAAGCACACACGGAGAACTGTGCTTGCATTATTCGACATCTGCAACTTTTTCCCAAAATTACAACCTCTGCCGCTCATTTTCAAAACCTCTTTGCTGGGAGATTTTGCGACACTTCCACCACCATCAAAAGCAGAACTCCCTGAAAAGCCCTTCCCAAAATTTCACCTCCATTTGATTAAGGGTGTGTTCCCACACACCACCTAGAGATTTTGCGACACTTCCACCGCCATCAAAAGCAGAACTCCCTGAAAAGCTCTTCCCAAAATTTCACCTCCATCTGATAAAGGGTGTGTTACCACACCACCTAGAGATTTTTCCACCTTTAATTTCCCACCTTGCCAGAATTACTTTGATGCTCTGCCACCACCAACAGGCTCAACATCCCTTGATCTTCCGCTGGTCCGCCTGAAAGACCATTGCTGGATGCCTCTTGCCGGTGGCTCACATGCCAAATGTGCTGGCGACGTGCATGGTATTTGCTGCATAACGTTGTGCAACTTCCAGAATCATGAGAAATTGGTTCCTGTCACAGGATTCTACTTTTCTTCTTGAGATTTTGAAGCTGTTTGAACGAGAACTGACTGATCATGTTTGGTACAAAGTTTGAGTTACATTTTTCAACAAATCTGGCTGTTATTGTTCTATCAACATTTTGGAGCAAGAACCTGCACTGCTAACACCAATTTAAGGTTTATTATTGGAGTTTCTTGGAGCACCTGTGAGAAATTGAAGTGAAATATTTGAAGAATCTCTTTACAAAGTCAGCGGAAGAACCTTTTGGTGATGTTGCATAGACTTATACTACTTGGGCTCTATAGGATTTGATTTAATGTTGCAGGACTTTTTAGTTTATCGGAGGATATTACAGCCTTCTATGCTACTTGCTGTTGGATCTTATCAATACTCTCCTATGGTTATTGAAGCTTCAGTGCAGTTTGTACTACTACATCTTGCTAGATGTTCCACTTTGTTCCTGCTCATGGAATTAATACTACTATGCCATTCAAAATTTGAGGTCGAGTTTTCTCTAACAAGGGTAATCTGATGAAGGACCACCAATGGAGAGCTTTTGCGCTATAGCTTTGGAAGTTTGGATTTTTATTTAAGTTTGGAAAGATTCTAGATATTGTAGAAGTTTAGTTATTTGGGGTTATTTTGTAATTAGTTGTTGGTTGTAACGTTTGGTATATAAAAACTTGCTAGTGTGTTGTTTATTACAGTAATCATATTTTGAATTTCAGAACAATTTCGTGTTTTTCTGTCTTTCCCCCTATGTGGAGCCCTTTCCCTCTTTTCTTCTTCCTCTTTCATTCTCCTCCCTTCCCCATCTTTCCTTCGCTTTCTTTCTATTTTTTGTTGCATCTCTAGCTTCTGTTCTTCTGCAGCAGTTTCTCTTCTTCTCCTTTCTTCTCTCTTCTTCTCTTCTTCTCTTCTTCCCTTTTCTCTGTTTCCCTCTTCAATTCTCTCTCGATCCATTTGTCTTCTACTGTTCTACATCAAAGGGACTTCAAAGAAGGTTTAGATTTGTGGCATTTGCCTGTCTGCCTCCTAGAGTGAAGGAACCTCACTGTGTGCAGTGTGTGACAGTAAAAATAGTTTGGATTATGTTACTTATCAATTTTGTAGAAGTTCATTGACCAATTATTGGAAAGGGCTTTCTATGCAATCTTTGTTTCAGTTTAAGTCAATTGCTTGTGCAAGCTTGTGAACAGGCATAGTTACAATAGGTGCAAATATTGAATCTGAACCCAGACGACCTCACTATACACTCCAAAAGGGCCTAACCCACCCTTTCTCATCTGGATTAATAACATTTAAATTGGCATATTGAGGGTTTACTTATGTGAATGTATCTAGGTAACCTTGACGTGAAAGGTGTGTTACTTAGCTATTCAGCAAAAGGTTCTTGGTCTTTGTTCCTTTTTTACTGTGGTTATGTGTTCAATACCACCAATCTGCTTTGAGGGATTTTCTAGTTGTAAGATATCTAATGAAACTGTTGCTGACTCGCTAGAATTGAGATCTCATTCAAAGAGAAAAAAATAAAATATACAGAGTTTCCTTTTGTATGTTATACGGACAATCCAATCTGCAAGGACCATGACAGGGAATTGTCTCTTGTATGATTTGGGTAGATGTGCTAGAACAAAATTATGGAAGTTTACTGTACTGCAATGATTAACCAAGTGACCTCGAGGACTGTTGCCAATGAACATATTTTTCTTTTGGACATGAGTTCTTGCTGTAAGGAAAGAAAGGTTAGAATTTACTGTCAGACTCCTGGAAGGAAGGGACCTCACTGAGTGCAGTGTAAGTAGAAATAGTTGGGATTATGTGACTATCAGTTTGGTAGAAGCTCATTGACCAATCATTGGAATGGGCTTCATATGCAACCTTTATTTCATTTTACCTTTTATAGAACAATAGAAGTCAATCACTTTTGCATTTACAAGCTTATGTAGAAGCATATTTACAGTAGCTGCAAATATAAAACTGAAACCAAGACGACCACGCTTAGCCTCCTAAATAGCCTAACTCATACTTCCTCATCAAAGCTGGACCAGTAACATTCAAATTGGCATATTGAGCGGTTTGAAATTACTTATTTGAGTTGTCAATATAACTAGGTAATGTTAATGTGAAGGATGTCTTAGCTATTCAGCAAAATGTTCTTGGTCTTTGTTCCTTTTCCATTTCCGTGATGTGGTTTAAGCCCTCGATTGGAATATCTTAAAAAAAAGTACTTTTTCAGAAAAATACTAATTATAAGTATTTGTGTCAATATGTAGTGTTTGGTTTATACTTTAATAAGTACTTATTTCAAAAAAGTACTTTTCCAAAATACATTTTTTTATGAAAATAAGTATTTCTTTTGGAAAATAATTTTTTTTTGAAAGAAGTATTTATCTGGCAAAGTACTTATAATAAGTAATCCCATACTACTTTTAGATAAGTACTTTTTCTAGAAAAATTCTTTTCTGTGAGTGGTTCCAAATGATCCCTTATACCGCCACTTTGCCTTTAGAGGGATTTTAGTTGCAACATATTTAATGAAATTGTATAGAATTGAGATCTCATTCAAAGAGAAAGATATCAAATTTAAGTGAGTTTCCTTTTGCATATTATGTGGATGACAGAATCTGCAAGGACCATGATTGGGAATTGTCTCTTGTATCTTGTGAGTAGGAGTGCTAAAACAAAATTATGAAAGTCTACCATACTGAGAAGATTAACCAAGTGACTTTGAAGGCTCATGCCAATGAACATATTTTTCTCTTGGACATGAGTTCTTGCTGTAAGGAACTTCAAGAAAGGCTTTGGTTTACCTATCAGCCTCCTAGTGTGTGGCAAGTACAAATAGTTTGGATTTTGTTGCTGTCAGTTTGATAGAAGTTATTTGACCAATTAGTGGAAAGGGGTTTCGTATGCGTTCTTTTTATTTCAATTGACGTTTTTTATTGGACAATAGAAGTCAATCTTTGTGCATTTAAAAGCTTTTGTGGACTCAACTCCTCAAAATTAATTAATTCCCCTCTTGGATTTATTTGTGATCACTCTAATGATTAGTTCGGAGAATCTTTAGATGTATTATTATCATCATTATTATTATTATTATTATTATTATTATTATTATTATTACATTGGGTGTCCTAGGATCATCGGGTGCCACGCCCTAACCTAGACTAATCCCATGCCCACGTTCACTGGCCCCACAACCAACGCAGGAGTAAATCGGATTTTGATCGTGGATAGCAGGAATTGAACCTGAGACTTATACCGGCAAGTGGCCCATCCCGAGCTCACCCTTGCCACTTGATCCAATGCCTGGGGGCATATTGTTGTTATTATTATTAGTAGTAGTAGTTGTAGTAAGGGAGACATTTTTGTTGCAAAGGCCATGCCATGTGCATGTTTGTTTCAACAGGAAAAAGTTTAAAATAATTGAACAATTTATCAGGATGGAGCTGTTGGGCCAGTTACGTCCTCCCTCAGTTTGGTGCTGCCTAGTGAGGCTGAAAGGTTTGTCCTGGTTGGTATTTCGAGTTATAAGAAAAAGATATTAAACAATTTTACATTTGATGAAAGTTATTATATCTATGTAAGGGCTAAAATGAGCTTCATAATGTTACGTTGCTTAAAAACTTATGGGTAGGTATACATTTGGCTTGCCCTTTATATTTTTTCTTATATTGCATGGTGGCAATGGCAAAAAAGCTCTGAAGGGGCATTTGGTTTGCATAATCTTTCGAAATTCTTGGGAATGTGATGCTCATGGCATCTTATTCTCATGTCAAATTGAGCATGGGAATTTGATGTAGCACAAATGTTGACAATCTTGTGAATGTAAACTGTAAAGATTCCCCCTGAAACATAGGAATCCCATTCCTATCTCCCACCATAGGTAAGTTTCATTAGAATCCCATTCTCATGGGAATCACCCTCACTATTTTGGCAGGTTGGACAACAATGCCCCTATATAAAATGAAAGTAATAATATTATTATTGTGTTATAATAATATAATATAATAATTAATATTCAGACACCACATTGCCCTAAATTATTTTGGTTAATTAATTTTTTAGATATCAAAAATATAATTATTCTTTTGGTCATTTCTTGAAATGTTGGCCAGGATTCCATGTTGAATCAAACATGGACATGGGAATTCTGTGTATATTTCTAGAAATCTTACAATGTGGACCAAACAAAAATATTTTCATGACAGGCATCTCATTACAAGGAATGAGATTTCCTGGGATGCTATTGTATGGGAATATTTTTGATGCCGAGAACCAAACCACCCCCTAATAGTTAGACCCTTTACTTCACCTCGGAGTACATGTCTGACACTTGTTATGGGACACAAGTACTACTTCAAGACACCTAAAAGTAGTGGAAATTTATCTAAAAAGGGCACCCTGATATTTTAGACATGATCTTGCATCCAGCATACGCTATAAGACACTGTTTTAAATTTAAAACTTATTTTAACTGAAGAGAAATTTCTCTAATTTGGTGTGTCTTGGTTTAGCATAGGTGTCCCAACTTTTGTTGATTGTTTTAAGAAAACTTTGCATTATTCTACAATACATGCAGCAGCAAAGCCAAAACTGCTATTCATGCTTCCTAGAAATATCCATATGCAAAAATATAGCCTTGACCTCGTGTCTGCATTTTGGGGAGTTCTTATGTCTTCACTTCTCAGCATGTTGAACTTTTGATACTCATGTTAATGTCTGTCAGGTCTAGATTAAGGTTTCTGTCCCGTTTGGGTATTAATTTGGGCGTGGGAGCTTGTATATTGTATAAACCATTTCTCAGCCTGGCCTTTGTTTTTTTCAACATAATAATGTTCTATGATGCACTATTTACTCAGAAATTTTCAGCAATAATTGTGGTTGAACCACTGAATGATATGTGGCAATGGCCAAGCGAACTTCATGACCTTTCGGTTCTATAGATTTGTCTCAACAGCATTATGGAATTAAGAGAAAAAGGGCAACTTTGTGTTGGCTCAGTTATGTTTAATGTGTGGATTATCTGTCTATGCGATGCTTCTTGTAAACCTTTTGTGGAGAGAGAAAAGTAGTTTTGTTGTGAGGTTTTGCAAGTAAATGTTCCTTTTACGTGAAAAAAGGGAGTGCTGGATAGGGTGGGAGAGGGAGATTTTCTATGGGTAAAAGTAGTTTGGTTATGGGGTTTTTCCTGTAAATGTTCCTTTTAACAGCCTAAAGGGAAGGGAGTGTTGGAAAGGGAGGGAGCGGGGAGATTTTGTGTGTAAAAATAGCTTGGTTACGAGGTTTTGTTAGTAAGTGTTCCTTACATGAAGTGCATATATTAAACATCCCAAAAGGGAGTTTTGGAAAATGGATACTGTTAATTCATTCAGTATATAACCAACTAATTTCTTGGTTGCATTATGCTTTTGCCTTGGCCAGAGTATTATTTGCTCTGTTCGTACTAAATGTTTTCAATCCACAAAGGAAGATCACATTATTATATTGGACATCTACGTAGAAGTTGGTCACATCTGGTTTCAGGTGTGTCACATCCGGTTTCAGGTGTTTATTTCTCTTTGTTGGTGGGGGCAGCAACATTTGATCAAGCAAATTGTCAAGCTCAACTGTTATCATCTAAAATTTTCTTGCGCTATCCATTTGTTAATTATCTCTAGTTTCCGTTTGATGTGTCTTTTATTTATTCATTTATTTGAATACTTAGATATTGTTTTGAGCTGCAACGAATGATGAGCCGTATTGCTCCCATGGCGTTTCACCTGGTCGTTTTTGCCTCAGGTAGTCAGAACTTGAGAAGATTAAATGCCAAATTGATTGATGGAATAATAAGCTCTAGGGATAATAACTTTTGAATCAGGAGAATGCTGTTAGCTTCTGCAAACTGAGCTTCAGTGAATATTTTAGTAGTTTCAATTTTTGTAAATAATTATTTCTTGTAGGCGGGAGGATTCTGTTTTCGCTAATTATGGCTTAAAATAAATTGCATAAAAAGGGGAGAGGGGAGGGAAAGTTTGTAAAGGAAGAGGGAGGCCAACATCCCCTCCCATCAGTATCACCCTTGATGTGGGTGGTGGGAATGGTCACTTGGATCCTATGCCTACTCTGGGAGGAGAGGGGAATCCGTGGTGGGCTACGGCATTAGAGGAGCAATCCATCCCCTCATCCAAAGATATAGGAGAGGGGCCCTGGCGGTCTGCCAACACTACACTACTACGCTCTACTCTCCTGACCTCACAAGCAAAGGGCTTGTAACAGACCTTTTTAATGGGCTCAGTTGGTTTTACTTAGTTATTAGTTAGCTTGAATTTTTCAGTTTAGTTGTTTTTCTGTTATTTCTGTTTCTTCCTCTCTGTTTCTTTCTTGAACCATTAAAGAAAATACTTTGTTGATCTCTGGTAGAGGTTCCATCATCAAAATCTAGCCTCTAACATGAGAAAAACATTCATTCAATCCCATCAAGAATTGAATAACATGTTGTCTATCTTGATATTTTAAGAATTGCCGAATGGCATCACATATGCAGGTTCTTAAAATACCACAAGAACAAGTGGGAATTTAATTGTAATCAGCCAATTCATCCCACAAAGACTTGAATTTCATATAGTAATCTCTTATTGACATATTTTCTTGAACCAACATTGATTGATCTTTTTGAAGTTAAAAAATTCTAGGCCCATTTTCCTATGTGAACCTATTCTTGAGATCTTGCCACATCTTTCGCAGTTTGTGAACAAATGATACTAACCCCAATTTTTTCTTGACACAAAACTTATAATCCAAGAACATACCACATTGTTGCGTCTTTCCCTAATGCATTCGAAGGATCTGTTGAGGCTGGTTGAACAATTGATGCATCTACAATGCCAATTTTGTTTTTCACCTTCAAGGTCATCATCATGGACTTGCTCCATGTGTGATAATTGACACTAGTGAATACATTAGACACCAACATTGCACCTGGTGAATCACCATTCTGTAAATGGTATGGACTACTCTCTACACTTGTGTTAGACATAGAAACAGATGCAGAGGCAGGCAGATTGGACATTGCAGCAGACCCTCTTAAGATATTTGCTCTAATACCATGAAACAGAGTAATGAGAGAGTAACGAGAGGAAGGAGAAGACTAAAGACAAAGCCCAAGAATTTTCTCATTTAATCTATCTTGTACAATTTGAGATCTCTCTCTCTCTCTCTCTCTCTCATATATATATAACCAGAGAATAGAAGAAAGAAAGAAATAGAAAGGAAGAAATAGAAAAGCTACTAAACTAAAAAATTGAAACTAACTAAAAACTAAGTAAAACCAATTATTATTTGTAATACTCTTCGTTAGCAGCCGTAAGTTTATAACACAAGCTGATGGTTTAGTTTTTGGTTCTGGTCAAAACGGAACCTAGTTGGATCGATTCCACACCTAAGTATAAATATTAGGGAATCCAAATAAGGTGAAGTGATGTGATATTTAAGTTAGGATAATAAGGTTTATTTCGTACAATTGAATCTTAGGTTTGAGAACATTGCACCTATTTAGGTGCTCCTTCAGATATGATTCCACCCAAAGGTTCCCAAGCACACACAGCTTGAAGCTGTTCTCACATTTGTTGGTCGCAATTGCCATCAGTTCTGTTCAGAGAAAATTTGATGTATTCCTCAACTCTTTTTTCCCCTTTAGTTATCAGTTGTTGAATTTTCAAAATGTTGCGTCCAAAACTCTGGCATTTTATGGATCTGCTTTAATTTGGCGTTGTGTAGTGCCATGTTGAGTCTAAGGATTTAGGGAATACAAAATGCCTAAAAATGAAAATAATAATGTTTTGGTTAGACAAGAAGATGTAAAAGAGTGGTGGTGAAGATATTTTAATAAGTTTTTTATTTTTTTAAAATGAAAATCAAGTTGAAAGCTTAAACCTACAAGTGACAAATGAGAAAAGATTAAAAATATGAGATTTATTCGTCAAGTTAGAGACACTAAAGTTAAAACAGTTTTAAGAAAAATAAAAAGTGGAAAGCATATACAACTAGATAACATTCCAATTGAAACTTGGAAATGTCTAGGGGATATATGAAACATATGGTTAACTAATCTATCCAATATTATTATAAAAATAAAAAAAATGTTGGAGGAATGGAGGAAAAACACATTAATACCAACCTCTATACAAAACAAAGGTAATATTCGAAACTATAATAACTATCGTGGAATTAAGTTATAATCTATCCAATGAAATTGTTGAAGGAGTAATTGAAACAAAGAATAAGAAATGAAATTGTGAGAATTAATTTTGTTTTATGCTTGGTTGATTGATTACAGATGTTATATATTTTTTAAAAAGGTTAATGGAAAAGTTTATGGAAAAGAAAAGGAACTTCCAGATGGTTTTTATTGGTTTAGAGAAACATATAATAGAGTACTTATGTGGGTTTTAGAAAAGAATGGAGTTTTCAATAGATATACTGATGTCATTATGATAGAGTACTGACTAGCATTAGAATTGTAGGTGGGGAGTCCCGTGGTGTATGTTAGTTGTAGATGATATTACTTTGATTGATGAAAGCGGGAACAAGATATAATTTAAGTTAGAATTTGGAGAACAACTTTAGAGTTTAGAGATTTTTTATTAAGTACAAACAAGACTGAATATATGAAATGTAATTTCAGTCAAGCAGGAAGATAAGAATAAACTTGATAATCAAGCAATCAACCAGTACTAGTTGATTTTGATATCTTGGATTTATTATGCGAGAAAGGAGAAATTAAGGAGGATAGTACGTAGAATTAAAATATGTTGGATAAAATGGAGGAGTGCTTCAGGCATGTTGTGTGATCATTGGATACCATTGAAATTAAAAGAAAAGTTTTACAAGGTGACTAAGACCAACTACGGTATATGGATCAAAATGCTGGGCAATTAAAAAATAACATATTCAAAAAAGTAAAAGTGGTCAAAATGCAAATGTTAAGATGCATGAGCGATTAAAATTAAAGGATAAATTAAAGAATAAACCTATTTGCAGCAAGTTAGGAATAACACCGGTAAAAGATAAGATGAGAGAGGGGAAACTTAGATGGTTTAGGCATTTAAACAAAGACCAAATAATGCATTGGAGAGGAGGGGTGAGCAACTTAATGTTAATGGTGCTAGAGTAGACAAGGAAAAACTTAAAATAACTTGGAATGAGATTTTGAGGAAGAATTTAATAGCTTTTAAGTTAAGAAAATGTCCTTGATTGTGTGAATGACAGAAGATGATTCATATAACCGACCCCACTTAGTGAGACTTAAAGACTTCTTGTTGTTGTTATTTCAGTTGAATGTCAATTGTGCTAAGTTATGATAGAGTTAGACCTGACAAAGTGGGTTGAATTGGATAATCTATATAGTTTGCCGGGTGAATAAGCTATAATTTATATCTGACTCAATTAAGTAGTTAGTTTGACTAAAATAATCTAGGGTGGTAGACAAATAATACTTCATTCTTAAGAATAAAATTTTTTTTTTCTTTGCAATTTGATCAATAATTTATTTTGTAATCATAATAATTGAAATTAGGTATTGATTTTACAACTTGGTAAATTGTAAAACATTTATTAAATTGAAAAATATAACTATCCTTAAATCTATAGTTATAAATGCAAAACAACCTGAAAACTAGTTCTTAGACAAATTGAGTATTGAGTCTTCCTATTGTAAACCATGAAAGTTTTTACAATCAATTGTTGTAATATTTTGATTTATGGCGTCATAGCATCTACCATAGACTTAGCATAATAGAGTGGATTGGATAATCCGCGGCAAATAATTGAGTACCAATCGGATATGAGTTGGTTTAGGTGGATTAGATTTGGTTATAATAACTATGCCGAAATAGAAGACAATAGCCTCCGAGGATGGATGGTGAGGGATTGGAAAACGAAGAAAACCAAAAGTTGACAATTGTTGAGGTTATTTCTGGAAATGAATTAGAAATTGAATTTTTGCAATTTGTTTGGGGTGAAAAAGTCTTAGATATTAAAGAAATTTAGTTCAAACATTTTTGAGATTTTGTTCAAAAAATGGCTTTAAAAATTCAAAATAGAAAATTCCGCTGTCTAAACATTTTTCGGCCCAACAAAAATCAAATTTCAACAATAAGATAATTTGAGACTCACTCAAATGTAAACAAAATGTGTTGTTCGTAGTGTGGAGTCTAGAGGGGGTGAATAGACTCTTTTACGGATTTATACTTTTCTCTACAAAATGAAAACCTTGGCAAGACACAAGTGATTATATCACAATATATAAAATAAATCACACACAAAGCATAAGTAAAAGAGTGAAGGAAAGGAAAGCTTAACATGCGATATTAATGTGGTTTGGCCCCTTGCCTACATCCATGCCTTGAGCTAAGTTCAAGTCCAAATCCACTATACTTACTCCTTAAAGGTAGAGAAGCCTATAGGGAACAAAACCTTTCTTGCTCACAAAGAGCCTTCAAGCTAGGTTCACCAAGAACAACCCTTACAATTTGAAGAAGAAATACAAGATGTTGTTAACGTTGACAATGCTCCTTGAATGAACTAATAACAACACTAAGAAATCCTTACACTAATTTCTCAAGTATTGAATCACAAACAAGATTAGAGAGCAAGAGAGAGAGTGTGTGCACTAAAATGATGAACTAGACTGCAATGAGCTTAATAAAAATGTTCACTAGTCATAGAGCTCTCTAAAACAAGTTAGAAGCCTTATTTAAATAGTCAAAAATGTGTACTGGCCGTTTATAGCCGTTAGACACAAAAACTAACTGTTATGTTATGAAAACGACCCAACTTGTCGATGGTTTTCCAAAATCGTGGGCGGTTTTTCCAAAGCCGTGGATGGTTTTCCTCAACCGTTGACGATGTGCCTCAAGCCAACTTCCTAATCGATTCTAGAAGAAACCGTCGATGTTATATATGGAATACTGTGGATGATTTTCCCTGTTCCCTCAATGCCAAGATTTTCTTCTATTTTAGGTACATGAAAATGATTCTAACACAACAAGGACAAAATATACTAAAGTGTAGAATACTTAGACCATTGAAACATTGTCCCATAATAAACAAAATTGAGTATAGGATATGTGACATATAAATCATGGTTTTGACTTTGAAAAATTCTAAATGATGTCCTATATGATGAATGATATACTATGTGAACTAATATGCATGTGTAATTTACTCAACTCTTACTCAATAAACTTTGCGTGAAACAATACTAAAAGAGTTATAAAAATCCTACCTCAAACACTCCCGATTACATATGAATTCATAATTTATTCATTTGATGTGCTTAATATCTTCCACTTGAATGTCCATTTGATCTTTACAATTTAACCTTTGTCTTCATTAATTTTCACACTTTTCTCCACTAACACCTATCATAACTTGATATTCAAAGGTTAGTAATTTAGAAACACTAATGTGTTGTAATCATCAAAATACAACAAATAGGGAAATGTAGTCACTAAAACTAACGATCTCCCTATTTTTGATGATGACAAACCATTGTTGTTTCCACAAGATATATTTCGAAGCTCCCCCTTAATTTATGCATAGTTTTTAATGCAATAAAAATTTGCTCCCCTTTACTATATGCATATAAAGCACAATTAATCCATTCAACTAGAAAGTCCATTCCATTCAACATAAGAGTTCTAATGATAAAGTTCACACAAAAAGATATATTTCCAAATATAAATTAAGATTCCAAAAACAAATGGAGATTTCAAAACAATAACGTTCAAACTAACTACAATAAAATTCAAGCTAACTAAACATACAAATTTCTCCCCCTTTGATCATCATCAAAAAGAGGAACAAATCTTCATGTTTGAAATACTCAAGGATCTTGTTAAGCCCATTTCCCTTGTTGGTGAAGCGAGTATTTATCATACGAGAGTCCTGAGCATAATTATATTCAAGTGTAGTGATCTGAGCATCCATCCTCTCAAGACATTGCCAATAATAATCATGAGGACCACCAACACCATGGACTCCCACGTCTTCGCCTTGATCACCCACGTCTTCTTCTTCTTCTTGATCATCTTCTTTTATAGCTTCCTCAGCCTCGTCCACAGGACATGGAACCCATTGTCTTTATTTGAACCACATCAAGGATCGTTCATCTTGCAAAAAGTGCATTCTCCTCAAAGTGGACTCGAAATACTTATTGTCAGGAGTAGGAGATTCAACTGTAGTACCCACGAATGAAACATGATGATAGGTAAAGAGGCATGTAAGCAAATGGGCAAAAGGTAAACACCCATTTTTCTTGGGTAAGTTGTCTTCCATGTGGCGCATAATGATGGAGGGAAAATCAGTCCCATATCAATGGCAAACACAATACATCGCAAAGATATCGCCATGTGTCACTGTATCACGTCCACAATGTCTGGGAGAAACGTTATAGGAGATCATATGATGCAAAACCCTAAATTCAATCGTAAGATCCTTTGATTTGGGTTTAGCCATTGTTGTCACATTAGGATTTCCCGTAATTAACTTAAGTGCCTTATGAGGGTTAAACCACTCCCTATGAGTGGGCTAAATCTTCCCTGGGAGAATCTCAACATTATACCTCCCACAATGCTTAATGGCACTCAAGGTGTCGGCATTAAACCAAATCACCTTTCCTCTAACCATTGAGGTTGTCGTTTCTCAAGGTTTGGATGACAAAAGTTTGCATAAACTCCCTAACTAACTTGGGATATACCAAATCATTGTGGGACATGAAAATTCCCACCCAATAGCCCTAAATTTTTCAATGAAAATTGGAAAATTATTCTCAAGGAATTTCATGGGAACAATCATGCTACTCACAATGTTTTGTTTTGAGATGTCTTTCTTGAACTGTAGGTAGGCATCCCTTGAGACAAATAACTTGGACCATTCCTCCATGGATTTCCTTGACCGTTCTTAAGTTTGGAGAGAAGGTGTAGAATCACGAACCAGTTCCTTGTCACGTCTCCTAGAGGAACTGTTAGCTTTACCGTGATCCCAAGAGGGGGGGTGAATTGGTATTTTTAAATTTTACCTTCTAAGTATTCCTCCTAGCAGCAGTATGTTCACAAGCCTAGGGTCAATCTAGTGCAAATGATGTAAATGTGCCAGAGATCAGATGAAGCAGTTTAAACAATCACACAAGTATCAGAAAGCAGTAAAGAGAAGATGACACGCGGATATGTTATCGAGGTTCGGCCAACCGCCTACGTCCCCGCCTTGGCTAACCAGCACAAGGATTATCACAATACCTTGCTCACTTAAACGGGTGGAGCGTCACCTATACAAACCAGGTCTAATTACCACAGGGCTGACCTCAACCTTAACCAGGTCAATTAGCGGGGCTGACCTCAACCTTTACACCAATCCTTACCGGGCTGGATTACCGCCCCCTCAGGCCACGCCTGGAATCTCTCAGATATACAATCAAAGGTACAATACACTTGTGCTTTCAAGTAAAGCAGATATGTACCACAAATGCGCACAAACACAAACACCACAAGTGATTTAAAATGTAAGCTCTGTGTGGTCTAAATATGTCAATCTCTCAACTATGTTTTCTATCAGTGTAACACGTACGTGAGAGTGTCAATAATAATCTGTGCACTTCAAAATATTCAGTCAAGAGTGTTCACACAGAATACCAAGCAAGCCTCAATATTATCAATCAATAGAATGCGTATGTGCTTGTATTGCAAAGTAGATAATCTTTGTTTTCGGTAAATGATATATATTTATAAAACTTGTACAAACAATACCACAAAGATTTATATATATCACACACACACGAATATCCTTTCCCAAATATATCAATATGAACACCACAAGATATTCAAATATGTTTGAAAGTATTTTTGCAATCTCCAAACAAAAATGAACTTCCTAAGATATTGCAACTAGAGTGCAATACTTGGGATGTCACAAAGAGTCTTTCTTAGGGCAGGCTTATTGGCAAAGCCTCCTAGGAAAACTTAGGTTATGCTCTCAAAAATCGATTCAAATACACAGCAATATGAAGAGCTAACCAAAAATAAAAGACTCAATACACTTACAAATGATTTGGATAGATGAAGAGTGTAAACTTGAGTAGGTTTTCAAAGTAATGTAAGTAGTAGGAGGAAAATATGAGTATTTGGCTTGAGAGAAAATTTTTCTTAATTTATTTGCTAATCCGTGCTTAATCCACCAAATGAAGGAGTATATATAGACATACCAAGAATTTTGACCGTTGGGGACTTATTAGGAATTTTCAGAAAAGATTAATGACACTTAAGAAAATTTAACCCTGTTTAAAAAATTTAATCGCGGTAAAAAAATCAGGGCAACCCGAGAGGTCCGGTCGACCAAAAGTGGTTCGGTCAACCAGGACTCAAGTAGCTCGGTCGACCGAGGGCATTTTGAACTAAGGGGTCGGTCGACCGGGTAAGGGCGATTTTTGAAATCTCCGAGTTTCGGTCGACCAAGGCCTTTTTGAATTGCACGGCTCGGTCGACCGAGTTGTTGGGAATTCTCCCGAGGCGCTTCGGTCGACCGAGTTGTTGGAGTACAAAAGTGGTCGGTCGACCGGGGGGTCAAATAGTTGACTCCCAGGTGGTTCGGTCGACCGAAGTCAAATGACCTGTAAGGGGTCGGTCGACCGGGACCAGGTCAAATAGTTGACCCGGACCGGTTTCGGTCGACCGGGCCAATTTGAACTGTTTGACTCGGTCGACCGAAAGTGCACCAAGTGTGCATTTTGGTCCCGAATTGACCCAACTCAATCAATTTTAAGTGCCTAATAAACATATGTGCATATGTGTGTGTCCTAAGGCCACTTGGGGTCCAATTTTGAAGACACCGAAAAAGTCCGGTGTCGGTCGACCTTCGGTCGCCCGAAGGCACACTCTAAGGTCTTTCTATGGTTCGGTTTGAGCTTACAAAGTAAATCATTCATGTGATGTGTGTGAGCTTATTACAAACCAGTACCCTAATTACTATTACAGACAGCCTAATTACTATTACAGACAAAATTCACTTAGAGATATTACAATTGGGAATATGAAATTGTCTTCAAGCTTTCACGTGCCCTTGAATGTATGTTAGTATAAACCTGCACATGAACTGGATATTTATTAAATACAATTGAGTTTGTCATTATCAAAACCAGGGTGTGACCTATAAGGTCAACAGGAACTCTCTTCACCTCTTTTAGATTTAGGAGCCATGGAAACAAGATTTTGGGAAGAAATTTTGAGGGTTTTAGGTGAAGAAGGACAAAGAGTCGTATGCAAGGGTTTTATGAGATGCTTTCTATTTCATCGGGTTTACAATACGTCACAGATTCTTAGATCCTAGACTGGGGATGTTCTTTTCACATGATGCCCAACAAAGCCTAGGTCACCACTTACAGATTGGTGAGTTCTGATTCTATTATGATGGGAAACGATACTGTCTGCAAAGTTGTCGGAATGAGGGATATCATAATCGAGATGTATGATGGTGTGGTAAGGACGTTATGTGGTGTAAGGTTTGTACCTGATCTATGGAAGAATGTAATATCATTAGGCACTTTGGCTTCTAACGGCTATAGTTACAAGTTTGAAGGTGGGACAATGAAAGTGTGTAAAGGCGTTTTAATGGTAATAAAGGGACAGAGGTTAGCAGGAAATCTCTATGCATTGTTAGGTAACACAGTTGTGTTAGCTTTATTGGCTACATAATCATGTTTAATGTATTTTGATGATATTAACCTAACTTGTAGTTCCAAGTTTAACATATCTTTGCAAATCAAGTTAGTACTGGTACAAGTGAAAAATACATGAAGGTACTTGTTGAGTTTTTGAGTTTGATTCCTTTTTGATAATGACAAATCACAAGTATCTTATTTGTGCATTTAGTACTTGAACATGTTTACATTTCAGTACGCACATAAGGTAAAGGTAAAATGGAAGCCATGAGGCATTTAAAGCTCATATCACCTGTCTTAGTGCATGGAAAATTGAAGAACAAAAGAGTGAAGACATTTATTATTTTCGTTGTATTGCAGTTAGTGTTAGATTTTAAATGCATGCCTTACATGATCTGATTTTAAAGCTCAATATGGACCATAAAATGACCTTAGGGGATTCAATATTTACATGAAAAACCTTTCAATTAAAATGCTAAACTCATACAAAGGTTTGAAATGTTTTTGAAGTTCAAAAATAGGCCAAAAACTCACTTTTGTAAAGGGCTAGTCAATTGGTTATTAAAGCCCAGTCAACCAAACAGAAGACTTGGCCAGAACTACATTTTGTAAAGGGCCTAGTCGACCAGAATTCCAAACCCAGCTGACCGGACTTCATGCAATGAAGATCCAGTAGACCGGATCAATGGTCCAGTCGATCGAACCGCGCTTAAAAGGGTTTTTCCTCTTGGGCCAATCGACCGGACCGTGGGTCAGTCGACCGGAACTCTCGAGTTAAGCTTATTTTGAGCTGAAAACGGTCATAAAAAATTCAAAATAAATTATTATTTTATTCCCAATGTCCATAAAACAGTCATTTTTGAAAAAAATCCTATAAATACCGTGCCCAAAGTACTTAAAACAACTTTTGTTAATATTGCATATACTCTATAATATTTGGGCATTGTTTTCACTCATCCTTTCAAAATCAAAAAGGCATTTTACTCTCTTCTACTCATTCATTTGAAAATATTTTCTTAAGAGCAAAATCTAGTTTCTCCAAGCATCATTTATTGCATTTAGATCTTTGAAGTATTTATTGCAAACTCATTCTTTTAAATCAAAGATCACCAACTCTCATCTACTCTCATTTATTTCAAAATATTTTTTTGAGAGAGAAACTCTAACTCTATTGAGCTCAAATCTTATCTTGTGAGAGTGCATATAGTTTATCATTGTACAAATAAGCTTTTTAGAAGCATTTCCTTGTACACAAATTTTTATTCTCTTTTGTATTTGCGGTTCGGGTAAAGAACTGTGCTGAGCGTGGGGCGTCGCTTGGAGAGGAGGGCTCCACCCTATTGAAGGAATGTGTAATGGAGGGCTCCACCCAATAGAGCGAGTGTGTAAAAGGTGGCTCTGCCTTGTTAAGGAGTGGTTATGAGTCCATAAAATGTATGATTTTAGATCCTCAATTACCTTTGCTTATTATTTTTTATCTTGTAGGTAACCCTTTGTTAACATAGTTTGGAGTTATTGATTACGTGCTTAAATTGCGTAAATTTATATGAATACAAATCTAAAGTTAAAATTTAAGGTTTTTGAATCTATGTTGAATTTTATCAAAATTAATTTCCACAAATCTAAACTTAAGGTAAAAAAAATATGTGCTCCCAAACACACCAATAGTAATTAATTTGTACCCAACTTTTTGTTTTTGGCCTACTAGAGGCCCACAGTAGGTTTGGATTACACAACAAGAGGTTACATATATCTTTTGGTACTCTTTCTAGGATTCAAACCCAAAATCTCTATTATGGAAGGTCCAACCTTTAACCACTAGAATGTTTTCTAGGAAAAAATAACGTTAAAACATGACTTAAGCTCTTTTTCCACGTCTTCGCCTTGATCACCCATGTCTTCTTCTTCCTTTTGATCATCTTTTTCCATAGCTTCCTCAGCCTCGTCCACCGGACATAGAACCCATTGTCTTTGTTTGAACCACATCAAGGATCTTTCATCTTGCAAAAAGTGCATTCTCCTCAAAGTGGACTCGAAATACTTATCATCAGGAGTAGGAGATTCAATTGTAGTACCCACGAATGAAACATGATGATAGGTAAAGAGGCATGTAAGCAAATGGGCAAAAGGCAAACACCTATTTTTCTTGCGTAAGTTGTCTTCCATGTGGCGCATAATGATGGAGGGCAAATCAATCCCATATCGATGGAAAACACAATACATAGCAAAGATATCCCCATGTGTCACTGTATCATGTCCACAATGTCTGGGAGAAACGTTATAGGAGATCATATGATGCAAAACCCTAAATTCAACCATAAGATCCTTTGATTTGGGTTTAGCCATCGCCGCCACATTAGGATTTCCCGTAACTAACTTAAGTGCCTTATGAGGGTTAAACCACTCCCTATGAGTGGGCTAAATCTTCCTCGGGACAATCTCAACATTATACTGCCCACAATGCATCATGGCATTCAAGGTGTCGGCATCCAACGAAATCACCTTTCCTCTAACCATTGAGGTTGTCATTTCTCAAGGTTTGAATGACAAAAATTTGCATAAACTCCCTAACTAACATGGGATATACCAAATCATTGTGGGACATGAGAAATTCGCAACCAATAGCCCTAAATTTTTCAATGAAAATTGGAAAATTATTCTCAAGGAATTTCATGGGAACAATCATGCTACTCACAATGTTTTGTTTTGAGATGTCTTTCTTGAACTGTAGGTAGGCATCCCTTGAGACAAATAACTTGGACCATTCCTCCATGGATTTCCTTGACCGTTCTTAAGTTTGGAGAGAAGGTGTAGAATCACGAACTGGTTCCTTGTCACGTCTCCAAGAGGAACTCTCTTCACCTCTTTTAGATTTAGGAGCCATGGAAACAAGATTTTGGGAAGAAATTTTGAGGGTTTTAGGTGAAGAAGGAAAAAGAGTCGTATGCAAGGATTTTGTGAGATGCTTTTTGTTTCATCGGGTTTACAATGCCTCACAGATTCTTAGATCCTAGAATGGGGATGTTCTTTTCACATGATGCCCAACAAAGCATAGTTCACCACTTACAGATTGGTGAGTTCTGATTCTATTCTGATGCGAAACGATATTGTCTGCAAAGTTATCGGAATGAGGGATATCATAATCGAGATGTATGATGGTGTGGTAAGGACGTTATGTGGTGTAAGGTTTGTACCTGATCTACGGAAGAATGTAATATCATTAGGCACCTTGGCTTCTAACGGGTATAGTTACAAGTTTGAAGGTGGGACAATGAAGGTGTGTAAAGGCGTTTTAATGGTAATAAAGGGACAAGGGTTAGCAGGGAATGTCTATGCATTGTTAGGTAACACAGTTGTGTTAGCCTTACTAACTACATAATCATATTTAATGTGTTTTGATAATATTAACCTAACTTGTAGTTCCAAGTTTAACATATCTTTGCAAATCAAGTTAGTACTAGTACAAGTGAAAAATACATGAAGGTACTTGTTGACTTTTTGAGTTCAATCCCTTTCTAATAATGACAAATTATAAGTATCTTATTTGTGCATTTAGTACTTGAACATGTTTACATGTTAGCACGCATATAAGGTAAAGGTAAAATGGAAGCCATGAGGCATTTAAAGCTCATATCACCTGGTTTAGTGCATGGAAAATTGAAGAACAAAAGAGTGAAGGCATTTATTATTTTCGTTGTATTGCACTTAGTGTCAAATTTTAAATGCATGCTTTACATGATCTGATTTTGAAGCTTAATATGGACCATATAATGACCTTAGGGAATCTATCTTTACATGAAAAACCTTTCAATTAAAATGCTAAACTCATTCAAAGGTTTGAAATGTTTTTGAAGTTCAAAACTAGGCCAAAAACTCACTTTTGTAAAGGGCTAGTCGACCGGCTGTCAAAGCCCAGTCGACCAAACAGAAGACTTGGCTAGAACTGCATTTTGTAAAGGGCCTAGTTGACCGGAATTCCAAGCCCAGTAGACCGGACTTCATGAAATGAAGATCTGGCAGACCGAATCAATGGGCTAGTCGACCGAACCACGCTAAAAAGGTTTTTCCTCTTGGGCTAGTCAGCCGGACCATGGGTCAGTCGACCAGAACTCTCAAGTTAAGCTTATTTTGAGCCAAAAAAGGTCATAAAAAATTCAAAATGAATTATTATTTTATTCCCAATATCCATAAAATAGTCTTCTTTTGAAAAAAAAAATCCTATAAATACCTTGCCCAAAGTACTTAAAACAGCTTTTGTTAATCTTGCATATACTCGATAATATTTGGGCATTGTTTTCACTCATCCTTTCAAAATCAAAAAGGCATTTTACTCTCTTCTACTCATTCATTTGAAAATCTTTTCTTGAGAGCGAAAATCAAGTTTCTTCTAGCATTATTTATTACAAAAATCTTTGTTGGGGAAAACATTTATTGCATTTAGATCTTTGAAGCATTTATTGCAAACTCATTCTTTTAAATCAAAGATCACCAACTCTCATTTTTTTCAAATATTTTTTTTGAGAGAGAAACCCTAACTCTATTGAGCTCAAATCTTATCTTGTGAGAATGCATATAGTTTATCATTGTACAAATTAGCTTTCTAGAAGCATTTCCCTGTACACAAATTTTTATTCTCTTTTGTATTTGCGGTTTGGGTATAGAACTATGCTGAGCATGGGGCATTGCTTGGAGAGGGGGGCTCCACCCTATTGAAGGAATGTGTAACGGAGGGCTCCACCCCATAGAGGGAGTGTGTAAAAGGTGGCTACGCCTTGTTAAGGAGTGGTTATGAGTCCCTAAAATGTATGATTTTAGATCCTCAATTACCTTTGCTTATTATCTTTTATCTTGTAGGTAACCCTTTGTTAATAAAGTTCGGAATTATTGATTACACGCTTAAATTGCGTAATTTGGTGTTTTAATTCATGCATTGAGGCGTATATTTTTAATTAAATACCTAATTACTCTTAATATTTTAACACTGTGTCCTATTCATAATATTTGGGTTTTATTGAGTAATTTATGGATTTTTGGTTTTTTTTATCGCAGGGAAATTATTGGAAGCTAAAACCGGCACCGCTTCGTAATTTGCATGCAATTTTCTTGTCCAACCTCCGATCGAGGCGATTCAAAATTTGTAATAAAGATGAGGGAGTGCTTTACGATTTTCATGTTTTGAGTTTCGAGAGATACAGGCTCTAGGATGGTCCAAAGTGGACTTATTGCTGGGAGACAAAAAGAAGAAGAAAAGAAGAAACAAGAAAAAAAGAAAAAGAATTTATAGATTTGAGCTGGCCATGTAGCCGAGTTTGTCCTTGTGTGCTAGGTGTAGGGCAGCCCTCCCCTTTTCCCTTTATAACTTCCTTTTCTGTTCAGCTCTAGAAGCAGCTCCCCTCTCACCCTTCTTTCTTCTCCTTACCCTCTCCAACTCCCTTCCCTTCTCTTCTCCCCCTCTCGACTCTCTCTTCCTCCAAGCTTCCTCTTTCGATGTCTAGCTCTCCCCTTTCCTTCTCCCTTCTCGCCCTCTCCAACTCTCCTTCCTCTCTCTCTCTCTCTCTCTCTCTCTCTCTCTCTCTCTCTCTCTCTCTCTCTCGGGTCTGATTCTCTCCATTCTCTCTATTCCCAGACCTTTTGTCTCTTTTCTATTCCCTTCTCTCCTCTCTTCTCTCTCCCTATCCTCATTGCTTTTCTTCCTCTAGCTGCAAACTGAGACCCCGTGTTGGCCTGCTGCTGTGCAGCTGCCGCTGCTGTTGCTGAAGAACTTGTGCTGTTGTTGCTGCTGAGAAGCTTGCCTCCTTGCTCTTGTTGAAGCTGAAGCCTACTGTGCTTTGCTCTCTGTGTTGCTATGGAGGAGGACCTGAAGCCTTGTTGCTATGCCACACCCGAGCTTAGCCACTACAGCTTGCTACCTTCATATGGCCAGCCTCAACTCTCTCTTTCTCCTTCGTTCTCTTTTTTTTTTTCTTTTCTTTCCGCTCTTTCCTTTAAGTTCCTTTGTTCTTATTTTTTCTTAAATATTTGAATAATTGTTATTGTTTTATAGAATTTTATTTAAAGTTTTAATATTGTTTAGGTATTATTATGAAAGTTTATTTATTTTCTTTTTCTCTCAATTAGTATTAGCACTAGACTTAGTTTTTGTTTGAGTTATTTTTTTGTGTTGATTAAAGTTCGGCTTGGTTTCTGAAAAAAAAAAGGAGAATAAAATATAAAAAGAAGAATAATATACCTTCTTTAGGATTTAGATTAGTTGTCTTCTTTAAAAATTTAAATTTTGTTGAGTTCAATTTAGCCTAAGTTTAGTTTTATTAAAGTCCAATTTTTTTACCGTGTTTAGTTATTGTTTATTTGTTAAAGTTCTAATTTTAGTTAAGTTCTTAAATGCGTTAGAAATTTGGCCATTGTTGAATTTATGTTTGAATGAGTTTATTTTTAATTGTGTGCTTAAATTAAGTAGGAAAGTTATTGTCGTTAGTTTTTATTCCAAAGTTTAAATTATGTTTCAATTCTTGCTCGGCTATTAAACGTAAGATTTCTGTTTCTCATTGTGATTTAATTTAGTGCGTGTTAGGATTTAGAATTTAAATTGCATGTTACTTTAATTCGTAAAAAGAAAATCTCAAAGATCCCGAAAAACTAGTGCTTTTCCCGTCATTTTAATTTTTCTCATGAAAAAAAAAGACAAAAAAGAAAAAAAAAAGAAAAAGTAAAAAAAAGGAATTAAGCTTTGAAGAAAATATGGTTGCACTTGCACCACGCATGCTTATGGATTGTTTGCAGCCTACATGCACCACTGCACCATCTTACACTGTTTTACCTAATGACGAACTTAACTTCATGATGCAGTGCGAGAGGAAGTCATTGATACCTCAGCTATATAGGACAAAATCTGAGTGTCCTTATCGGCACCTGACAGAGTTTGAGTTGACTTGTAATATTTTTTTCTCTCGTGCTAGAGCTGATGAATTTACTAGACTTCGTTTATTTCTTACCTCTTTGAAGGATAGGGAGAAGATTTGGTTTAATTTTTTGAGACCTCACTCTATCTCTAATTGGGTTGATATGGAGTGTGAATTTCTGCATAAGTTTTGTCCCTCACAGAGAACTCAAATTTTGCAGGAATAGATCATTTAGTTTATGCAGAAGGGTGATGAGACTTTTCGGGCTTACTAGGAGAGGTTCAAGGATCTGTTAAGTATTTGTCCACATCACGAGTTTGAATTATAGAGGTTAGTCAATTATTTCTATACAACTCTTACTCCTGATTGCTAACACTTTGTCTAGACCATGTGTAGTGGAGAACTCTTCAGTAAGGAACTGGATGAGGCATTATCATTCTTTGATTACTTAGCTGAAAGTGTCCAACAATGGAATACACGATACGATCAGACACCCATGGCAGTACACCTATCAGCGCAATCAGTGGTGGAGATAAATATGAGCCAACATATTATCCAGACACTCTTTTGCCTCAGTATCAGCCACAATAGATCCCTCAGAGCTATGTGCCGTCAGGATTTCAATCTAATGCAGTACCTGCTCCACTGGAGAAATCTCTTGAGGATGCTTTCTAACAGTTCATGCAGATTCAAATCACAACTAACAATCAGTACATTCAAGCCATAAATGAATTGTGGGACACCATTAACGTGATGAGCATGCAGTTGGATATTTTAGAAAAAAGGAAATTTCTGATAGAACCTCAGCCTAGTCCTAAAGAATACCAGTAGCAACAATAATAAATACATAATGTTTCTCTTGAGACAGTAGAGATCGTTATTACTTTAAGAAGTGGAAAGAAGTTTCCCAACTTGAGATACTCATTGACAGACAACCAGTTGTCCTTGCACCTGAAGTTACGACTGAAACAAAGGAAGTTAAAGAAATATTAGATGAAGGGAGTCTATAAGTGAAGAAGTCAGTTAATGAGGAGGCTGAGACTAATAAGGAGTACCAACCTATGGTACCTTATCCTCAAAGATTGGCAGCCGTGGAATCGTCACTCTCTACTAAAATAAATGTCAAGGAGTTCAATACTGAAGCAAATCTCCACAATGGTAAGATGATTGGTACACCCGATAAAGATGGTGAGCAGACTGGTGAGAATTTAACTTTCAAGGAATCAAGTAAAACTTTTAATGTTAATGCTTCTGAAGAACCAAAGGTAATTGTTCTGACACCTTTGCCTCAAAGATCAATTCTTAAAGAAGTGAAACCCCTGGAAAATATACTGAATAAAGATCACTTCTGGTTAAAACAAGGAAGGCAATCTGCACATGTTTTGTTTGGTACCTTAGAACGTATTGATTTATTTGAGGCTAACTTTTGTGCAGGTAATAAGACAAATTTGTTGTGGCGACTCAAATTTGGAGATTCGTCGGTTCAATTTATAGACTTGCACCCATCAGATGAAATTCCTCCAGAACCTTCGCCAGACAGACTATTATGTTTTACTTTCCCTCATTTTTATTTTGTTTTGCCTTATTTTATTTAATTTTCAGGTACATTTTTCTGTAGTCTCAGTTTTTCTTTTCCATTACTTCTCCACCCAGGTACGCTCTACTTCTCCCATACACATCTTCTCTATCTCCCCTATGCTTTTACATTGAGAACAATTTTTCACTTTAGTTGGGGGAGGGGGTGATAATTTGCATGTGACACTGTGCATGTCCACTTGCTAAGTTATTAAAAAAAATAAAAAAAATAAAAAAAATAAAAAAAATAAAAAAAATAAAAAAAAATAAAAAAAATAAAAAAGAAGAAAAAAAAGAAAGAAAGAGTATTGAAGAATTACACTGACTTATGCCATGATTAACACTGACATATACCCTTCATATACTTGTATATAACCTAAGAATTACACAGTTGAGTCATTTATGTGTAGTTTCTCTTTATATGACTTTGTAACTCCATGAAGATTGATTGGTAGTACACTCATGTTAATTTGACTATATAAACTCTTGTATTTACACGACATCTCATGAGGTTGAATATACATGTTCATGTGACTTGTAGCACTTATGGTTCCTTGTGAGCACTAAGAGAACGTCCGTGGCGACTATGAGACCTTATGAGGTACTGTTGAGCCATTTATCATTCTTTTGAGTTTTTGATGTCAGCTCAAAGCTTATGAAACTCAATTTTCCTTTTTTTTTTTTTTCTTTTCTAGATACTCTTTGTACACTAGTCTTGGTTTTTGACTTGCTAGCCTAGAGGTGACATCTAGTGGGAAGATAGAAACCTAGGTCTTGTAGCCTACTCACGATATAAAGGCTGAACCACCCGTAGAGATAGACTTAGTTCATGGACTATTGTTCGAGCTTAATCCCCATTGGTGGCGTGAAGACAATAAAAGAAGTGTAATGATTGTCTTAATTGACAAAGAAAAGATAGAAATTGAAGAATGAGTAGAAGAAAGAATAAGATAAATAGAAATGCACATGAAATGAAAGGCTAATACCTGCTCCACATAAATACCAAAAAAAGTCAAGGCACAACACATGTTCTCCACATATTAAGACTTTTCAACCGCTTAATACCTCATATGTAGTCACTCCAGGTTTGTGAATAAGTTGATCTAGGGTGGTCTTGGTTGGACATGGTGAGTAGGCGAGAAGATGTTAGGGTGAAGGACCCGACACCTTACATATAGGCTAGATCCTTTTTAGACTAGTCCACTCCATACATTTAACGTTTGTTCCTTGCAATATGTGAGATGTTTGATTACGACACTCCTCCTCACATATATCGAATGAACCCATTTTTTTTTTAGTTTTTTTGAGGGTATACCAGTTAGGCCGACTCAAAATGATCGTTATGTAGGTGTCCACTGGTATCTTAGGTGTAACGAGTCACACACATTACACATACTTCGAGATTTCACCTATTTATACTCGGATTTATATGACCACATTAACTTTGAATTGTACTGATGGTTAACTTCATGTGAGTTTACTATTCTTAATTGCTATATAACGATGAAATTTGCATGAATGACTTACTTCGGAGTTGTGTGCATTGTATATGATGAGCTTGTGTGAAATTCGATTATATCCCTATATGTGCAATGGTATGGTTGTTTCACACGTGCATTCATTTCATGTTTATTGGAGTTAATATTTGTGAATACCATCCTGAAATTCATTCACGTTATTTGCTAGAAACTAGCAAAACATTAGTTTGGGGGGGGGGGTGTGATTACGCGCTTAAATTGCATAATTAGTTGTTTTAATTCATGCATTGAGACACATATTTTAAATTAAATACCTAATTACTCTCAATATTTTAACACTTTGTCATATTCATAATATTTGGGTTTTATTGAGTAATTTTTAGATTTTTGGTATTTTTTTATTACAGGGAAATTATTGGAAGCTAAAATTAGCACCGCTTTGTAATTTGTGCATAATTTTCTCGTTTGAGCTCCAATCGAGACGATTCAAAATTCAAAGGAAAGCTGAGGGAGTACTTTACAATTTTTGTGTTTTTAGTTTTGAGAGATACAGGCTCTAGAATTGTCCAAAGTGGACTTGTTGGTGGGAGAAAAAAAGAAAAAGAAAAAAAAAATAATTTACCTGATTTGAACCGGCCATGCAGCCAGCTTCGTCCTTGTGCGCTGGGCATAGGGCAGCCCTCCCCCTCTCCCTTTATAATTTCCTTTTCTCTTCAGCTCCAGAAGCAACTCCCCTCTCACCCTTCTCTCTTCTCCTTACCCTCTCCAACTCCCTTCCCTTCTCTTCTCCCCCTCTCGACTCTCTCTTCCTCCTAGCTTCCTCTCTCTATTTATAGCTCTCTCATTTCCTTCTCCCTTCTCACCCTCTCCAACTCTCCTTCTTCTCTCTCTTTCACTCTCTCGGGTCTGATTCTCTCTATTCCCAGACCTTCTCTCTCTTTTCTCTTCCCTTCTCTCCTATTTTTTCTCTCTTTATCCTCCTTGCTTTTCTTACTCTAGCTGCAACCCGAGACCCCATCCTAGCTTGCTGCTGCGCCGCCACCGCTGCTATTGTTAAAGAACCCGTGCTGCTGCTGCTGCTGAAAAGCTTGCCTTCTTGCTCCTGCTAAAGCCGAAGCCTTGCTGCTATGTGTTGCTCTTTGTGTTGTTGTGGAGCAGGACTCGAAGCCTTGTTGCTGTGCCACACCCGAGCCCAGCCATTGCAACTCGCTACCTCCATACGGCTAGCCTCAACTCTCTTTTTGTCCTTCTTTCTCTTTTTTTTTTCTTTTCTTTTTGCCCTTTCCTTTAAGTTCCTTTGTTCGTGTTTTTTTTTTTTTTAAATATTTGAATAATTGTTAGTGTTTTATAGAATTTTATTTAAAGTTTTAATATTGTTTGGGTGTTATTATGAAAGTTTATTTATTTTCTCTTTCTCTCAATTAATATTTGCACTAGACTTAGTTTTTGTTCGAGTTATTTTTTTTGTGTTGATTAAAGTTCGGCTTGGTTTCTAAAAAAAAGAGAGAATAAAATATAAAAAGAAGAATAATATACCTTCTTTAGGATTTAGATTAGTTGTTTCTTTAAAAATTTAAATTTTGTTGAGTTTAATTTAGTCTAAGTTTAGTTTTATTAAAGTTCAATTTTTTTACCATGTTTAGTTATTGTGTATCTATTAAAGTTCTAATTTTAGTTAAGTTCTTAAATGCATTAGAAATTTGGCCATTGTTGAATTTATGTTTGAATGAGTTTATTTTTAATTGTGTGCTTAAATTAAGTAGGAAAGTTATTGTCGTTAGTTTTTATTCCGAAGTTCAAATCATGTTTCAATTCTTGCTCGGCTATTAAACGTAGGATTTTTGTTTCTTGTTGTGATTTAATTTAGTGCGTGTTAGGATTTAGAATTTAAATTGCATGTTACTTTAATTCGTAAAAAGAAAATCTCAAACATCCCGGAAAACCTGAATCTGAATTGTGTTCAGTGACCTTTTTGTTTCATATTTTCTGATTGGAATTATGTAAAATTTGGAGTTAAACTGCATTCCCTGAGGAGACGATCTGGCCTTTGGGCTAAATATTACACGACAAAACTCCTATACTTGGGATAGCTTCCGAACTGCTCATTTTTCGAGTGAGTCAGTTATGCAAGTTCTAGCCGAGGGCCTTGGAGGGGGTATGATGGCAAAGGGGGTCAGAGACAGGGGATGGGAGACCGAGATGTGCAGGGTAGACCATTGTACCCTCCTTATTCTAGTTTCCACATGAGTCATCTAGGAGACTGCTGGGTTCGAGAGGTGATTTTTTATCGATGCGGTCGACTCGGATACATAGCACGAGACTGTCTTGCACCACTGGGCAATGTGCCTGCTCCTAGATGGTACCGAGGAGATCACCAGGAACCCCGAGGTGGTCAGCAGAGGAATACAGTCCCAGCATGGGTCTACACTTTGACACTAGGAGACGCTGAGGCGCAGAAGACGTAGTGACAGGTATTGTTTTAATTTTTTCATATAAAGATATTGTCTTATTCGATTTACGGGCGACTTACTCCTTTATAGCCCGAGGAGTTTATCAAGTTTTGTGGGATAGAAACTTAGCCATTAGATGTCAGTTTGTCAGTGACTACGCCGACCAGAATTGTAGTGTTGTGTAAAAAGGTACTCAAAAACTGTCCAATATTTATTTAGGGGGGGACCTTGCCAGCTAAATTGGTAGTCTTAGATATGCATGGTTTTGAGATAATTCTGGGGATGGACTAACTGGCTGCTAACTACGCCATTATTGATTGTTACTCGAGAGAGGTAGTGTGTAAAAGAAGCATCAGAAGGGGAGTTGAGATTAGAGGATATCTCGATAGTAAGGGATTTTCTTAATGTGTTTCCAGAGGATTTATCGGGACTTCCCTTGATTATGAGGAAGAGTTTGCTATTGACTTGTCTCTGGGAATAGTGCTGATTTCTAAAGCACCGTATAAAATGGCGCCGACAGAATTAAAAGAGTTGAAAGAACAGCTACAGGAATTGTTAAATAAGGGGTTTATTAGGCCCAGCGTGTCACCTTAGGGAGTGCCTGTATTGTTTGTGAAAAATAAAATGGGTCAATGAGAATGTGCATCGACTATAGAGAAATCAATAAAGTTACAATTAAGAATAAATACCCGCTTCCCCGTATTGATAATTTATTTGACCAACTTTAGGGGACACATACTTTCTCTAATATTGATCTACGATCTGGGTACCATCAAATAAAGGTTAGGGTGGAGGATGTTCTAAAGACAGCGTTTCAGAATTCGTATGGCCATTATGAGTTCCTAATTATGCCGTTCGAACTAACGCATGCTCCTGCTGTATTCATGGACTTGATGAATAGAGTTTTCCATCAGTACCTAGATTAGTTTGTTGTAGTTTTTATTGATGACATTTTGATTTATTCAAAGAGCACCGAGGAGCATGAGGAACATTTGAGAATGATTCTTCAGGTGCCGAGAGAAAGAAAGTTGTATGCAAAATTCAAGAAGTGTGAGCTCTGGTTGAAGCAAGTCACTTTCCTCGGACATGTGATATCCAAGGGTAGCATCTCTCTAGATCTAAGCAAGATTGAGATGGTAGTGGACTGGACACGACCAAAGAATGTGCAAGAGATCAGAAGCTTCTTGGGACTAGTAGGATACTATCGCCGATTTGTAGAAGGATTCTCTAAACTGTCAGGCCCTTTGACCAGATTGACTAAGAAGAATGCAAGGTTTGAATGGATAGATGAGTATGAACAGAGCTTCTAGGAGTTAAAGTAGTGACTCATCACTGCACTGGTTCTGACGATTACTTCGGGACAATAAGGTTTTGTAATTTATAGTGATGCGTCATGCAAAGGGCTCGGGTGTGTTTTGATGCAGTGGGGGAGAGTTGTAGCATATGCTTCATGGTAGCTCAAAGAATATGAATTTACCCTACCCATGATTTGGAGTTTGCAGCGATGGTTTACGCATTGAAAATTTGGAGACATTATTTGTATGAGGGTAGGTGTGAAATCTTCATTGACCATAAAAGTCTGAAGTATTTTTTCACACAGAAGAAATTAAATATAAGGCAGAGGAAGTGGTTGGAGTTAATTAAGGATTATGACTGCACCATCAGTTACCACCCAGGTAAAGCTAATGTGGTAGCTAATGCTTTGAGTTCAAAATCAGTGAGTTCATCAGTATTAGCTGTGGTGACTCAACATCTGATCCATATGGATTTAGAAAGACTTGGTGTGGAGCTGGTAGAGGGAAATCACCAGACATTCGTTGCTAATCTAATAATTTAGCCCACCTTACAGGAAAGAATTAAAGCAGCTCAGATGAAAATTCGGAATTAGTGAAGATTATGGATAAAGTGTAGAATGGTCAGGGAGTAGAATTTAATATCTTGGAGGATGGAGCTTTGAGATTCTGTACCAAGATGTGTGTACCTGCAAATGCCGAGATTAAGAGAATTATCCTGGAGGAAGCACATCAATCCCTTTATACAGTGCACCCTGGAAGCACTAAAATGTACAAGGATCTTCAAGAGTTTTTTTGGTGGAGTAATATGAAGAAAGAAATTGCTGAACATGTAGAGTAGTGTTTGACATGCCAGCAGGTGAAAGCTGAGCATCAGAGATCGGGAGGATCATTGCAACCACTCATATTCCTGAATGGAAGTGGGAGCATATTTTGATGGATTTCATCACAGGGTTACCGCCGGAATTGCATGGACAAGACACCATCTGGGTAGTCATTGACCGATTGATGAAGACTGCCCATTTCCTTCCCATCAAAGTTAACTACTCCATGAGCATACTGGTAGAGTTGTATATATAGGAGATAATTAGAATGCATGGTGTGCCAGTGTCCATCGTCTCTGACTGAGACCCATGGTTCACGTCACAATTCTGGAAGAGTTTGCAGAGGGCCATGGGGTCTCAGCTGACATTTAGTATGACCTTTCATCCTTAGACTGATAGATAGATAGAGAGGACGATATAGATATTGGGGGATATGCTGTGGGCCTATGTATTGGACAATTTGAGATATTGGAAAGAGTGGGTCAAGTTGCTTATAGGTTGGCATTACCACCGGTGTTGTCTAGAATTCATGACGTATTCCATGTATGTGACGCCCTAATTTTTCTACCATTTTTTTATTTATTCCAAATAAATTATAAATATTAATCAATCATCCACCATATCATAACCTTTGATACCATATCAACAAGACCCGACCGGAAGTGGGGTATCGGGTAATCAGTTCATCATACAAACAAACCTAACAGCGGAAATCAATATTTACAAACCATCTAGAATACAAATAACCACAATTCTATACATCCATACATATCCCAAAAATCAACAAAACACTCTAGGGAATCATACATCCCTAGCTCACAACACTTGCCCTGTCTATCAGGGTACCAACTCCCTTATTTCTCGGAGCTCTTTCTACTAATCTGTCACAGTTTCCTGAAATGTTTAGATATTTGGGTGAGACACCTCTCATTAAGATGGAATAAATTTTTTATAGTGTGTGGCAGTATGAGTTTAGTTATTGAAATAAGGAATAGCTTCCCAAGAGGGGGGGGGGGGATGAATTGGATTCTTTTTATAGTTTAGTGATTTTTAAACTTTCTGATTTTAATAACCCAGAAATCAAGATATATATGAACAATAATCACACTTAAGAAATCTGAAATTTAAAATTACAATTTAATCAATGAGATCAATAAATAAAAAATATTTAAGTTTTTTTTGATTTCCCTGTAGTCTCTTAGTATTCACTTTACTTGATTAAGATTTTCGCAGATTAATCAACGTACTCCCTTTTTGGGTTTCTGCAAACAATTAATCAAAATGTACTTTCTATTAATCAAGTACCTCTGTTTCTTTCTCAATTTAGAACCTGCAACCTGCACTTATAAATCTTATAACAATAGCAAGTAAAAAATGTAAAATAAAGCAGAGAGAAAGAGACAAGAATTTTTACAAGGTTCGGCTTCAACACAGCCTACGTCCTTGCCTTTGGCAAAACACCAAATGATTCCACTATATCAGTTCCTTTACCTGGTGGAACAATACCTATTTACAACTACTCATTCTGTTAGGCTAGAGCCCGCCTCTCCAAACAATAACCTCTTGTTTGGTCCAACGATTCAACAACTCTGAATCGTTTAAGAATGATGATAAAGAAATTTGTGTACAAAAGAGAACTCTCATAATAGAGTAAATTAGTACAATGATCAGCTTACTTATACTTCAAGGTAATTCAAATATAAGAAATTTGAAGCTCAGAATTCAGTATGAATTACCAAATAATTTTTCAAAGAAAGATGAAAGATTCTGATTTTTGAAAGCTTTACTTCAAAATATAAATCAATATCATACCAAAATTTTTAAGCACAAGAGAGTTTTAGATCCTTTAAGAAATTTGAATACTTGAAGATCACTTGATTTAAAAAACCTTTGAAAAATTGCTTGATCTGAAAACTTTGAAGATTGCTGGATCTGAGAACTTTGAAGATTGCTGGGTCTGAAAGCTTTTAAGAATTTATTAATTTCAAAAACCTTTCAATATTGCCTCTATAATCATTTTATTAAACCTTTGAAGCTTTTGATTATTTATAGATGTTTTTAGAAGCCAACATGACTCCCAAAGATTCCTAAAATTTATTTCCAAATATTTTGAAATAAATATGTTCAAAAACTTGATTTAAAAAATCTTCCCATTGAGAGAGTTAATGCTAACGTTCGAGTGGTAGTCGCCTACCACGACTTGGCAGTCACCTGTCACAAGGCAACTCTCAACACAGAATGTAGTCAGTCGCTTGCTAGAACCAAGGCAGTCGCTTGGCTTGTTCACACAGACACTTGGCTTGTTAGGTAGTCGCCTGTCTAGCTGCTGACTTTTTGAAAAAATCATTTTCTTAATGTGGCAGTCGCCTGCCTCATCATGGTAGTCGCCTGGCCCTTCATAAAAAAAATCTTCTCTTCTTAAACCCTTTTTATTTATTAAAAATATTCTTTAGAAAAAAATATTTTTGATTTACTATGAGCTTCAAACCACTTTATATTTGAGTTTAACCTTGAAGTACTTACAATTAGAATATCCTTAATATAACTCTTTTAGTCTTCAAACTTGTTCTTCCATCAGCTTTATGGTTGCAATTTTTCCTTTGAGCTTTTCACAGTATAACTTTGTTCTTCATGCTCTTTATAGTCCATAGACTTTACTTTGTATTCTTCAAGAATTCTTTGTAATTCATAATCTTCCTTTTGCACTTGAGCTTTACTGTTTTCTTGGAAAACTTTTGCTTGAAACATATTAAACACATCATTTGATTTGTTATCATCAAAACAAGAATTGTAAGCCTTATTAGGCCAACAGTTATGTAATAATATACTTACTTCAGTGATTACATCATCTGATAAGATATATAGATATGAACTCATAATCATATAGATATATAACATAATCTTTTATAAGCTTTAATTCCATTTTTCAAACTCATACACATGCAAGCAAAATTTATTAACGAAAGTTTTCGAGGATAGGGGAGATTACACGCCAATACATGCAGTGCCCATCTGCTCTGATATCGTTTGTAACCTCGCCCAAATAGTTCGGGTATAGGTACACTAATACTTATCAGAGCACTCACCTTACTCAGTAAGCCCTCAGGCAGAGAGTTTTACTTCGCCTTAATCATTTATGTAATTAAACTCACACTCTTTCATTTCTCATATTTATTTCACATTTTAGCTCATGAGTGTCCACGGTATCCCATCCATGTGCTATCTGTAACTCATGACTTCCTTAAGGATATTCTCCATATCATGCTTCTCCCCATAGTCAAGGTTGTGAAACCCAAAGGCTGGATCTAAACCGCGGTTGGCCTACTTGGTTAGATCAAAACAATGAAACTACCCATCTGTAGTACGATTGGCTTGCTTACTCTTGGTTTAGACACCAGGTGTCAAAACTACCCTTCTGATGGCCACAATCGACTGTCATGCCACACTCTCCACGAGACCATGTGGTTGCACTTATCATCCTACTAGCAACGGTACTGTGCTTTCAAAAATACTCTAGTCCATTAGGGTTCTCATTTCAACATTTTCATATTCACATTTCTGTATTCATATTTCAATATTCACATTGTAGTATTCATATTGCAATATTCACATTTCAGTATACGCATTGTAGAATTCACATTGCAATATTCACATTTCAGTGTTCACATCTCAGTATGTTGGTACTTTTCATCACATCAGTAATATTTTCATCATTTTCTACTTCATTTAAACATTCCAGTTCATATTTCATCTCATATCAGTATATATCTCAATTCAATATTTCTGTACCAACATATCTTATATCACATATAACATCATTTCAAATAAAACACATATGTATCTCACATTTTATCATATCACTGTAAAAACATATCGGTATAACATGTTTCATCATTTCCAATAAAAACCATTTCTGCATATCACGCTTCATCATTTCTATAAAACATATCTTTATTCTCATATTTTCATATCGGTATCATCATATCAATATATCTCATATTCTTATTTACTTCCATTCCAAACAATATGCATATTTATTCCATTTTGTCATAATTCCAATATAAAATATTATTCACGTTCCTCATTCCACACAATTTCGTCTAATATTCACGATACAATATTCACAGGGAAAATATCATAATTTTCTTTTCACATAATTACTCAACTAGTAATTTCAAAAATAACTGTTATAATTTATTCCCCTTACCTTACTTACTAAGAGGCTTGCTAAAATACCCAATCCCATGCCCGCAGTGTTCAAAACTCAAAACCATGAAATTCACATTTCCCCCAAATCGATCAATTCAATTCTCAGAATAATAATTATTTTAATATTTCATAGACCCACACACTCCCAATACTAATATAACTGTTAAAACAATTAACGGATATAATTCGACTATCCTTACCCTAGCCCATGAGTGGTGCCTAGGAAATCCAAATTAAAAATCTGTTCTGATTAAAATGATGAGAATTAGAGCTAGGACCCTGTGGTGGTGTCCGATCATCGATTTGGTTAAAGATTTAAGGAAAAATTGAGAAGAGAGTGAGAGTTTATCTTACCCCAGAAGTGGTGCCTACGACGACCTAATCACGAATCCACTCCAGTTAAAGTGTTGGTGGCCGAGATAGGAACCCAGTGATATTTCTTGTTTTTCAATCAGCTAAGTATTGGAGAAGAAATTGAGGAGAGAGGGAGGGAAGGTGAAGGAGAGAGTGGCGAGAGAGTGCGCTGATGGGGAACTGAGATTTCAATTTGAAATCTCAGGAAGCTTCAAGCTTCCTATATATATATATATATATATATATATATATATATATATCACTTATCCTTATACATTTACACACACACACACACACACACACACACACACATATATATATATATATATATATATAACCATCATATTGCTTAATTTAATTAATTCAATTTAATAAAGTTTAATTAATTAATTAATTAATTAATCTTATTTTATTTTTTATTTTTACATTCCCAAGCATATCATTTTTTGGGGCGTATCATAAAAATTTCATCCTCAAAATTTGTTGAGTACAACCCCAAGTAAAATCCATCATTAACCTAACAAGTTTTGAGATAATCTTGTAAACAACTATATTAGAACTGGTAACTAACATAAAATGATGGATTATGCATTTTGTCCAAATACACCTTGCTTCAGCACCAACACTCAACAACTTCAATTTTCATCTCCAATCTTCCAAGATCTAACACCGATATAACCTTAGAAGAATCAATAGATAACTATCCTTTGAGTATGATATGATCCAAACATTTCGTATTAGTTGTCCAAAACCTACATTTCCTATTCAGCATATTACTGATGCTCTCATAATGTTTATAAAATTAACCAAAAATGTTGTTCATGCTCTTCTTGAGTCTTTGAATACCCCAAAAATCATCCATAAAAATTATAATGAATTTATCCAAGTATGGTTGAATAACTTGATTCATTGTATCTATGAAAATATAAGGTGCATTGGTAACCCCAATTGGTAATGCCAAAAACTTATAACGACCTTACTGTGTACTTAATTCTGTCTTTGAGACGTGTAATTCCAAAATTTTAATTAGTGATAATTTAATTGCAAATCAATCTTCAAAAATTTTGGGATTTTACCAATTAATCAAATAATTCACCAATCCCTGGAAGTTGATACCAATTCTTAATGTAACATGATTCAACTTCCAATGATTAATGCATAGCCTCAAGGTCCCATTATGTTTCTTAGTGAATAACATAGGTGCAGCCTATGATGATATAATAGGTCGAACAAATTCTTTATCGAGGAAATTTTCTAGTTGCACCCTAGGTTCCCTTAGTTAATGTCATTCTATATGAAGCAATTGACATAGGCTCCGTTTCTAGCACCAAATCAGTATTAAATTCAATCTCCTCTTGGAGGTAAGCCCGATAAATCATCTGGAAAGAATATCTAAAAATCCTTCACCTTTGGGTAAATAAGTTTGGGAGTTGTTAACTCGTATGTTTCTTTCATTGTTGTTACAAACCCAAGACATGTGCCCAAATTCTATCCTTTCACAAGCTCTCAAGATGTCAAATATGAGAGCTTGTTAGTTGGAAGGAAATCATCACTCCATTTGGATCTCTGAGTACTACTTTCTTTTGAAAACAATCAACTAGGTGTATTATAAATAGATAACCACCAATGGTTAGCCTCATCTTTAAACAAAGAACTTGCAATGATGACCCATACTCATCAAGGACCATACTTGTTGGGACATCTCATAATAGGATGTGTAATCATTTTCCTATCAGATCAAATTTATAAAAGGTACTTCAAAACTCTCATCATAGCATTGTAATTCGTTTGAGTAAAAATTATATGAGCTTCTAAACATTCCCTAGAATTCAAACCATCCAATTATGATGGCCTTACAAGGCTTAAAATCTTGTTTTAATGATAACAAATGAGAGGAACTTAACATATTTGGTTAAGTGATGATATTTTAGGACTCAAATATGTGAATACAAGGTCAAGTGCTCACCAGGATCATTGAAAGCTTATACTCCAAAAAAAGACGATCAAATGAAACTTAAAGAATATTAAGGCATGAATTCAAAGAGACCAAAGATAGCTCAAGAAACATCAACATGAGTAAAGTGTGTAGAAATATAAAGCTGACTCAAGCTCAAGTCGAAAGAGGACATAAAGCAATATACCATGGAATACTTCAAGCTTAGAATTTTAGGCTTTAAGACCATGTTGTAAGTACTTCATATTAAAATATCTTATGGAAATATGTTGAAAGCTCTTTAGGGTTAATTATGAACTTAGGGACCTTATTTCAAATCCCATAAAATGTTTTATAAGTAATCAAAGTAAGAGAGAAAAAAGAATTTGAAAATAAAATTGAAAAACTAGGATTTGGTCAGCCCAGATGACTGAAGTTTAACTTCAATCTACTAAAGAATTTCTTCAGAAGACTGAAGAATAAGCTCAGTCTGCTAAAGATTTTCCTGCTGGAATATAGAAGAGGCAGTACATCCTCAGAAGACTGAACCCTTCAGCCCAGTCGACTGACCCTGTATCCATACTAAATTTTTCAGTGTTTTAAAGTACTTTAGAAGATTGAACCCGACACTTCAGTCTACTGAACACTGTTAATGACTAATCTTTTTTAAAGTTTTAAAATCCAAATTAAGGTTTCTTGTGCCCCAAATTTTATGAAAACTTGGAAAATACTCCAAGTAATCTTGGGCAACACGAAAATACTTTTATTAGCCTATAAATACATGGTTTTATCAAATCAAACATACCAAGAAATTTAAAATATGTTCACGAGCTGAAAGTCTTACTGCTCTTTCTTGCTTAACTTGTAATACTGATTTGCTAAAAATATGAAGTGCTGAAACATCCTAATCTGAGTTCTATTGCTGATTCTCATCCAGAGAAGAAAATTAGTGAATTCATTCTTGAGCTTCAATCTATTTCAATTTGATATTTGAATTTTGAAGTATATAGTGCTTTAAATTGTACTAATATGCTCTTGTGAGAGTGTTATTGTACACATGAATTGTTTCTTGTTTCCTTGTAGTGAATTGACGGTCTAGGTTGTTAGATCGTTGTATCGAACATGGGGTATCGCTTGGAGAGGCGTTTCTCTAGTCTATTGAAGGAGTGATTGAGTGTGGGGTATCGCTTGGAGAGGCATTGCTCTAGCCTATCGATGGAATGACTAAGTGTGGGGTATCACTTGTAATGGTTTTCTCCACTTGGAAAGGAGTGTTATAGTGGAATCCTTAGGTGGTATTGGCCTAAGATGAGGACGCAGGCTGGGGATAAGCTGAACATTGTAAAAATCTCGGTATCATTCTCTACCTTTTCTCTTTAATTTTCAGCATATATAAATTGTGTGGTGTATGCAAAGTGCAGGTTATTGAAAGAAGAAAACAGAGATTAAAGAAGACACTTAATATAAGAAAGTACGTTTTGATTAAACTTTTGTGGAGAACCAAAAGGGAGTACATTGTTTAATTGTTTACGGAAATCTTAGTTAAGAGAGTGCAAACAAATTTCATTCACTACAGGGCTTACATATATTCACAGGGCTGCATACAACTAAATATCTTGAGTTCTTGCAAAAAACTAAGAATTGGCATAGAGCTGAATATTACATTTTGATTGGGTGGTTGATTACTTTAGTTGCTTTGGTTGTTTGATTGTTTAAGTATTACTTGTGTTGTGTTGAAGTGTTGGTTTATGAATTAAATAAATAACAAAATTTTTGCTGTGTGTTTGATAAATCAACAAGATATTAATAATTCATAAAAAGAATTAAAAGAAAATTTTAATAACCCAATTCACCCTCCTCTTGGGGCTACACCTTAACTTTTAATTGGTATCAGAGCAGGGTTGTAGCAAATCCTAACTAGAAGCTACATAAAGATCTATATGGCACATCTAGGAGTAGCTCCCTTTGGAGAGGGTTAATCCTTAACTAGGCCTTCCATATTTTGTGGTATAAACTATATGTTTTGGAAACAAAGAATGAGGATATATATTCAAACCATGGATTGGAAAGCATGGAAGGTTGTCATGCATGGTGACTACATTCCTACTTAACCCGTAGATAGCAAAGAAGTTCCTAAAGAAGAAAAAAGACTTGACCGACAATGTTTACAAAATGATGCGAGTAAACTCTAGTGCCATGAATGCACTATATTGTGCCTTAGATGTTAATAACTTTAATAGGGTCATGACCTGTAAGTCAGCCAAAGAAATTTGGGACAAGCTAGAAGTAACCTATGAAGGAACTATAGATGTTAGAGATAGTAGAATTGACATGCTCACGAGCGAGTATGAGGCTTTCAAGATGAACCCGGATGAAACCATAACAAATATGTATACTAGGTTTACACATATCATAAATTCCTTAAACGCTTTAGGAAAAACACACTCCACTTATTAGATAACCCGTAAAATCCTTAGAGGTCATCTGCCCATTTGGGAACCAAAAGCCACAGTTATAACGGAAGGAAGAAATCTTAAAAACACTTCATTAGATGAACTCATAGGATCCCTTCTCACGTATGAGATGACTATGAATGAAAGAAGTGGAAAATCTAAAGTCCAAGAATCAATTGCTTTTAAAGCATCAAACGAAAACTCTAGTGATGAAAATGAAGAAGAAAAGGAAATTAGTGGATCATGGTGGAGAAAATCAGTGCTTTAAAGCTTTAACCGACAAAGAGGTAAATTCATCTCCTTCCACCTCATTAAATGATTCATGCAATGATTGCGTTAAATCTAATGATACTTCTAGTAGTGAATATTGTTGTGAATCTGATGATGATAGCATGCCAACTTATGAGGAACTCAAACATGAATACATTAAAACTCATAAGACTCTTGTTAAAACACTTAAATACTATACTGTTTTGAAAAACAAGAATGAGACATCATTGAAAGAACTTGAATAAAAAATTCTTGTTGAAAAGGAAAATGATTTGAAAATAAAAAATTTTGTAAATAAGAATGAAAAATTGGGAAAGGAGCTGAATGTCTTAAGATCCAAAATATCTAGTGATAATGAAAAGGATCGTCTTATTTCAAAACTTGAGTGTAAAGCAAACCCAATGTCTAAAGAATTTATAAAACTACAAGGTGTTTGCAAAGGTTTGAAAGATCTAAAAATTCAAGACTTAGAAAAAAAAATTGAGGACCAAGCTAAAATCATCCATACATTCACTAGGGGTAAAGAAAACTTTGACAAGCTCTTGGGTTCACAAAAGATGACCTTAGATAAAGAAGGTATAGGTTTTAATGGGATTGAAAATAGGAAAAAGGAAGAACCTATACATGGGATACTTTGTAAGAGAATCTAAACATTATGTTAGTACCTCTTCCAGTCCATACATTCACACTACATGTGTCTCACGTAAAAAGAAGAGGCATATAAAATTTGATTGCCCATTTAGAAGAAAAGGTGTGAAACCCAAACGAGTATGGAAAGTCAAAGAATCACCAACTCCTAACCCATCGAGAATCAAAAATAGAAAAATGGTATGGGTTGTTAAGAAAGCAAACCCCTTAAAATTCAAGGAAGAATTTACTCAAACAGGAATTACATGATCACACAATTCTTCCTTAGCATTTAGGATTAGCTATAGGGGTTAGTGATGACTATAAGCTTGGGAAGTGGTTTAGGTTTTAGATGTCAAATCTTAATATATGCACTCACTGCTATTATTATACTAAGAACCATAAGGAAGCAAGCCAATACAAAATTTAAATGTCTCATCCAATTTGAATTTAATTCATATATATCATATTAATGGGGTAAAACATAAAAATATATTAGCTATTGCTAGCTAAAGTGAACTCCACTTCCAAATGGACAAAGCATAAATGCCAGGTAATTAATTCTAAATGTTTGACTCTCGCTTAAATATAAATATTTTTGAGTTGAGCACAGTTTGTCCATTGCACAAAATTGAGCTTTAGGGAATTCATCATGTTCTATTTATGATATCCCTAAACTCATTTTTCTTCTCCTAAAAGCCAACTAAAAATTCTAGCCATCTCTCTAGGCTTAAGCATTGGCTATCATAAATTCCTATTCTTCTGGTGCTTATTTAAAGATATTGTTCTTGTAATCAATATTAGAGGCATCCTTTAAGGGACTTAAGTTTCACAGTTAAATCAAATTTTCCTTTTGAGTCTAAAATTTGAATCCTCTAATCTTGGTTCACTCATTTCCTCCATAGGATCTCTTTACCAACCACGATCTCATTTGGTAAAGTTTCATCCTATTCCATGGTTTGTATCCTCACTCAAAATGGTGATCATACTTAAAGGATACTTTCTAATCACCAAAGAGCTACAATCAAAATTCATATACTCTTTAGTGCTCTTTGCCAAAATAGTTAGGACAATATCTTTAGACTTCTTATTCTAAAAAATGTCTTGCCTATCCTAAATACTCTTCTGTACCTATTAGTGATTTAATTTTCAAAGAGTATTTATTCAAACTCCCTTCACAAGCTCTCGAATTGTAAATTCATGTCCTTTAGAGTTTCATATCCTTAGAGATAAGTTGAATGGCTAATATGATTGCCCTAGGTCTCAATCTAGATGAATGTATAAAATTCAAGTAGACCTATGCACATGCAGTTTAAATTGAAAGCTATTCCATCTTGTGCCTCTCACGCCTTGAAATTAATAAAAGAAAAGAGGCATGTGCTGGGTTATGACCTTAAATAAGTATTGTGTATGACGTTTTAGTCTGATAAGCCTAAGAACTCAAAGCCAAGCTAAAATCATTGAAAATATTATAGCACTTGATTATTAAACTTGAAGATGACAGAAAGACATAAAATGAGTTGAGTGCATAACTCAAGGGGAGCATTTATCTTTCATGGTTATAAATTGAAATGCTCTCTTCATATCATATCTTTTATGCTCATATATCTTTCTGAACAGTATTGCAAATTACTATTCATAACATATTGATTGGTTAAATATCTTTTATGGATAGTTTATTTTTCTTGAACTAATGATTGCTACTAGATTGCATGCTTGTATTGAAAGCCTCTTGCATGATGGATGCAATTGATGTGAATTGCATGCTGGTAGCGGATTATAGGTTGTTGCATGCTTTGTATGATCTATTTGTTGAGAACAACATATCAGGTATAGGTTTTATGGGAAAAATGTCTAATTTACAAACAACATGCTGCCGAAATTTCGATAGGAACTTTTCCAAAGTAAAACCTTGTACAAAGATGATTATGATAAAATAAACGTTAAAATATTTTTGAAAGGATAAGTGAAAACTAAATGAAAATTAAATTTCATCCTCACATAGTCATCAGGTATTTAAGAAGCATAGCTCCATCCCTAGAGAGAGTATAAAAAAACCCATATGCATCATGCTTTGATTTTTGAATGTTGAGGCTCTTCTAAGAACCTTGAACATCATATTCAGCTCTTAAAGCTATATATTTAGATATGGATTATTCTTGGTTGTGAACATAAAATCATGTCTTAATATATCTTTTCTGATGCATGTGTAATCCACAGGGAAAGCTATATTGGTTGCATAGAAGAGTAAATTAATCTTTACCAATATATTTATTTTAAGAGATTTAAAATGAATGGCTTATACTCTTAACATACTTTGTGAAATCAATCTTGATGAGTATAAGTAGCTTATTCATCTAAGCTATAATTCAAATTGAAAGGAGGAACATCTAAACATAAATTCCTATTTTGTTTCACTCACAAATATTTTTAGCTTAGATCTATTGTGAATTCACTGTGGCATGTGCTTCAATGTAATGTTCTTATTGAAAATCATAATTTGAAATGTGTTGGTTTGCCACAGCCATTTGATTTGCCATATGATCTTGCATGTGATTGATATTTTTAGGACCTATATGGTTGTCCTTTCTGGTTATATTTTAGTGTGTGCTTAATTGATAAACCAGAATATGTATATTTATTATATACATATATATCTATATACATAAATTTTTATTATTTAGCAAGAAATTCTTTCAAATCAAAAAAATCCTTTATATCTTGCCTTATTATTACATACATATATATTTTTAAATTGCATAACTGGTTCGGTCACTTCATATGAAAATGCATGCGAACTAGTTAGATTGTGTTTGTGCTCAAACCAACTATTTGCTATTATATGCCATGTGCTTTAAAATCAAATCTTTCACGGGTCTTATGATATATTTCAAGTGTAATGGTTTGTGCATATTTATGGTCTAATTCTATTTTCATGTCATTTAAATCTTTTAATGACCAGTTATATTATTTGTGTGCTTAATTGCTATATTTCATACTTTATGAGTTTGTATGTGTTTTGAAAATGTATGACTATCATATATCTTGCATGTTCATAGTTATATTTATATTTTCCGTCTTGATTATACTTAACTATTTGAGTTGGTTGTTGTGGATAAATCGTTAATTTAAAACTCAATCAGGTCATTTCAATATAGGTATTTTTGGGAAAATGCTTTACTTTCAAATGGCATGCTTCCGAAATTTCTAAAAACTTTCCCAATCATATCCTGCATATAAATGATTCATACTCAATGCCCTGCTTATGCATCTTATCCTTATAGTAGCCCCTTTTGCTGTTGCCAAAACAGGGAGAAGGGGCAAAATTGGGTACTTTTTTGAACAATATTTTTGAACTTTATATTTTGAAACTTCTCATTAAGCATACTAACAGGGGGAGGCTTTCAAGGCTATACCCACTTTTGTATGATGTATTTGTCATCATCAAAAAGGGGGAGAATGTTGACCTTATAGGTCATACCAGGTTTTGATTATGACAAATATTCTAGTATTTAATGTCTATCAAGTTTGTGTACAAGTTCATAGTAGCAAGATCCTATGATGGCACATGTTATCTTGAAGCAAAAGAAGACCCAGAAGATTCACTTCTAATTTTATATTATGTTCATTTCGGGTCTGTAATAGTAATATAAAAAAGGTCTGTAATAATTATTACATATCATGCATGTAGAAGCAATAAGCTCAAAAGACCTTATAAAGACCTTAGGTCCTTGCATTTACATGTAAGATTGTCCCCAATATCATATATAATATCCAAAAAATCAACTGAATTAAATCAGGACTTAAAAGGCTAAATCACAAGGGTTTCGAGCGACCGAACTAGGCATGTTAAATTGCCTCGAGCGATCGAACCGTTGAAAGGTCAAATAGTTGACCAAACTTCGGGCGGCCGAACCACAAAGGGCACCACCATTCTTGGTCAACCGAATGTCAATTCTTACTTTTTCCACCAACTCAGCAACCCAAACTCTCACGTTCAAAACTGCCTCGGGCTATCGAATGTTCAAGTTCAGTAAACCAAACTTAATATTTGGCGAACGAATCCCAGACTTTTGGAAAATTGCGTCGGTTTAGCAAACCATCCTTTTCCTAGGGCACCCGAACATGAAGAACGTACTTTTTCTCATGTGTTTGTTCGGGCGACCGAGCCTCAGGTCAGGCACCCGAAACTTTCAAGTTGTTTATTTTTTACCGCAATTAAGAGGGGTAAAACAGGGTTAATTTTCCTAAATATTTTTTAAAACAAATTTAATAATACCCTATGTGTCCCCAACGGTTATAGAATTGGGCAAGTCTATATATAGGGGCTTATTTGCCTTGATTAGCAAATAATTAGCAAATTGATTAAGCAAAAATTCTTTGAAATTTCTTAAGCTCTATTTCTTCATACAAACCCTGTACACTCATATACTACCATTCTCTTGAAAAATCAAGCCTTGTGAGTGTTTATTCATTGTTCTAGTGTGCTAAAACCCTCATTTGTCTGTTGCATATTGGATTTTTGAATTGAGGGTTTAGCTAGGTTTTTTTCCCAATTTTATTTGATATATATTTGTGTGGGAAAAATCTTATAACTAAGTGAGTCTTTGTATTATTATTGCAAAACTCATTGGGCTTGTATTTTTGTGTGTGCAAAAATCTTTTTACAAGCTCATAGTTGAATATCTCTTTGTGCGTTGATATTGGGAAAATATTTTTGAGATATTCCTAATACTCTTGGTACAAATCTTTGAAACTATAAACTATGATTGTTATTTTTATCTATACATAGTTTCAAAGATTAGCTTGTTGATACACTCTTGTGCTTGAAATGCGATAGTCATTACTTTGAGTGTTGATTGCACATATACACCATTGAGCTTATTGTTCTTACATTACGGGGGTGCTTTGATTATTACTAGTGCAAATTTGCTTGATTGAGAAGCATACTATTTGTACAAAAATCGTATTGTGATTTTGTTATATTCCAGGCGTGGCCTAAGGGGACGGTAATCTAGTTCGGAAGGATTGGTTGTAAAGGTTGAGGTCAGCCCTGTGCTCATTGAACTGGTTGTATTTAGGTGCGGCTCCACCTGTTAATAAGCCTTAGTGAAATCTTTGTGCTTGTAAGCCAAGGCAGGGATGTAGGCAGTATTGGTCAAACCCCGATAACATATTTTGTGTCGACTCTCTGTCTAATTTCCACACTTTCAATTCCACACATGCATGATTGTACTTGAACTGCTGTGAATGTTTTAATTGCTTTAAATATCTGCATACATATTTTCTTGGGGGACTTGAGTCTATTTTAGAAAGACCCTAGGTTGTGTAATACTATTGCTGGATTAGTTGTAGTGGAGGAATTTTTAAATCTCCAATTCACCCCCCTCTTGGGATTGCACCAAAGTCAACAGGTTGTTTTACATATACTTCTTCATTAATATAACCATTTAAGAAGGCACTTTTTACATCCATTTGATATAATTTAAAATCTTTATGGGATGCATAAGCTAGAAGCATTCCGATAGCTTCCATTCTAGCTACAGGGGCAAAAGTCTCATCGTAATCTATTCCTTCTTCTTGGTTATATCCTTTAGCTACAAGTCTAGCTTTGCTTCTAACTACTATACCATTTTTATCCTTTTTGTTTCTAAATACCCGTTTAGTTCCGATGATTGAATGATTTTCTGGTTTGGGGACTAATTGTCATACTTTGCTTCTTTCAAATTGATTTAACTTCTCTTGTATAGCAATTATCCAAGAGTTGTCATTTAGAGCTTCTTCAACATTTTTAGGTTCATCTTGAGATAAAAAGGCACAATGATTGCATAGATTCTTTAATGATGATCTAGTGGTTACTCCTCTATAAGGTTCTCCTATAATTTGATCTTGAGGGTGATTTCTTACATACTTCCATTATCTTGGTAATTCAAGATTTTCTATAGGGTTATCTTTTGAAGTTTCTTCATTTTTTTTCTTCTTTTTCTTCTTTGATTTCTAGATCATCCTCTTTTTGTGAAATATCATCTATTTCTTCATTCTTGATTTCTTTTGTAAAATGATTTGATTCATCAAAGTTTACATGAATTGATTCAATGATGGTTAGTGTTCTTTTGTTATAGATCCTATAAGCCTTACTATTTGTAGCATATCCTAGGAAAATTCTTTCATCCGACTAAGCATCAAATTTTCCTATGTCATCTTTGTTATTAAGAACAAAACACTTACATCCAAGAACATAGAAGTAAGCCATGTTAGGCTTTCTTCCTTTCCATAATTCATAAGGTGTTTTATTTAGGTTTGATCTAATAGAAACCCTATTTATTACATAACAAGTTGTATTAACAGCTTTAGCCCAAAAATACTTAGGTAGATTATTTTCATTTAGCATAGTTCTAGCCATTTCTTGAAGCGTTCTAATTTTCCTTTCAATAACTCCATTTTGTTGTGGAGTTCTAGGTGCTGAGAAATTATGGCTTATTCCATGATCGTTACAAAATTTTCAACATCTTTATTTTTGAACTTTCTTCCTTGATGACTTCTTATGTTTGAGACGTTGTATCCTTTCTCATTTTGGAGTTTCTTGCATAGATTTATTAACATATAAAAAGCTCATCTTTGTTGCCTAAAAATAATACCCATATGTATCTAAAGTAGTCATCAATTATCACGAAGGCATATTATTTTCCTTCTAAGCTTTGAGTTCTAGTAGGACCAAATAAATCTAAATGTATGAGTTCTAAGGGTATACTAGTTGATATGTGTTTCCTCCTTTTAAAGCTTGTCCTAATTTGTTTTCCAAGTTGGCAAGCATCACAAATTTTATCTTTAATAAACTTTGTATTAGGTAAACCTTTTACTAAATTCTTCTTAGATAGTTTAGATAGAAGGTCCATACTTGCATGTCCTAATCTTTTATGCCAAAGCCAACTATTTTCACTTATGGCAGCCAAGCAAGTTACATCTTGAGAAATTAGACTATCAAGATTTATGCAATACACATTGTTCATTCTATATGATGTGAATAAAATTTCATGATTCTTAGGATTTTGTATTATGCATTTGTTCTTCTTAAATATTATGTCAAACCCTTTGTCACTGAATTGACTAATACTTAACAAATTGTGCTTTAGACCATCAACTAGCAAAACATCATCAATGGTGAGTGAGGATTCTTTACCTATCTTACCAATTTCGATAATTTTGCCTTTTGCATTGTCACTGAAGGTTACATATCCTCCATATTTTTGAGTGAGGGTGGTGAACTTTGATCTATCTCCCATTATATGTCTTGAACATCCACCGTCCAAGTACCATTTTTCTTTTGATGGAATAGACCAAAAGCAAACCTACAAGAAAGGATTTATGTTGTTACTTTTGGAATTCAAACTTTCTTAATTCCTTTTAAATATTGTCTAGTTTTAGTGTTTATCTTCCATTCATTCTTTACTTTTAAATATTTCTTCTTAAGTGGACAATTAAACATTATATGTCCCTTATTTTTACACAAGTAGCAAGTAGTATATTCATGTATGTTTGTGGAGGATGTACTTGCATAGTGTTTAACTTGTTTTACAAAGTATCCCATGAATAAATTCTTCTTTCTTTTGTTTGTAATTCCATTGTAACTTGTTCCCTCTTTATTGTTAGTCATTCTTTGTTATCCTACCATTTTCTCAAAGTTTTCTTTACCTCTAGTAAAGTTGTAAAGAATCTTTTCTTTATCTTCAATTTGACTTTTGAGGTCGTTTATCTCTAACTCTTTCTTACTTTGATCATTTTCTTATAATTTGTCCAATTCTTGAGACATAGTGTTTAATTTTTTCATTAGTTTGTCAATATGAGATTCTATTTTTTTTTCATCAGCAGATTTTGAGGATAGAAATGTGATAGCCCATGGATGAAAGAGTTAAAAGATTAGATGTTACTACCCATATCAACAAGGTGCACCTTTCTTTTCGGGAGTCTTCCCATAAGAACTCCATAGTTAAGCGTGCTTGGCTTGGAGCAATCTTGGGATGGGTGACCACTTGGAAAGTTTTCTCAGGAAGTGTGTGAGTGAGGACAAAACACACTGAAAAGGACACGTGTTGGTTTGTGGGGCCAGTCATTAGTTTGATAAGGCCCGCCCCCTATTGTCTAGTCCAGGTGGAGGAGGAGAGATGCAGTGCTCCCTGGCAGACCCAGATTGGGGCGTTACATTCTAGCTGATTTTTAAGATTCTTATTTTGTTCTTTGAAAGCTATGTTCCTTTTTCATACTTTAATAAACCTATTATGAAGAGCAAATAATTCAACTTGGAGTTCTTTGTAGGATGGCATACTCTCACATGAATCATTACATGATTCATCACTAGATTCTTCCGAGGAGGAGTAGTAAGAGTTTACCTCTGCGTTGTGTGCCATGAATCATATATTTGCCATCTCTTGTTTGCTGGATTCATTCGCCGATTCAATTGAGCTTGTGTCATCCCATGTTTCTTTCATTGCTGGCTTCTTCTTCTTTTCTTTCTTGAGCTGAGGGCAGTTCGGCTTGATGTGTCCGACCTTTTTACAATGATAACAAACAGGTGGATCATTCTTATTTTTGTTTTCCATTTTACTATTTCCACCCTTTTTAGTTTTTGAACCTCTGAATTTTCTGGTGAATTTCTTATTTCTTTTGAAGAATTTTCCAAGTCTTTTAGTTATAAATGCTAATTCTTCATCATCTAATTCACTAGTTTCATTATCTTCTTCACTTGAACTTTCTTTAGAAGCTTTAAGAGCTATGGATTTTTTTATTTTTATTTTCAGTGTTCCTTTCTTTCATAGCCATTTCATAGGTGAGAAGAGATCCAATTAGTTCATCTAAAGATGTATTTTTGAGATTTCTTCCTTTCGTAATTGCTATAGCTTTAGGTTCCCATATTGGAGGAAGTCCTCTAAGGGTTTCCCGGATCATTTCATAAGTTGAGTAATTTTTTACTAAGGCGTTGAGGGAGTTTACTATGTGAGTGAATCTAGTGTACATATTTTTTATGGTATCATCTGGGTTCATCTTGAAAGCCTCATACTCGCTTGTGAGCATGTCGATTCCACTATCTCTAACATCTATAGTTCCTTCATAGGTTACTTCTAGCTTGTCCCAAATTTCTTTGGCTGGCTTACATGCTATGACCCTATTAAACTCATTAACATCTAAAGCACAATATAGTGCATTCATGGCACTAGAGTTTACTTGCATCAGTTTGTAATCATTGCTGGTTAAGTCTTTTTCTTCTTTAGAAACTTCTTTGCCATCTACGATTTTAGTAGGAATGTAGTTACCATATGTGACAACCTTCCATGCTTTCCAATCCATGGTTTGAATATATATCCTCATTCTTTGTTTCCAAAATGCATAATTTAAACACAAAAGATAGGCGGTCTAGTAGATGATTGGGCCTCTCCAAAAGGAGCTACTCCTAGGTGTGCCATATAGATCTTTATATAGCTTTTAATTAAGATTTTCTATAACCCTACTCTAATACCAATTGAAAGTTGAGATGTAGTCCCAAGAGGGAGGGGGGGTGAATTGGGTTATAAAAATTTTCTTCTAATACCTTTTATGAATTCTTAACCTCTTACTATTTTAACAATCACACAACAAAGTTTTATTTACTTATTCAATCCACAAACCAAAACACAACACAAGTCATGAAAAACTTAAATAACCAATCAAAAAATTAAAGTAAACAATCAAAGATATCAAACCAAGATGAAGTATGAAGCTCTTTAGCACTTTCAGTTTTTGCAACCCTAAGAATGTATGAGTTTGTTTCAAGCCCTATATTAAATGAAATTTTTTTTGCACTTCTCTTAATGAAGATTTCTACAAATGATTAAACAACGTACTCCCTTTTTAGGTTTTCGCAAAAGTTTAATCAAAACGTACTTTCTTTATGAAGAGTCTTCTTTTAATCTCAGTTTTGGTCTCAGCTACCTGCACTTAGCATACACACATCACAATGTATATAGATGTTGAAAATAAAGAGTAGGGAAAGAGAGACATCGAGATTTTTATGAGGTTTGACTTATCCCCAGCCTACGTCCTCGCCTTTGGTCAATATGACCAAAGGATTCCACTAGAGTACTCCTTTTTGGGTGAAGCAAACCATTTACAAGCAATACCCCACACTCAATCACTCCTTCACTAGGTTAGAGCAATACTTATCCAAGAGATACCCCTCACTTTGTACAACGATCCAATAACCTGGAATTGTCAAAGAACTAATAGAGACAAGAACCAAGATGGTGTACAAAGACACTCTCATACAGAGCTGATTAGTACAATTCAAAAGCACTAATATACTTCAATATTTAAATATCAAAGGAAATAGAATGAAGCTCAAGAATAAATTCACCACGTTCCTTCTCCAGATGAGATTCAGCAATTGGAACTTAGAGTATGATGTTTTAGCACTTCAAATTTTCAGTAATTCAGTTGTGCAAAGAGTTGAGCAAGAGAGAGCATCAAGATAGCAAGATGACTTTCAGCTTATGAATAAAATTTTCAATTCTTGGTGTAATTTTATTTGCAAAACCATGTATTTATAGGCTTAGAAAAGCAATTATGTATTTCCCAATATTACTTGGAGTATCTCCTAAGTTTTCATAAATTTTGGGGGAACAAGAAACCTTTATTTGAATTTTAAAACATTTAAAAAATTTAGCCATTAACAGTGTTCAGTAGACTGATGTGTCAGGTTCAGTCTTTTGAAGTTCCTTAAAATATTGAAAATTTTAGTTTGGACACAGGGTCAGACAACTGAAGTGAGAGTTTAGTCTTCTGAGGATGTACTAACTCTTCTATGTTTCAGTAAAAAAATCTTTAGCAGACTGAACTAATTATTCAGTCTTCTGAGGTAACTCTTCAGTCTTCTTGCAGTCAACCTCAGTCGTCTAAGCAGACCATTTTCTGTTTTTTTTTTTTTTTTCAGTTTTAGTTTTCAAAAATTTTTTTTTGCTCTCTTACTTTGATTTTCATAAAATTTTTTTAGGGTTTTAAATAAGGTCTCTAAGTCAGTGAATAACCCTAGAAGGGCTTCAAAATATTTCATAAGATATTTAAACATGAAGTACTTGCAACAATGGTCTTAAAGTCTAAAACTCTAATCTTCAAGTCTTTCCATTATATTTTGCTTTATGTCCCATTTGACTTGAGCTTGAGTTGGCTTCAAGTTTCCACTTCCACATTAATCATGTTGGTGTTGCTTGAGCTTCTTTTGGATCACTTTACATAAGAATGTATCTTTTTGAGTCCTTAGTGATCGTGACCTTTCCATTGATTTTATTTTGAGCTTTGTCTTTCCTGAAATATCATCATTCTAAAAAATACATATTAAATCATCTTATATTTGTTATCATCAAAACAAGATTGAAAAGCCATGTTAGGCCAACAACCTAGTTTACTACCAAATCGATAGATTGAATTTTTTGTAGATTTACTACATGGTCAACACCGATATCTAAAGCACCCTACAGGATGGCTCTAACCGAACTGAAAGAATTGAAAGACCATTTGCAGGAGTTGTTGGATAAAGGGTTTATCAGGCCTAACATGTCACCGTGGGGAGCACCAGTCCTGTTCATGAAAAATAAAGACGAGACTATGAGGATGTGCATTGATTATAGAGAGATAAAAAAGTGACAGTTAAGAATAAATATCCTCTTCCCAGAATTGATGATTTATTTGATTAGCTTCAGGGGACCTACGTTTACTCCATGATTGATCTTCGGTTGGGATATCATCAGGCGAAAGTTAAAGTAGAGGATATTCCAAAGACTTCATTTAGGACCAGATATAGCCATTATGAATTTCTAGTTATGCCATTTGGTCTGGCTAATGCACTTGCAGTGTTTATGAATTTGATGAATCAGGTGTTCCACCAGTACTTGGAAAAGTTTGTTGTTGTATTTATTGACTATATATTGGTCTACTCGAAGAGTTTTGAAGAGCATGAAGATCACCTGAGATTAGTATTGCAAGTACTAAGAGAAAAGAAGCTATATGCTAAATTCAAGAAATGTGAATTCTGGCCGAGGTAGGTCACTTTCCTCGGGAATATGATTTTCGGGGATGACATATTAGTAAATCCAAGTAAAATAGAAGTAATGTCGTATTGGGTGAGACCGAAAAATGTGCAGGAGGTCAGGAGTTTTATTGGTCTAGCAGGATACTAGTGATGTTTTGTGGATAGTTTCTCTAGAATATCGGGTCCATTAACACAACTCACGAGGAAAAATGTGAAGTTTGAATAGGCCAACGAGTGTGAACAGAGTTTCCAAGAGTTGAAACAATAGCTTTTTTTCTACACTGGTGTTATCTATTCCATTAGGGGAGGATTAAAGCTGCGTAAAGGAATGATCAAGAATTAGAAGAACTGATGGATAAAGTCCAGGACGATCAAGGGGAGGAGTTTAATATTTCAGATGATGGAACTCTAAGGTTCCAGACCAGGTTGTGCGTACTTGCAGATGCTGGAATTAAGAGTTCTATCCTACAGGAGGCGCATAGATCTCTTTACATAGTGCATCCTGGATGTACTAAGATGTATCGGGACCTCCGGGAGTCTTTCTGATGGAGCGGTATGAAGAGCGAGATAGAAGATTTTGTGCAGTAGTGTTTGATGTGCCAGTAGGTAAAAGCTGAGCATTAGAGACCGGTAGGACAGTTGTAGCCACTCCATATTCTTGAGTGGAAGTGGGATCATATCTCTATGGATTTTGTTATAGGATTACCGCTGGCGTTGCATGGGTAGAACGCCATTTGGGTGATTGTAGATTGGCATTTTCTCCCTATTAAAGTCAACTATTCCATGAGAAGGCTGGCAGAGTTATATATTCAGGAGATAGTTCGACCACATAGTGTGCCGATATCTGTAGTCTCAGATCGAGACCCAAAATTCACGTCACAATTTTGAATAAGTTTGCAAGAGGCTTTGGGGTATTAGAAGATATGCTCCAAGCATGTGTACTGGATTTGAGGGGTAGTTGGACCCAGTATATGACGTTGGTTGAATTTGCATACAATAATAGCTATTAGGCCAGCATTGGAATGACACCTTATGAGGCATTATATGGTTAGAGGTGTCGTTCTCCACTATACTGGGATGAAATGGGTGAAAGGCAAGTTTTGGGACCTGAGTTGGTACAACAGACATATGATAAAGTCCGACTTATTAAAGATAGAATTAGTGCAGCTCAGAGTCAGCAGAAAAGTTACGCAGATACTCACTGTCAGAAATTCAAGTTTGGTGTGGGAGATCAAGTATTTTTGAGAGTAGCACTGCTAAGAGGAGCTATGAAGTTTGAGAATAAGGGTAAGTTAAGCCCTAGGTTTATTGGCCTATTCGAGATACTTGAGAGAGTGGGTCCAATCGCCTATAGGCTAAATTTACCACCAGCTCTTTTTGGGATTCCTGATGTATTTCATGTTTCCATGCTGAGGAAATACATCCTAGATCCCTCTCATGTAATCAGTTATGAGGAGTTGGAATTTAAAGATACCTTAACATATCAGGAAATACTAGTGTAGATTCTGGATAGAAAGGAACAAGAGTTGCGCACCAAGAAAATTTCTCTGGTGAAGATATTGTGGAGGAATCGTGTAGTTGAAGAGGGCTCGTGGGAGCTAGAGGAGGAGATACGACAGAAGTACGCACATTTTTTTAGTGGGGATTAGCGTTAGTCAGAGTAAGAAAGAGGAATGGCTTAGGTAAGGTAAGTAATTTTTTGATTTTATTTTTATGTGATGTAGGGTAATTAATAAAAGTATAACAAATTTTCCTTTAAAGGTTGGTACATGTATACTCAATAAATTTCTAGGACAAAATTTTTAAAACGAGGGGTGAATGTAGAGAACTAAAAAATATAATAATAAAAGAAAGTGGGAAAAATGGATTTTTGGTTGAGAAAAGAGAAAATTGGTGATGGTTTTTTGGAGAGGATATAAAATTGGTGATGATTTTATTTTTTCCTGGGATAGGAGAAAACCGACGACGGCTTTGGGAATTCACTGTGGGATGGTAACAGGTGAATGGTAATTTTGGGCCTGCTAAATAGAAAACTGGCGCGATTTTCTGAGAGTTGGAGAAAACCGGCTACAGTTTTCTAGCTGTGTAGGCTATAAGGAAAACTCGCGAGCTCATTTGTTAAATTAAACTAAATGTTCTCTCTCTCTCTCTCCCCCTCAGAAACCCTACAACCCTCCTTCCAATTTCCTTTGATTCTGGCTCTGTTAAGCCTCGTTTCAACGATTAGGAACTGCCAACGGAGTTCTTGGGAAGATTCTCTACAACGTAGGTGAGCAGATTTTCAATTTGGGGTCTTGGCACACCACTCCAAAACTAAGGTAAGGGTGTTAAATATTAGTTTTTATGGTTTATTTGAAGTATATACAACCTAGGAAATACTGAATGATAAATATTTTGGAAATTGACCTAATTAATACGGGAAAAATATAATTTCGGGGATTTGAGTTTCGAACGCCGCAGGGGCGTAGATTTAGTGCTTTAACAAGTTTCTCAGGAAACTGGTAAGGGAATAGATTAAGTCAGGTACTTACAGAAATTTATTTAAGAATTAATGTATTTTTTGGAAGACTGGAATTGAATAGAGTAAACAAATTTTATAGCATGGTATAGCATATTAAAGAGTAGAACTCACTCGTGTGGCATGAGTATAAGTTTAATGTAAAAACAATGTATCAGAATATGTTATTTTTCATAGAGTGAGTATGATTTTACGATAATTTTAGAAAGATGATAATCAGTATAGAAATTAAGATATTTTTCTGTATATAATGATAACACAGCCCGCACAGATGCCAAGATATGATAGCCGACGCAGATGTCATGATCAGTATTATTATAATGATATGATTTAGAAGTTATGAAATGCCAACTTTTATTTAAAGATATGAAAAAACTAGATTTTATTTCAGAGATATGAAAATATTATTTATGAACAGAAATCCGAGTTCTGTTACTATATATTACATTTCACATTTTATATATATATATATATATATTATGTGAAATGTATTATATAGTAACGGATGGTTTCATATGTTAAGAGCACAGCACTATAGCTAGCTAATCAGATCGGTGTAGTAGGATACTCACTGAGTGCCAACCCTAGAGGTTGTCGGTGTAGTAGGCTAGGCGAACCAGATTAGGTATAGCCGACAGTGCAACCACACTGTTCAAGAAGTGTGGGTCAGTGGCTGATTAGCCCGAAAGTGTAAGCGGTGTAGTAGGATACCCACTATGTTATTGACCCTAGAGGTTGTCGGTGTAGTAGGTTGGGTAGGCCAGGTTGGGTGGTCAATCGTGCATAGTTATGTTATGTTTAACTTAACCTGGTAGGCCATCCAGCGTTAAGTATAGCCTACGAGCCGCACAACCCGAATCATGAGGGGTGGAGTCATGATACACAGATTCACATCCAGGGTATAATTTCAGGAAAATATAGATTTAACAGATGATTTTAAAGATATGAAATTCATTATGTTATAGTATGAATCTGTTTAAAAGTAGAGATTTTCATATGACATTAGTTACAACTTAAGATATATATATATATATATATATATATATATATATATTACAGTTATTTTATATGCAATATGTGCTTATAATATGATAATACTCACTTTGCCACACACTGATATTAGTCTATTTCCCTTACTGAGAGGTGTCTCACCCTTGCATTACAAATATTTTAGGAAATCCTGACAGAAGAGTGGAGCGAGCTCCGTGATAGAGGAGTTTGTAGGTATTACCTAGTTGTAGGATAAGTAGTTGGGTCAGATTCATGATGGATTTTTGGAGTATATATGTGTATATGTAGAGACGGTGAAACTCTGGTATTGAATACATGTAAAGTGTATTTTGGTTTTGTTGCTTAGGTAATATGTATGTATAAATGGGTAAATCCACGGTGCCTATGGGTTCGAGTTGAATTTGATGGTATGTCATGATATCAGAGCTATTATGGTAATAAAAAATAAATAAATGGCAAAAATTTCGGTTTGTTACAAGGAAAGATCAAGGTGGACACTTACTCGAAAGAACTCAAGCACATCTAACAAAATCATAATATAATAGGGAGGGTTTTGAGGTAGGAACTACTGTAACTTTTGCAGTATTGTTTCACACAAGATCATTGAGCAAGAGTTGAGCAAATTGCATGTGCATACTAGTTCATAAAAGTACATAAGATATCATTGAGTCATAAGTTCAGTACTTATGAGTTTTCAAATTCAAAACAAGAGTTTTATAAAAATATCCTTTACTTAAATGTATTTTTTATGACACAAGTTTTAAATCATATTAGTGTTATAATATTTTAAAGACTTGGTTTAGGTTATGTTCAAAACCTTATTTATGCACCACTCAAATTCCTTTCTCAAATTTCCTAAACACCTTTCAGTATTTGGAATATAACTTTTGCTAAAAAGACTCGAAAAAGTTTGATTTTGGTATCTATGGAAAGCTAAGAAAAAAATCCCACAACTTTTACGTTGAAGAATGTCATAGTTAAGAAGGTTTCAATAATGAACAAGCAGGGTCAAATAGTCTATGGTTTGGGGTAAACATTCAACTATTTGGGGTAAACAGTCGACAGTTTGGGATAAACAATCGTCGGTTTGCATTGAGATTTTAGCCCCGATGGCTATAAACAGCTAGTTTTCAGAGAAAACAATTAATATACTAGCATAACGACCATAAAATAGCTAGTAACCAAAATTTCATATAAATACAATCCAAAGGCTTGTTTAAACATTGATTTTCTAGTTCATATATTTTTCCCAAACACATTATATTTTAGTTCATTATTCTTGTGCTTAAAGTCTCTTTTACTCTTTAATCTAGTTGTGGATCATTACTTGGAGAGATTTGTGTGAGGATTTGATTACATCAATTATCAGCTCATTTAAGGAACATTTGTTTTGTAAATCATTTTCATCATCTTGTTGTGTAAAGGTTCTTGGTGAACCAAAGAGTGAGGGTTCTTAGTGAACCTTGCTGAAAGGCTCTTGGTGAGTGAAGGGAATTTGTTCCTGTGGTGTAAAGGCTTCTCCGCTGGTGAAGGAGTTTGTTTAGTGGATTGTGGAAACCTTGGGTGTGACTCAGGGCATGGACATACATATGGGGGTCGAACCATGTTAAACATCAGTGTTAAGCTTTTCCTCCCTTCTCTTTAATTTATATCTTGTGCATGATTTAATTTTTATTTATTGTGATATAATCATTTGCATCTTGCTAAGATTTATATTTTGTAGAGAAAAGCGAAAATACGCGAAAGAGTCTATTAACCCCCTCATCTAGACACAACTTTAGGGCCAACAAGTTGTAGGTGGAACTGCAGCTGAAGTTTTGAGTCAGATAATACTGTTTTGTGTAAAACAACCACACACAAAATGGAGGATATTCTTAACTACAATGTTTAGGATGTTTGGGGATCAATAAGGATAGCATCACGAGTTGAACATGGGTACTTCGTGAGTTTATCACAAAAGGTCTGGGGTGGACTCATGCTGCTCAATTGGAGATGTTTTCCAAGTTTAACTTGTGGTTGAGGTTGAGTACCAGATCAGGAGAGAGTTCCTCAGATCAGACATTGGAACTGAGTGCACTAGTGTTCTAGGTGTTTTGCGAGCATGGCATGTTGCATGCATGGCTTGCAAAAAATGTTTGCTAAAGTCACCAAGTATGAAATGTTTCTCGATTAATCGATCGCCAAAGGTATCACTAGATAGGAGAGTAGCAGGAGAGGCTTGGGCAACTTATGCTGTAGACTTCTCTACTTTGAGAGAGTTTGGAGGTCCAGCTATGCATGTTTCTAGTGAGGTGAGATCTCAACTTGGTGCAATTTTTGGATGGTACATGTTTCTGGGGTATAAGAAAGATGAGCTCAAGTCATGTGATCCAATGATGAACTATGTGGTTATCAGTGGAGACATGGTTTTAAGAGTTAAACTCATGGTGCAGTGTACTCAGGTAGATGAAGAGAAACGGGTGCTAGAAAATTGCATCATCAACAGACATGTTGTGCAGGTGGAGTTAGAGACTTAGGGCCAAAGTGTAGGGAGTTCTGGCTCAGGAAACTTGTAGTATCACAGTATAAACTAGAGCAAAAATGAGATTGTGATGCAGATGGAGTTACAGACTCAAGGCAGAGATGACCTCCTTCATATTGCAAGGAGTTTTAGCTCGGGAGACCAGCAGGATCACAATGGGCCCAAGTACACTATCAGGCCACCGTTTATGTATGAGTTTGATGATCTAATGTCTTATGCACTCATCACTAGAAGCGGGGATCCTACTACCTTTCAAAAGGCAGTGCATGACCAGGAGAAGGGTAGGTGGATAGGCACCATAGTGGAGAAGATGGTGTTACTACATAAGAATCAGATGCGGGGGCTGGTGGAGCTTCCAAAGGGGGAGAGGGTGATAGGATGCGAGTGGGTAATTATTTTGTTGTTTTATGTGAGTGACATGCAAATTTGAAAACTAAGTTATAGTTCCAAGAGGGGGGTGAATTGGGTTTTTAAAAGTTTCTTTTAAATCATTTTACTGATTCACAACATTTTGTAAATTTAGCAAACACACAAGAATAATTTTTTAATGCTTAATTATACTAACTACAATCCTTACGTAATATTAACACAAGCCAATGATTCTTAATGAGATGCTTTCAACAATGTTTATCAGTCAACCAATTAACCAATCAACCAATCAATCACAAGATACTTAACCAATTATATGAGCTGCCGCACTTCCTTGATTCAGCATTTACAAAACTCAGATTAGAGTTTAAATAAACCCCTGTAGATATGAATATTGGTGCACTTCCTTTTAACCAAGATTTCCTCAAACAATTAATCAACGTACTCCTTTTAAGGTTTCTGCAAAGGATTCATCAACATACTCTCTTAACTTAAAATTTTTCTCAATCTCAAACTTTCAACTTCCTATACTTGGATACACAACCACAAAATTTATATATGTAGGAAAATTAAAGAGTAAGGGTAGAGAGTGAGACCGAGTTTTTACGAGGTTCGACTTATACTTAGCCTATGTCCTCGCCTGAGGCAAAACCACCTAAGGATTCCACTATTGCGTTCCTTTACGGGCGGAACAAACCGTTACAATCCCTCCTTCAACTAGGATGAAGCCCCCTCTCCAAGCTATACCCCACACTTGGTACAACGATCCAATAAACCTGAACAGTCAAAGAAAATAAGGAAACAAGAAAAGATTCTTGTGTACAAGAGATGCCCTCAGATAGAGCTAGTTAGTACAAATATAGCACAACTAATACTTTAAAGTAAATATCAAAGAGAATTGAATTGAAGCTCAAAGAAGTATCTCACTAGGATTCTTCTTTTGATTTGTATCAAACCTCAAAATATTAACTTTCAGATCAGTGATCGAGACTCAGTTTATCTCAGAAAATTCTCAGCAAGAGTATGTGTGCAAGAGGGCTTTGAGAGATAGTGAGCAATATAGCTTTGAACTAATTTTCAATTCTTGGTATAATTTGATTTGAGAAACCATGTATTTATAGGCTCAAAAAGTGTTAAATTTGTGTTGCCCAAGTTACTTGAAGTGTTTCCCAAGTTTATACGGAGTTTGGGGCACAAGCAACTCGATTTTGTAATTTAAAAATCTGTTTTAAAAACTAACCGTTCGAGGGTCAGTCGCTTGAGCACTTAGGGGTCTGTCTCCTAATCCTTTTGAACACTGCAAATTTTTAGTTTAAAACAGGGTCAAGCTCCTGAATGTTCACTGCTTGTTCAAAATCAGTTCAGGAAAATCTTCAATCGGCTGAGGTTTAAAGCTTAGTCGCCTGAACAATTATAAAAACTGTTTTTGAGGTTTGTTTCAAAAATCCTTAGCCATCTTGCTTTGATACATTTAAAAAGTATTTTTCGAGGTTTTCAAAGTAAGGTCTCTTAGTCCATATCAACCCCTAATGTGCTTCAAAGCATTCAAAATGACATTTATAATGAAGTACTTACATAAGACTTCCTAAAGACTTAAAAACTCTCTAAGCTTGAAGTCTTCATGTATATATTTGCTTTGAATCCTCTTATACTTAAGCTTCAATATTCTTTACGCTTCCACATGTTTTGAACATCTTGGTCCTGTTGAGCTTTCTTTTGATGACCTTGTTGATGAAGTATATCTTTATGATACTTGTGATCTTGGACTTTTATTTCTTTGATCCTTTTGAACTTTGTCATACTAGGTGTCTTGAAATATCATCACTTAAACAATAACTTGTTAAATTAACCTTTATTTGTTATCATCAAAACAAGATTCAAAAGCCATGTTAGGCCAATAATCTCCCCCTTTTTGACGATGACAAATAAGGAGCAAAGATGTGAGAATCTTGATAAAGCTCCCCCTTGCAATAAGCATACCTTTTAACAATATGTAAAATGATGAATTCAAATATAAGTTCAAAGCTCAAGAAGTCATAATCAAGTATTATTGCTCATTTCAACGTACTTATATTCTCATTTTTGCTTTCTCATTATGCACATTTGTGCTTTCTCCCCCATGCTATATCTCATGTCAAGATTATGTGTTTCAAATTATTACCATGCTCTCATGTTCTCATGGTTGCTCTCTAAGATACTCTCTCATGTTTGCGTTCTAAGAAATCTCTCCCCCTTTGACGTCAATAAAAAAGAAATAAGGAGCATAGTCACAAGGAGTTTGAGGATAGAACATAATAAGCATAGTCATATAGTCATTTAAACAGTACAAAAAAAATTATAAACAAGAGAGTTACAAACCAAACTAAAACAAAAACAAACAAAGCAACACAAGGGAAAATCCAATACATAGATAGTACTGCAATGCAACACACCAAAAAAAAAAAAAAATATCAATCATCATTAGCATCATTATCATTATCATCATCAGCTTCAACTTATTCTTCATCACCCTCCTCACTTGCATCTTCAGATTCTTCATCAGATGAAGCATCACTACGAGGGGCAAAGCTGGTATCCATGGGATTAACACTCCAAGATGAGCTAGCCCTATACTGCTCTATGCGAGTAAGGCACTGGAAAAGTGAGGAGCACATAGTGTGAAGTGAGGATACGTTCTCCTAAAGTGATTGGAGGCCTAAATGCATGTCTTTGCTGAATGTAGTGAACTCATGCTGGAAAGGGACAAACCAAGGAGTATCAATTGAAGGTCCCTATTGCTGATTTGGAGGTGGAAAAGGTACAACTGCTGGCCTTTATGGTCATCCTCCTTTCAAAAACCAACCCTGCTTATGATTTTTGTATCCCATTTGTTTCAGGGTTGTGGAATTGAAAAGGTCGTACTGTGTACACTTTATGAACAATTCAGTAGGGGTAGTAACATTGAGGTGAGAAAAGAGAAGGTTTAGAACACCACCATATGGAAGAGTGACTTGACTAGCTTCTAAATTTGCCCACATCCACTTTAGAATTAAGCTAGATAGAATGAGTTTCTTCCCTTTCAGTAGACACCATAACACAAAACAATCTACGTAGGAGAGGTGATCATATGGACCAACTTTTGGTAGGATGTTGTTTGTGATAATTTTTTGAAGTATTTGAGCTTGAAGATTCAACTGTTTGTACACTGGAGGATGGCCGAAGTAAATAGGTTCCTCTACCATAATTAGTGCCAAGAATTCCTTGGGAGTGAAACCTTGCTTTAGAATCCATTTTTGAACAAATGCTGGACACTCAAATTATCTTGGGCTAATATGCAAAATAGGAGCTAAAGTTTGTGGAGATAAAACTATCTTCTTTCTCCTAACCTCAGTGGTTAGTACATTTTCTCTATGTATCATATTTGCATAGAAGATCTTCACTAGGTTTGGATACAGGCCTTTGGATTAATAAGCTACAAAATTATTCCAACCAATATTCCGAAACATTGGTAGGATTTCTAGAAATTTTGAATCAAAGAAGGAGGTATCTATGACCTTACCAAAAATTGGTTCAGTAGAACGAAGATGTGATCAATATCAATGCTTCGATTGAGGAGTTATGAGCCATTATGTTATTATCTTCTCTCCCTGAAGAAGGACCTCGGTTTGCCATAGTTTTGGTGCGAGGCATCTTTGATTTTGGAAAATCAACCAAATAGCCAAGTGAAGCCCTAGAAATCATGAGAAAGGTGTAGGAGAGTGATTTTGAGGCTTTGATTTGAGGGATTTGGAGCAAAGAATTAAGGGAGATCATGAGAATGAGGCTCGGGTGAGTGATGAAATAGAGGTCAGTAGCTTGGAGTCTGAGAAGTTAGGGTTTTTCGCGCTTAAAATGTATAAGATCCGTTAGGTCAGGTGCCTAATGTTTTGGGCTCAGTCACCTGAAAATTTATAAAATTAATTTTTCAATAGGTAGTAGCGCATTAGTTGCCTAAGGTCTGAAGGCTTAGGCGTCTGATCCCCTATTTTTCTCTATTCGATTGACTGAGGTTTTAGGCTCAGTCGCCTGACCCTCTCAACTTTCTAAAAATTCCCCTGAGGTCTGAAGGCTCAGGCGCCTGATCCCCTATTTTTCTCTATTTGGTTGACTAAGATTTTAGGCTCAGTCGCCTGACCCTCTCAACTTTCTAAAATTTCCCTTTTCACTCAACATAAAATCTTCCTAAATCACTTCCCTATTATGTAACAACCCAAGTTCTCTTCTAATTGATATAAATCTTTCTTTGATAAGAGGTTTTGTGAAGATATCCGCCCATTGGTCATTTGTATTTATAAATTCAAATAGTATATCTTCTTTTTGTACGTGATCTCTTAGGAAATGATGTTTTATATCAATATGTTTAGTTCTTGAGTGTGATATTGGATTTTTGGAAATTTTTTTTGCACTGGTATTGTCACACTTAATTGGTATGACTGAGTACTCTAACTGAAAGTCTTTTAATTGTTGTTTCATATAGAGTGTTTGTGCACAACAACTACCGGCTGCTACATACTCAGCTTCAGCGGTTGATAAAGTTATGAAATTTTGTTTCTTGGAAAACCAAGAGACAAGAGACCGTCCTAAAAAGTGACAAGTTCCGTTTGTACTTTTTCTATCAATCTTACAACCCGCGTAATCGACATCTAAATAAGCAATCATTTCAAATCCGGTGTCCTTTGGGTACCAAAGTCCTAAATCAATTGTTCCTATTAAATATCTTAGAATTCTTTTCACTACTATATGATGGGATTCCTTAGGAGCTGATTGAAACTGGGTGCATATATAAACGCTAAACATTATGTCCAGTCTACTAGCTGTCAAATATAGCAAACTTCCTATCATCCCTCGATAGTATTTCATGTCTACTGATATACCAAGCTCTAGGAGCTTGTTTGAACCCATATAGTGCTTTTTTTAATCTAAATACATGATCGGGGTTGTTTATGTCCTCAAAACTAGGAGGTTGTTCTACATAAACTTCTTCATTTATGAAACCATTTAGAAAAGCACTTTTTACATCCATTTAGTATAATTTGAATTCTTTATGTGATGCATATGCTAACAACATTATAATAGCCTCCATTCTTGCTACAGGGGCAAATGTCTCATTCTAGTCTATTCCTTATTCTTGATTGTATCCTTTAGCTACAAGTATTGCCTTGTTTCTTACTACTATACCATTTTCATCATTTTTATTCCTAAATACCTATTTAGTTCCAATTTTTGAGTGGTCATCGAGTCTAGGAACTAATTTCCATACTTTATTTCTTTCAAAATTTATTTAATTCTTCTTGCATACCTATTATCCAAGAATCATCGCTTAAAGCTTCTTCTATGTTTTTAGGTTCTTCTTGTGATAGAAATGCATGGTGATTATATAAGTTTTTCAATGATGATTTAGTAGTTACTCCTCTAGTAAATTCTCCTATGATTTGATCTTTAGGATGATTTCTTACATATTTCCATTCCTTTGACAACTCATAATTTTCTATAGGATCATCATTTGGAGTTTCTTCATTTTTCTCTTGTTTTTCTTCTTTGATTTCAGGATCTTCTAGTTTTTGTGAAGTATCATCTTTTTCTTCATTCTCAATTTCTTTTGTGAAAGGATTAGATTCATCAAAGGTTACATGGATTGATTCAATAATTGTTAGTATTCTCTTATTATAGATTCTAAAAGCTTTACTATTTGTTGCATATCCTAGAAAAATACCCTCATCTGACTTAGCATCAAATTTCCCTAAGTTATCTGTCATTAAGTACAAAACACTTACATCCAAAAAAATGAAAGTAAGTTATGTTAGGTCTTATTTCTTTCCATAAATCATAGGGAGTTTTATTTGGACTTGATCTAAAGGACACTTTATTTATTACATAACATGTGGTGTTAATCGCTTCAGCCCAAAAGTACTTAGGTAGTTTGTTTTCATTTAACATTGTCCTAGCCATTTCTTGAAGAGTTTTATTCTTTCTTTCAATAATTCCATTTTGTTGTGAAGTTCTAGGTACTAAAAAGTTATGTCTAATCTCATGTTCATTGCAAAAATTTTCAACATCTTTATTATTAAATTATCTTCCTTAATCACTTCTAATATTTAAGATACCATAGTGAAATTAGGATAGCTTCCCAGGAGTGGGGGTGAATTGGGAATTTAAAAACTTTCTTTTTAATTCCTTTTAAGAATACTTAACTTCTTTTATTGTTTAATCAATTCTTTTACTTGTTTGTTTAATTTTTCAAACACACAATAACTTGGTTTCTTTTAAACAATCAACAACACAAGCACTTAAACAACTAAATCACCAAATAAACTTTCAATCAACCACACTATCCAAAATAATCAAACACAATTTGAAATCAAACAACCAAACCAAAATTAAGATATACAGTAGTAAGAAATTAGGATGGTTGTTTGTTTATGTATGCCTTATAAATATGAATCAAGCCCTATAGTTGAATGATATGCTTGTTAAAATAAATTTACTTCTTTTATATGATTTATAGCCACACATCCACACTCTTCCCAAATTTCAGAATTCAAGTAAACTCTTAGTTAATTTTCTTTGGGTGTTTTAACCAAGTAACGTACTCCCGTATGGTTTCTGCAAAGTATGGTTTAACCAACGTACTCCCTTTCGGTTTCCGCAACCCAAATCAAAATTAAACTTTAAGTTTGTTTGATTTCCAAATATTCGTAGTGTATATGATTTCAAATTTAAACCATCCACGCAATATAAATATGCTGAAAATAAAGAGAAAGGGAAAGAGAGAGTGAGACGCAGGATTTTACGAGGTTCGGCTTCAACACAGCCTACATCCTCGCTTTTGGTAAAACCACCAAAGAATTCACTAAACCTGTTCCTTTACCAGGCGGAACAATACCTTTACATACTCCTCCAGAAGGTTAGAGCAGTACCTCTCTAAGCGATAATCCCTCACCTAGCCAACGATCCAGCAAACCTGAAATCGTCACAACCTACAAGAATATAATATAAATTTTACGTACAAAAAATACTCTCAAAATTTAGAGCAGGTTGTACAAATTGAGATGTAAATTGTACTTAAAAAAACCAAAGTAAAATAGAATATATGAAGCTCTAAAGTTTTTAGAAGTCACCAATGGTTCGTTTAAAAGAGAAATGGAATTGCAACCCGAAACCAAGCTTTGATAGTTTCAATTTACCAAAATTGTAGAATTCCTCTCCAGCAAAAGATGTGAGTAAAGAAGAACTTCAGGAGAATTTCAGCACAAGAAGAATTTCAAATTTTGTCTAATTTCTCTCTTTTCTTGTGTTTTCTCTATTATGTTTTTTCATTACCCAAAGAGGTATTTATAGGCAATTTAAAAGATTAATGTCCACATCAAATTAGGTAAACTTTGAGAAAAACATTAAATTGTTGACTAAATTTTGGAATTCAAAATTTTAAAAGATCAACATCCACATCAAATTAGGTAAACTTTGAAAAAACATTAAATTGTTGACTAAATTTTGAAATTCAAAATTTTGAAAGACCAACATCCACATCAAATTAGGTAAAATTTGAAAAAAATATTAAATTGTTGACTAAATTTTGAAATTCAAAATTTTAAAAGATCAACATACACATCAAATTAGGTAAACTTTGAAAAAACATTAAACTACTGATTAAATTTTGAAATTCAAAATTTTGAAAGATCAACATCTACATTAAATTATGTAAACCTTGAAAAAACATTAAAATTGTTGACTAAATTTCTAAATTCAAAATTTTAAAAGAAACTTCCCGTTGAGATCTGAAATCTGCTCCGCGTGGCAGTCGTCTGCCACGACATGACAATCGTCTGTCATAGTTAACATTTAAACCCAAAATACTGGCAATCGTCTACCAGAACATAGGCAGTCGTCTGTTATAGTTAAAATTTTAAACTCAAAACACTTGGATTAAACCCTTTAACTTGCCAGTTGTTTGTCCATAGACAGACAGTCGTCTGTCAGGTGCATAGCTTATCAGAAGCTCTCTTTTTATTTTGAAAACTTTCCTTCCTTTAAGACCTTTGTTACTTTGATTTCAAAAACATGTTTTAAGCTTTTTAAAACAAAGTATTTCTTAGTTTCTTTTGTTTTTATAAGAGCTTCACATATCTAAATGACATTTGGTTTTGAAGTACTTACAACAGCTCTTCTAATTATGGTCTTCTTAAATCCCTCAACCTCCTTCGGACTTTTAAGGTTCACTTTTGACTTTGGGTTTGCTTGCCCTTAAACTTCTTCATTTGTCATTCATTGCCGTCAATATTCTGAGGAGCTTTCACTAGATTAACATTGAGCTTCAACCTATCAACCTTGAGAGTTCTTTTACCTATAGCACATCACTTAACATCATATGTTAAAACATCATTCATTTTGTTATCATCAAAACAGGATTGAAAAGCCCAGTTAGGTCAACACATAGCCCTTTTCATTTTGAAGTATTTTACACAAGTTTATCAAGGTATTACATGCTTCATCTTTTGAGACAAGGAAGAGTACCCCAGGTAAACCTGGAGTAGTCATCTACAATGACAAAAGCATATTGTTTTCCTCCTATACTTTGAGTCCTAGTGGGACCAAATAAGTCTATGTGTATAAGCTCTAAGGGCTTGCTAGTGGAGATGTGTTTCTTCTTCTTAAATCTGGTCTTAGTTTGTTTTCCTAATTAAAAATCATAAAAATTTTTATCTTTAACAAACTTTGTACTCGGTAGTCCTCTAACTAGGTTCTTCTTAACTAGTTTTGATAATAAATCTATACTAGCATGACCTAGCATTCTATGACATAACTAACTTGCCTCATTCATAGTTGCTAAGCATGTAATGTTTTGAGATTTTAACTTTTCAAAATTTATGCAATGTACATTATCGGTTCTACTAGTGGTGAATAGAATTTGTTTTTTCTTTATCTTCAACAATACATTTGTGTTGTTGGAAAATTATATCAAATCCTTTATCACTGAATTGGCTTATGCTTAATAGGTTATGTTTTAAACCATCTACTAATAACACATCATCAATGGTAAGGGAAGGTTCTTTACCTATCTTACTGATTCCAATGATTTTTCCTTTTGCATTTTCTCCGAATGTAACGTATCCACCATCTTTTAGCCTTAATGAGGTGAACTTGGATTTATCCCTGGTCATGTGCCTAGAACATTCACTGTCCAAGTACCATTTGTCTTTAGATGTGGTTGTCCTAAGGAAAACCTACAAGAAGGGTTCAATACGTTACTCTTAGGTAGCCAAACTTTCTTAGGTTTCTTTATTTCAGATTTGTTTTCTTCAATTTTCCGAACTTTCTTGATTTTCACATTCTTTCTTTTAAATGGACAATCAAATTTTATGTGTCCCTTTTTCTTACATAAGAAGCACGTAGTATGTTGATAGATATTAGATGAAGATATGCTTGCATAATATGTTGATTCTTTAACAAAGTATCCCATATAAATATTTTTCTTTTTTTTTTTGTTCTCATTTCCATTAAATCCTATTCCTTCTTTATCTAATGTTATTTTTTGTTTTCCAAGCAATTTTTCAAAGTTCTCCTTTCCTTTAGTAAAATTGTAAAAGATTTTCTCCTTATCTTCAATTTTACTTTTAAGGTCTTTTATTTCTTGTCTTTCTTGCTTTCACCATTTACTTGTAATTTAACTAAATCATGAGATATGTTATTTATTTTCTTCATAAGCTCATCAATGTGTTAGTCTTTTTCCTTTTTAGCTGCATTTTATGTATCTAGTTGATTTTTAAGTGATTAATTTTGTTCCTTTAAAGCAATGTTCCTATTAGTTACTTTTATGAACCTATTGTGTAAGGCAAATAATTCAGCTTGAAGTTCTTGGTATGACGACATACTATCACATGAATCACTACATGATTCATCACTTGATTCTTCAAAAGAACTATAATAGGAATTTACCTCATCCTTATGAGCCATGAAGCATACTTTGGCCATCTCTTGTCACTTGATTCGTTCTCCGATTCGCTTAAGCTAGTATCATCCCATGTTGCTTTCATTGTCTTCTTTTTCTTCTTTTTGTCTTTCTTCAGCTATGGACAATCAAGTGTAATATGTCCAACCTTTTTGCAATTATAACAAGTAGGAGGTTCATTCTTATTCTTATTTTCCTTTTTAATTGTTTCTCCTTTTTTTGTTTTTGCACCTCTAAAATTTCTAACAAACTTCTTATTTTTTTAAAAAAAATTTCCGAGTCTTTTAGCAATGAAGGAGTGTTCTTCATCATCTAATTCATTTGCATCTTCCTTTTTTTCACTCGAGCTATCTTTGGCAGCCTTAAGGGCTATACATTTTTTTATTTTTTTTTTCAGTATTCATTTCATTTGTAGCCATCTCATAGGTGAGAAGCAATCCAATCAGTTCATCTAGTGAAATATTTTTAAGGTTTCTTCCTTCTGTTATAATTGTGTGTTAGCTTTACCGTAATCCCAAGAGGGGGGGGGGGGTGAATTGGTATTTTCAAATTTTATTCTCTAGGTCAATCCCCTAATAGCAGTATTACACAAGCCTAAGGTCAATCTAGTACAGATAAAGTAAATCAAAATAAATATACATAGGAAATTAAATTACAAAAATAAGTTAACCAAGTATGCACAATAAAGGAGTAAAGGAGACAACACCAAAAATGTTATTGAGGTTCGGCAAACTTCCTAAGTCCTCGCCATGGCTAACAAGAATAAGGATTACCACTATAAGCTCACTTAACGGGTGGAGCGGCACCTAAACAACTAGGTCAATTAGCACAGGACTGACCTCAACCTTTACATACAATCCTTATAAGACTGGATTACCGCCCCCTCAGGCCACGCCTGGAATACAACAGTATTTTCACAATACAAATAGGGTACATTGATTATGCTTCTTAATCAAGCAGATATGTGGCAAATGTAATCAATTAACCACACATCAATAGTATAGGTAATGTAAGCTTAGTGATGTGATTCTGTGCAAGCAAACACTCAGCAAAGTATGATCACAAGTATGCTCAAGAGTGTATAAATGAACTATTTCTTTGAAACAAGATATTCTATCTCAATAATAAATCAAGGTTTCAAAGATGTCAATCAAATATTCAAATCAACTCAAAAATATTTTCTTCGCAAAAATAGGCACAAAAGTTGTTTGAAAAAAAAATATTATAGCTTGTAAAAAATATTTGCACATAAAAAATATAGCTATAGGAATCTTGCAATGCAATGTAAAGATCCTCAAGCTACTGAGTTTATCCCAACACAAGATTTAATAAAATTAAATATATTGGATAAACTTAGCTTAACTCCCCAAAATAAATCAATCAATCAAACAAGAGTGATGGGAGTATTAAGTAATCTATACTAAGCAATAGCACAAACAAGAAGCTCTCATAATGCTAAGATTGATCAAAGGAATGAAGGTATGAGAGTATTTGGAAGTATAGGCAAGAATGAGCTTTTGGGTTTGAGAAGATTTTTGCACTAATGATTTTCTTAATCTTAATGATTTTCTTAATCTTATGCTAATCCACACAAATGAGGCCCTATACAAAGAAATTGGCCAAAATATAACCGTTTAGAACATGGAGGGTATTATTAGAATTGTTTTAAAACAATTTAGAAAATTTAACCCTGTTTAAGAATTTTAACCTCGGTAAAAAAATAAGCAACACGAGAGTTTTCGCATGGCTAAACCTCGGTTTCGTTGCTCGAATAGACTCAGTAGAAAAAGTATCTTTTGGATGTTTGAGTGCTCAGGCATATGTTCGGTTGGCTAAACTAAGTTGAAAATCATTTTGTTCGTGTTTTTGGTCACCTGGTCTCTTATTTGGTTAACCAAACTGAAGTGTTCGGTCGCTTGGGGCCATTTTGAATGTAAAGTTCGATTGGCTGAGTTGGTGAGAACAGTCACCTCGGCAGTTCGGTCGCCAGTGGATGGTGCATTCATTTTGGTTTGATTGCCCAAAACCAAGTTAACCCACTAACTTTTCAGTCGTTCGGGCACCCGAAGTGTTTTGAACACAATTGGTTCGGTCACGTGACCTCTCACAGATTTTCCTATTTTAGTCTAATTCATTTCAATTCAATCCCCTGATAGTGCAAGTGATAATGAGGACTATTTTTGCATATGTGTAGGGACCTAAGGTCTCTCTACGGTCCGTGAGCTTACAATTAGCCTATATGCATGATATGCATAGATTTATTATAGACCTTTTTCCCTAATTATTGTTACAGACCCAAATTGAATAATAATGAATTATAATATAAAATGATCTTCAGGGTCTTCATGCTCTACTCATGTGCCATCAAAGTATCTGCAAATATAAATTTGCACGTAAACTAGATAGTCATCAAATATTTGAGTATTTGTCATTATCAAAATCAGGTGTGAACTATGAGGTCAACATTTTCCTCCTTTTTGATGATAACAAATACACCTTGTAGAAAAGTGGATATAGCTTTGAAAGGCTCCCTCTGACAATATGCATAATGTACAAAATCCTTTCAATGCAAATAATTTTTTAAGTGTTAAGTACTACCCAATTTTTGCCTCTCATCTTTATCTCCCCCTTTTGAAAAAAACAAAAAGGGCTATGAAATAAATAGCCATAGGCATTGGATATGATACATTAATACACAAGATAAGTTTGGAAAATTTTTTTTTTTTTAAATTTTGGTAGCATGCTGTTTGAAAATAGGACATTTTTCCGAAAATACCTATATAAAAATGACCTATTTTGAGTTTTAAGATTAACAGTTTATCCACAACTACTTAACCCAAATAGTTCAAGTATGATCAAGACGTAAAACAAAAATACAATCATCATTATGCAGTAGATATGAGAGTTATGGATTGCAAAACACAAACAAATTCATAAAGTCTAGATCAATGAAAGATACCAATTGTTATATTAATTGTTAGACTTAATGTTTGTTAGAAAGCTCCCCCTAAGTTTATACAATGTATCAAATATATAGGAAGCATCTCTACTGTGCATTAGACCTAGATCTCATCTAATTTGTATGAATCTATTTTCAGGAAGTGGTTTAGTGAAGGTGTCTGCCCATTGCTCATTTGTGCACACAAACTCAAGTGCCACATCCCCTCTCTGCACATGATCACAAAGGAAATGATGTCTAATCTCAATATGTTTACTTCATGAATGTGAGATAGGATTCTTTGAGATATTAATTACACTAGTATTATCACATTTAATCGGTACTGCATCATAGTGCAACCCAAAATCCACAATTTGTTGTTTTATGTAAAAGTTTGAGCACAACAACTACCAAGCACAATATATTCTGCTTCGGTTTTGAATAAGCCAACTGAATTCTATTTCTTGGAGAACCAAGAAACCAGAGATTGTCCTAAATAGTGGCAAGTCCCACTAGTACTCTTCCTATCAACCTTACTACTGGCAAAGTCAGCATCAGTATAACTAACAATCTCAAAAGTCGTATGCTTAGGATACCATAATCCTAACTCTATGGTTCCAACTAGATACTTAAGGATTCGTTTTACTGCTACTAGATGAGATTCCTTAGGAACGACTTGAAACCTAGCACATATGCACACACTGAACATAATATCAGGCCTACTAGCTGCAAGATATAGAAGGCTCCTAATCATGCCATGATACAATTTCACATCAATAGGGATTCCTTGCTCATCTTTATCAAGTTTGATGGAAGAACTCATAGGAGTACCAAGAATTTTACTATTTTCCATATTAAATTTCTTTAGAAAATTCCTAACATATTTAGATTGGCAAATGAAAGTCCTATATTTAGTTTGTTTAATTTATAGCCCTAAAAAGAAACTAAGTTCACCCATCATGCTCATTTCAAATTCACTTTGCATGCATTTGGAAAACTCCTTACACAACTCATCATTAGTGGCTCCAAAAATGATATCATCAACATAAATTTGAACAATAAGCATATCACTATTTTTGGATTTGATGAAAAGTGTAGTATCAATTTTTCCATGGGTAAACTCATTTTGTAGTAGAAAACCACTAAGCCTCTCATACCAAGCTCTAGGAGTTTGTTTCAATCCGTACAAGGCTTTGGACAATTGGTATACATGATCTGGATATTTATGATTTTCAAAATTGGGTGGTTATTCTACATACACTTCGTCATTAATATAGCCATTAAGAAATGCACTTTTAACATCCATTTGATATAATTTAAAATTCTTAAAAGCAGCATAAGCAAGTAGCATACGAATGGCTTCCATTTTAGCAACAGGAGCATATGTTTCATCAAAATCTATTCCTTTGTCCTGATTGTAATCCTAGGCAATTAGTCTAGCCTCATTCCTAGTTACTACCCCATTCTCATCTTTCTTATTTCTATATACCCATTTAGTTCCAATAATTGTATGATAATTAAGCCTAGGAACTAGGGTCCACACTTTACTTCTTTCAAATTGATTACGTTCCTCTTACATAGACATCACCCCAAGACTCATCCTCTACGACTTCTTTAATATTTTTCGGTTCTTCTTGGGACAAGAAAGCAGAATGACTCACTAGGTTTTCCAAGGAAGATCTTGTGGCTACACCACGGGGAGGTTCACCTATGATTTGATCTATAGGATGATTTCTAATGAATTTCCAATCCCTAGGAAACTCCTGAACTTCATTTTCATTGTTGCTATCTTCAGATGATTTATCATTTATTTCTGAATTTTCACTTGCATTGTTTTCAATAGATAACTTTTTTAAGCATTTTCTAATGTCAATGTCATCTTCATCATTTTTCTTAGAAAATGGATTAGATTCATAAAATACAACATGAATAAATTCAATGACAATTAAAGTTATTTTATTGAAAACTCTATATGCTTTACTATTAAGAGAATAACCTAGGAAAATGTCTTCATCATATTTAGAATCAAATTTTCCTTGATGCTCATTATCCCTAAGCACAAAGCATTTACAACCAAAAACATGAAAGTAGGAAATATTAGGTCTATGGTTGTTCCACAATTCGCATGGGGTTATATTAAGTGAAGGTCTAATTAACACCCTATTCATGACATAACATAAAGTATTTATAGCCTCAACCCAGAAATATTTAGGCAATTTATGTTCATTCAGCATAGTCCTACCCTTTTCCTGCAATGACCTATTCTCTTTCTACTACACTATTTTGTTGAGGGGTCTCAAGTGCAGAAAAGTTGTGTGATATGCCCTCTAGGTCACAATAATCTTATATGCCATTATTTTTAAATTCAGTGCCTCTATCACTTCTTATGTAAGTTATCTTATAGCCTTTTTCATTTTGAATTCTCCTGCATAGCTTAGTAAACTGTTCACATGATTCATTTTTATGTGAGAGAAACAACACCCATGTGAACTTAGAATAGTCATCAACAATAACAAAAACATATGATTTACCACCTAAACTTTGCACATAATTAGGACCAAATAAATACAAGTGAAGCATTTCAAGTGGTCTAGAGGTAGATATAAATTTTTTTTTCTTAAAACTAGACTTTGTTTGCTTACCCATTTGACATGCACCACAAATTTTATCTTTCACAAATGGTATTTTAGGCAAGTCTTTCACTAAATCTTTTCTTACTAGTTTTGACAACAAGTCCATGCTAGCATGTTCTAAGTGCCTATGCCATAATCAACTAGCTTCATTTATTGTAGAAAATAAGTTACTTGTTGTGAAGCTAAATTATCAAAAGTAGTAGTATATACATTTCATGGACATCTGCAGTGAAAAGAATTTTATGATCTGATTTGCTTTCAACTATGCATTTATCATTTTCAAATAAAACCTTATATCCTTTATCACACAATTGACTAATGCTCAACAAATTATGCTTCAAGCCATCATCAAATAGAACATCATCAATAATCACGGAAGGATCCTTACCAAACCTTACCTACACCAATGATGCATCCCTTTGCATTGTCGCCAAACGTCATGTACCCTTCATCCTTGGGAATGATTGAAGAAAATTTTTCCTTGTCACCGATAATGTGCCGTGAGCACCTGCTATCCAGGTACAACTTGTCCTTTGAAGAGGACAATCTCAAACACACCTGCAAGATAGACTAAGTAACTGCCGCTGGTCCCCAAATTCTGTTGGGTCCACAGGGGTTAGTGACTGGATCACCCTTAACTACCCGCACCTTTCTAATTTTTACATGTTTATTTCTAGGTGGGCAATCAAATTGAATGTGACCGATTTTATCGCATTTAAAACTTTTTAATCGACACCTTCAATCTTTAGGTGGGATTTGGGATTTTGATTCATGTGTGAAGTGTCCCAAATAAAGATTAGGTCGTCTAATATTTTCAACACCATTAAAACCGAGTCCCTCTTTGCTAAGAGAATTTCTTTGGGCTCCAAGTAGTTTTTCAAAATTACGTTGGCCCTCGGTAAATTTAAAAGCAATTTTGGAGCTATCATTTAATTTTCTTTCAAGCTCATCAATTTTCAAATCATTTTCTTTAAGAATCTAAGCATGAGAATTTTTTGCAATTTCAAACAATTTTGACCAATTTTCGCATTTCTTTTTTAAAGCATCATTTTCTTTGGTCATTTTATTCAATAGTTTAGGCACAAAAATATATTCAAATTGCATTTCTCTAAAAGTAGGCATGCTGTCAGAATATCAACCATCAAAAGAATAATATGAAGACAAAGAGCAAGAAAACAATACCTCATCATCATGTGCCATCAAGCATAGATTAGCAACCTTTGAGTCACTGCGATCTAAGTCCAAGTCACTGCTGCTTTATCTCATGGAGTGCCCGCTTTCATGGCTTTTTTCTTTTTCCTTGCTTCCTTTTTCAGCAAGGGACAATCTAGCTTGATATGTCCAACCTTGTTGCAATAATAGCATGTAGGAGCTTTTGATTTCTCCTTTCTTTTACCTGACTCTCCCTTCTCAGATGCAGACTCCCTATACCTTTTGTATGGTTTACTATTCTTCCTCGAGAATCTACTGAATTTCCTAGTGGGCATGGCCATATCATCTCCAAAATCAGGTTCATTGCACTCACTGGATGTATTAGTGGAAGTTTTCAATGTAGTCACCTTTTTCAACCTATTATGTTCATTAAGTCTCTCATTCATAACTAATTCATAGGTGATAAGTGAACCTATCAACTCATCTAATGTCATGGCGTTAACGTCTCTACCCTCATAAATAGTCGTAGCCTTAGCTTCCCAAACAGAAGGCAAGCCTCTAAGGACTTTCCCAATTTTCTCATATGTAAGATAGGTCTTACCTAATGCATACAGTGAATTAATGATGTGTGTGAATCTAGTGTACATGCTCTGAATGGACTCACCAGTGCTCATCCTAAATGCTTCATACTCACTAGTCAACATATCAATCCTACTATCTTTTACATCTCTAGTACTCTCATATGTGACCTCTAACTTATCCTATATCTCCTTAGCAGATGAACATGCCATAAATTTATTAAATTCATTTACATCAAGACCACAATACAAAATATTCATAGCAGTGACATTCAAATTGACAGCTTTCATACCATAATCATTGTATCCTTCTTCAGTTTTAGGAACTCTAGTTATACCCTCAGTTTTCATAGGAACATAATTACCTCTATAGACAACTCTCCATACCTTTCAATCAGTGTTCCAAAGATAAATGTGCATCCTCTGTTTCCAGAATGTGTAATTAACACCACTAAAAATTGGAGGGCGTGTGGAAGAGGGTCCCTCAAGGAAAAGGGTTACAGTGCTATGAGCCATCTAAATCTTTTGCAAATTAACTATTAAGTCTACGCTATGTGGCTCTGATACCAATTGTTAGTCTTACCGTAATCCCAAGAGGGGGGATGAATTGGTATTTTCAAATTTTATCCCCTAGGTCAATCCCCTAACAGCAATATTACACAAGCCTAAGGTCAATCTAGTGCAGATAAAGTAAATCAATATATATATATATATAGTAGAAATTAAATTACACAAATAAATTAACCAAGCATAAACAATAAAGCAGTAAAGGAGACGACACCAAAAATGTTATCAAGGTTCGGCAAATTGCCTACATCCCCACCTTAGCTAACAAGCACAAGGATTACCACTATAAGCTCACTTAATGGGTGGAGCGACACCCAAACAATTAGGTCGATTAGCACAGGGCTGACCTCAACCTTTACATATAGTCCTTACTGGACTGGATTACCGCCCTCTTGGGCCACGCATGGAATACAACAGTATTTTCACAATACAAACTGGGGAGAGTGATTATGCTTCTTAATCAAGCAAATATGTACCAAATGTAATCAATCAACCACACATCAACCGTATAGGTAATGTAAGCTCAGTGATGTTGTAATAACCCGAGGAATTTTTAGCATCTCGTCAATGAACACAGGAGATTCGTCGACGAGGACATAAGGGGAGCTTATCGATGAGGATAGGTTTCGTTGACAAGAAAATACCGAGAGAGGTTTTTGGGGCAGTCTGAAATTCACGACAAGGGAGGAATTTCGTCGATGAAATTCCTTAAGAACTTGTCGACGAGATGACGTGTCTCATTGATGAAAAAAACCTGGATTTTTCAGTAGAAAAATTGGCGTAAATTTCCTCTCTCTCTTTCTCTCTCTATCTCTCTCTCTCTCTCTCTCTCTCTCTCTCTTTTTTTCTTTAAACGCTTCTCCCTCCTTTTCTCTTCGATTTCGGCCCTATTTCTCGCGGGATTGAAAATTCGAGGCCATCACGATGCTCTTGGTGAAGTTCTCTGCAAGAGTGTTAGAGCTAATCGTTGGTGGAATTGGTTTGGAATTTATCCCAAATTCAGGATAAGGTGTTTTATTCAAAATCTGCTCTTCCTGTAGTTATAAGAAATGTTGTTTGCAAGAAAATACTGACATTTTGTTCTAGGGGATGTCGTTTTCAGGGTGTTGAGAGGATAACCCTAAGGGTGTAGGGCCAGAGTTCAGTGAGGGTTTTTCAGAAACTAGGTAAGGGAAATTTTTTATGCTAGGTAATTCTAGTAAGTTTTCATCATAAATTATACGCTTCTACTAGATTATTATTTATAGCAAAAATTTTATAAATATATATATATATATATATATATATATATATAAATATGCATGAATACCAATTATTATACAGAATATGAGTTTTAAAGTATGTGTGGCCTGAGTAGATATTATATGATATGGAGTTTTTATACAGTTTTTCAGTATATCAAGTTATGCAGATATAGTTAGATATTTACAGATTTTATACAGATAGAATATATATACATATACAGTTTTATTCAAATAATTACAGAGACAAATATATATATATAGCAGTATACATATGTTTATTCAGATCAGTATATACAAAGTACATAGAAAGCTATGTTTTCCTAAATGCCATAACACTTAGAATATACAGATAGATTATACAGACAGAGTATACAGACAGATGATACAGTTTTAGCATCAAGATGCTATAGATATTACAGTAGTTACAGTACAAAGTTATAGTGTTAATGTTATTTTGGAAACATGATAAAAAAACAATAAAAGAATATGTATATATATAGTATCAGATCCTTGTGAAAAGATTACAGATAGATATAGATACAGATATAGAATATAGAGCACGGTACCGTTGCTAATACAGATAGAGTGCGACCACATATCTCGGATAGTGTGTGGGTACCGTCAAATGTTCTCGGAGAGTATGCAGCTTTCCAGTTCGCTTGGTTGAAGGGGCCAGTTTGACAAGGTAGGAGCTAGTCCCACGCCTAGGAGAGTATGCAATTTGGTTAGGTTGAGGTAGTGTAAAGTATAGTGACTTTCTTGGAGGGCCGACCAGGTTAAGTCCTGCTTACGGGTCGCACAACCCTGTCATGAGTGGTCAAATCATGACATACAAAGTTCCAGGGATAAAGCACAATTATGTATATGTATACAGTTTTACAGTATTTAATGAATATAATATGATATTAGCAGTATGGAAAGTAGAAAACTCATATGATACAGTTATATTTTAAACTGTGAAAAATGTAAGATATGCTTTACAGATTTATCATTTTATTACAACTCAGATGTTATTTAAAGTATATATGTAACTTAGTTGCCACACACTATTAATAGCATATTTCCACTTACTAAGCGTCGACTCACCCTACTATTCCAACATTTTTTAGGTGAGCCAGTTAGGTGAGCGGATCAAGCTTGCGGATAGAGATTTCTCAGTTACCCTAGTTTCAGGGTAAGTTGGTGTAGGTTTTTTATTTTTTTGGGTAGATATTACTGGAGAGACAAGTATTATATGGCTATAGTTTGGAAATATAGATTTTTGGTATTGTATAGTATATGTGGTTGTTTGACTTATGTTTTCGCTGTACATGTATGATTGTATATATATATATATATATATATATATATATATATATAAATGATATATTTTGGAGGTCATTACATTTTGGTATCAGAACCTAGGTTACTAGATTCTGTAGACTCTAGAATATAGTAGGAAACAATACTAGAATATTGGAAAAGATTTGAGGTTTTGTTCTGTGATCCGGGTACAAGATTTCATGGTGGTTTCTGTGTTTTTCCTGGGGTGACGATTTCAAGAAAGCCATAGTAAACTATCAACGAGTCATGTGTTTGGATTGCCGGATTGGATTTTGGGATTAGGATTAGGAGGGATGATTAATAGAAGATTTGAGGTTTAAGTTAAATGGAATAAGTTAGGTCTGTATGGGAAATAGGATTCTGAAATGGTGTTTTATATATTTGCAGGATGGACCCAAGAGGCAGTAGCGCTCACGCCAGTGGTGATGATAGAGCAGGTCCTTCTGGCGCAGGAGGTGGAGATTCAGATGTTGTGCTACATAGTGTGGCTCAGCAAGTTATGGCTGAGGTTGCTCGGAGCTCTAGGGAACAGGAAGGTCCATCTCCAGTTCAGGGATGCACCATAGAGAAATTTATGAAGATGAACCCGCTAGTGTTCTCTGGAGTAGCTGACCCTGGAGTTGTAGAAAATTGGATGCAGGAAATGAGGAAGATCTTGATAGTACTTCGTTGTACGGATGAGTAGAGAGTCTTATATGCTACATATAGGCTGATGGGGGAGGCTGAGAGATGGTGGATGACCACTAGACTGTTGGAGGAGTAGAGGACGATTCCAGTGCCGTGACCTAGGCACGATTCAGGGATGTGGTCTTCTATAGATATTATCCTGCCTACGTTAGAGAGGCTTGAGTATAGGAGTTTCTGAGTTTGTCCAAGGAGTCGATGACCGTCCAGCAGTATGCTGCAAGATTTATCGAGCTCTCGTATTTTTGCCCATATATTGTCCCCGATGAAGTGAAGAAGGCGAGAATGCTTGAGAGGAACCTGAGGCGAGATATTTATAGGCAGGTGGCAGTACTGAGGATCCAGGATTTCTTAGAGTTGGTTGTCAGGGCTATTATAACAGAGGAAAGTTTGCTGAGGGAGACTGAGATGCAGAGTCTGAAGAAGAGGACCGCACCCTTGAGTTTTCAGGCGGGTCCTAGCCAAGGCCCTTGGAGAGGAGGTAGATCTGGTGGAGGCCAGAGGTAGATGGTGGAGCACGAGGGATTTTAAGGTGGACAACTCCTTGCCATTTGTTCTAGATGCGGACGGAGGCACCCTGGTGAGTGCCGACTAGGGGAAAATGTCTGTTGTCATTGTGGGAGGTCCGGTCATATGGCTCAATCATGTCAGATGCCGTCAAATTATGCACCACCTCCTAGGCCATTTCGGGGAGGTTACCAGGCGCCCCACGGAGGCTAACTAAGGAATACTGCACCAGTGAGGGTCTACAAATTGACACCGGGAGACGCTGAGACGGCTGGAGACGTGGTTACAAGTATCCTTATTGCTTTACCATATGCGATTATTGTTTTTTTTTATACAAGTACCACCCATTTCTTTATATTAGCGGGATATGTGAAAATTGTTGGAATAGGGACACAGTCATTAGATATAGAATTGTCTATGGGGACGCCGTTGGGGTCTGTGGTGAGATGTAGGAGGATACTTCAAAATTTTCCAGTAAGTATTCAGGAGAGGGTATTATCAGCTGATCTAGTGGTTCTATATATGCAAGGGTTTGATGTGATTCTAGGCATGGACTAGCTAGCTACTCATCATGCTAGTATAAATTTCCATTAGAAAGAAGTTATTTTCAGACCCCCAGGTGAGCAGGAATACAAATTCGTAGGTTCACGTGTACGTGCCTTACCACAGCTAGTGTCAGCTATTCAAGTGGGGAGACTGCTATGGGATGGTTTCCAGCATTATGTCACATACATAAAAGAATTTCCAAAATAAGAATTGAGACAAGCTGACGTACTAGTAGTGAGGGAGTTCCTAGATGTCTTTCCAGAAGAATTGCCTAGTTTACTGCCTTATCGTGAAATTGAGTTTACTGTAGATTTTTTGCCAGGATCTGCACCAATATCTAAAGCACCATACCATATGACCCTAGTAGAGTTAAAAGAATTGAAAGAACAATTACAGGAGTTGTTGGATAAGGTTTCATCAGGCCTAGTGTGTCGCTTTAGGGTGTGCCAGTTCCGTTCGTGAAAAAGAAGGACGAGACCATGAGGTTGTGTATCGATTATAGGGAGATAAATAAACTTATAGTCAAGAATAAATATCCTCTCCCTAGGATCGATGATTTATTTGATCAGCTGCAGGTGACCCAGGTTTACTCTAAAATTGACTTGCGGTCGGGTTACCATCAGGTGAAGGTTAGAGTTGAGCATATTTCGAAGACTGCATTTCGAACCTGATATGGGCATTACGAGTTCTTGGTGATGTCATTTGGGTTGAAGAACGCACCAACAGTATTCATGGATTTGATGAATCGAGTGTTCCATCAATACTTAGATCAATTTGTGGTTGTGTTCATCGATGATATACTGGTCTATTCGAGATGTTTTGAAGAGCACGAGCATCATTTGAGACTGGTATTGCAGGTATTAATGGAAAGAAAATTGTATGCAAAATTCAAGAAATGTGAGTTCTGGTTAAGGCAGGTTACTTTTCTTACCCATGTGATCTCTTAAGCGGGAGTATTAGTTGATCCAAGTAAAATAGAAGTAGTACTGAATTGGGAAAGGTCAGGAAATGTTCAAGAAGTTAGGAGTTTTCTGGGATTGGCAGGCTATTACCGATGCTTCATGGATGGCTTCTCCAGTTTGTCTGATCCGTTAACACGACTTACGAGAAAAAATGTGAAGTTTGATTAGATCGACGACCGTGAGCAGAATTTTCAGGAGTTAAAGCAGCGGTTAGTTTCAGCTTCAGTATTAGCCATTCCATAAGGGGAGGACGAGTTTGTAATATACAGTGATGAAGGGTCTTGGATGCGTGTTGATGCAGCATGGTAGAGTTATCGCGTATGCATCTAGACAACTTAAAGAATATGAGAAGAATTATCCTATCCATGATTTAGAGCTTGCTGCGATGGTGTATGCTCTCAAGATTTGGAGGCATTACCTATATGGTGGAAAGTGCGAGATTTTCACGGATCACAAGAGCCTAAAATATTTCTTCACCTAGAAAGAGCTAAATATGAGACAAAGAAGGTGGCTAGAACTCATTAAAGATTATGACTGCACCATTAGTTACCAACCAGGAAAAGCGAATGTAGTGGCAGATGCTCTGAGCAGGAAATCGGGGGGACCTGTACTGGCAACTATTGAGATTAAACACTCAATTTTGATGGATTTGGAAAGGCTCAACATAGAATTGATAGAGGAGAGTCCTCAGGCAGTCATTACCAGTCTAGTGGTTCAGCCTACGCTATACAAGAGGATTAAAGTAGTTTAGGGTGATGATGTAGAGTTGGCAGAGGTAATGGCTAGGGTGCAAGATGGTCAGGGTGAGGAATTCAGTATATCAGATGATGGAGCCCTGCGGTTCCATACTAGGCTCTGTGTTCTTGCAGATATCGAGATCAAAAGAACTATATTAGAGGAGGCTCACAGATCCCTATACATCGTGTCGCGACGTCCCGGGAGCGCGTGTGCCCCGGTTGGCGAAATTAGAAATCATTTTAATTTTTTCATGGAAAAACATGGTGTAGGAGTCGCCACTAACCTTTAGTGCGGTTAGAACACATGATTACTACCCCGTTAGGGGTAGAATCGGTCTACATTACCAGAGTTGGGGTCGGGAGTTCGGTTACGCGAGGGGAAGGTACGAGCACCCCCTACGCGCCCGTTCTTACGAACGGTACCTAATTAATTTAAAATTATCCCTAAGTTAATCTAATAATCCTTTGAATTACTCCTTTTTATAAGTTTATAAATACATGGAGAAAATAAATAAATGAATAAATATATATATACATATATTCCCTCAGAGCTTAGGGTACGTGAAGCCCAAAGGCTAATACCCCCCGCAATTAAATCATAGGGATAAACACACGAAAATACTTAACAAAAATACTATGAATACTAAATACTGTAATAAAATATAAACATAGAAAATAGTAAAAAAAAAAAAGTATATGATAATAATAATAATGCTAATAAATGGTAAGGACAATAATAATAATAATAATAATAATAATAATAATAATAATAATAATAATGAAGGAATGAATGAATGATGATAATAGGAGTAACACTAATAAGATTAACAGTAATAATGATAAATACAATAGTGGTAATAAAAATAAATAATATCAATAGTAATGATAATATAATGACCATATTATAAATAGTAGTGTTACATATAATGCACATATTTTATAACACTTTCCTTAAAACAAACACACGCATATATGAACAATTAACTAAGGAAACAAATCAAATTTAGAATTAAAATATGTAAGCTAATGAAAAAGGCAAGAAAATAATTGAATTTATGGAAACAAGTTATTTCTAAAATTAATGCGAACCTATTCAATGTGGCGACCAAAATTAATACACAATCTTGAATATGCAATTATTAAACATAAAATGAATGTAATAACAACTAAAAACCCTAAATACACAACAATGAACACGACCTATTTAGATAAACACACCCATAACCCTAAATACGAATCACATGCTTAAATATGACCTAAAAAAAAACCTTAAATATTAAACGTATAACATGAATATGGCGCACTCAATAATATTCGGCAATCAAAACTTATTACATTTAAATATCAAACAATAGAACTTTTACCTCCATAGTAAAACAAAATCCTACAATAATGAGAACGAACCGATTAGTATTTAAAATAATTACCACAAAAAAAATCCAAACAAATATTACAGCAATAAAATGAAACCGTAAACGCAATATTACAATTTTAATGTATATACAATAAAAAGGCCAGATGCGAATATTACCTACATACTACAATAAATAATATATTAATATACATAATCATACAAGGAAGTGTTAAGCTTTAAACATTAAAACAAATCAGAATAATGAAAGAAACAAAAAAAATAAATAAGAAAACAAGTAGCTAAATAAATAAACAAAAGGAAAATAAAATAACATAAAATACACGTGCGTGTGTGCTGTGTATGTATGTGTGTGTGGGTGTGTAGATATGCAGCAGAGGGGCTTACAGTCGGGGGGTACCGCCGGAGAGTTGAGGCTGGGAGCGGCGACGACAGCAAGGAAAGGTGATCGGAGCTAGGCTCGGCGACGGCGAAAGGCGGCGGGGCGGAGAGCCTGTGGTGGCGATGGAGGAACGGCGACGGCTGCTGGTGCCGGGGAGCTTCTCTCGGCTTCCAGCAGGACCAACAACTGGAGAAGTGCTCCGGCCCAGGTGGTGTCGTCGTGGAGAGTTGCAGGGGCTGGACTGGACCCGCGGGGAGCAACGGCGGTGCGGCTGAGCAGGTAGGGGAATGATGGTGACGACGGCGGCTGCTGGGTTGCCGTGCGAGGCCGGAGGCGGGAGAGATTGGGCTCGGGGTGGTGAGTCTTGCCGGAGTGGTTGCTGAGAGTTCTGCGGAAGGGTGAGGATGGCTGGGGATTTCGTTGGTGGTGGCCGGCAGAAGAAGATGGAGAGAACAGAGAGGGAAGGCAGGGAAGGTGTGCTGTGCCCGCTGTGCAGCGCCCCTCCTAGCTTGGCTGTGTTGAAGCCTTTTTAAAGGCTTAGGATACCCCCCAAAACCCTAGTATAATAATAATACATAAAATAATAATAATAATAATAATAATAATAATAATAATAATAACAGAATAATAATAATACTAATAATAATAATAATAATAATAATAATAATAATAATAATAATAATAATAATCATAGTAACAAAAACAAATATTAATGGCAATAATAATAATAATAATAATAATAATAGTAATAAATAATACTAATGCTAATAATAAAATAATGAATAATAATAATAATAATAATAATAATCAATTGTGCATTACTCCTACGTAATATAAATAATAATCCTCCTCCTCCTCGTCCCCTCCCCTCCTCCCCCACCTCCCTCCCCCCTCACTCCCTCCCCTAAAGTAATAATAATCGTCCTCCTCCTACGGAATCTATAATAATAATAATAATATAATAATAATAATAAAATAATAATAATAATAATAATATGTCCTCCTCGTCCTCCCTCCTCCTCCCCTCAGCTCCTCCCCCTACTACTCCTCCTCCTCTCCCATAAGCTACGTAAAATAACTGATAGTAAAAATACTCCCCTCCCCTCCTAAAATAAATTCCCCCTCCTGATAATGATCCTCATAATAATAATATCTCCTCCTAGCTATCCCCTCCTCCTACTTGCTCCCCCTCCTCCTCTCCATCCCTCATCCCCCTAATCCTCCAATACCATAGTCCCCTCCCCTCCTCCTCCCCTTCATCCTCGCCCTCTCTCCTCTCCCCGTTCCCCCCTACCCTCCTCCTCCCTCCTCCCCCTCCAATGCCCCTGTAGTAAAATACTCATAATAATTAATAATCACAAGAATAAATAAAATAATAAACATATAATAAAATAATAAAACATTAATGATAATAAATATATTGGGCCTGGGGTAACAAATGGGGGTGTCTACAGCTGCCCCTCTTTGTAGGCTTTGTCGCTTCAAAGTGAAAGTAGGAATTCTCCTACACTTATCTGAAGCAACAAGCCTGCAAAGATAAAAGACGCTGATTTTGGACCGGGCCCAGTGTAACAAAAGAGACCACAATGATTTGTGAAAACCGATTTGCATGTATGATTGAGAGCACATGAGAATGACTTGCGTCGAGTGTAGGAACCCGAGCTATAGTTCACGGAAGGGCAACTTGCACCGGGTGTAGGAACCCGAGCTATAGTGCACGGAAGGTGACTTGCACCGGGTGTAGGAACCCGAGCTATAGTTCACGAAGGGCGACTTGCACCGGGTGTAGGAACCCGAGCTATAGTTCACAAGGGGTGACTTGCACCGGGTGTAGGAACCCGTGCTATAGTATGAGGATGATGTGCATCAAGCGTAGGATCTCGAGGACTTCTCAGATGTAGGATTCTGAGAGTTTGATGATTGCTCGAGTGTAGGATCTCGAGAATTTCTCAGATGTAGGATTCTAAGAGTTTTCTGATTGCTCGAGTGTAGGATCTCAAGGACTTCTCAGATGTAGGATTCTGAGAGTCTGTTGATCGCTCGAATGTAGGATCTCGAGGACTTCTCAGATGTAGGATTTCGAGAGTCTCCTGATTGCTCAAGTGCAGGATCTCGAGGACTTCTCAGATGTAGGATTCTGAGAGTTTGTTGATTGCTCGAGTGTAGGATCTCGAGGACTTCTCAGATGTAAAATTCTGAGAGTTTTCTGATTGCTCGAGTGTAGGATCTCGAAGACTTTCTCAGATGTAGGATTCTAAGAGTTTTCTGATTGCTCGAGTGTAGGATCTCAAGGACTTCTCAGATGTAGGATTCTGAGAGTCTGTTGATCGCTCGAATGTAGGATCTCGAGGACTTCTCAGATGTAGGATTTCGAGAGTCTCCTGATTGCTCAAGTGCAGGATCTCGAGGACTTCTAAGATGTAGGATTCTGAGAGTTTGTTGATTGCTCGAGTGTAGGATCTCGAGGACTTCTCAGATGTAGGATTCTGAGAGTTTGTTGATTGCTCGAGTGTAGGATCTCGAGGACTTCTCAGATGTAAAATTCTGAGAGTTTTCTGATTGCTCGAGTGTAGGATCTCGAAGACTTTCTCAGATGTAGGATTCTGAGAGTTTTCTGATTGCTCGAGTGTAGGATCTCGAGGACTTCTCAGATGTAGGATTCTGAGAGGCTGTTGATTGCTCGAGTGTAGGATCTCGAGGACTTCTCAGATGTAGGATTCTGAGAGTCTGTTGATTGCTCGAGTATAGGATCTCGAGGACTTCTCAGATGTAGGATTCTGAGAGTTTGTTGATTGCTCGAGTGTAGGATCTCGAGAACTTCTCAGATGTAAAATTCTGAGAGTTTGATGATTGCTCGAGTGTAGGATCTCGAAGACTTTCTCAGATGTAGGATTCTGAGAGTTTTCTGATTACTCGAGTGTAGGATCTCGAAGACATTCTCAGATGTAGGATTCTGAGAGTTTTCTGATTGCTCGAGTGTAGGATCTCGAGGACTTCTCAGATGTAGGATTCTGAGAGGCTGCTAATTGCTCGAGTGTAGGATCTCGAGGACTTCTCAGATGTAGGATTCTGAGAGTTTGTTGATTGCTCGAGTGTAGGATCTCGAGGACTTCTCAGATGTAGGATTCTGAGAGTTTGTTGATTGCTCGAGTGTAGGATCTCGAGGACTTCTCAGATGTAGGATTCCGAGAGTCTGCTAATTGCTCGAGTGTAGGATCTCGAAGACTTTCTCAGATGTAGGATTCTGAGAGTTTTCTGATTGCTCGAGTGTAGGATCTCGAGGACTTCTCAGATGTAAAATTCTGAGAGTTTTCTGATTGCTCGAGTGTAGGATCTCGAAAACTTTCTCAGATGTAGGATTCTGAGAGTTTTCTGATTGCTCGAGTGTAGGATCTCGAGGACTTCTCAGATGTAGGATTCTGAGAGGCTGCTAATTGCTCGAGTGTAGGATCTCGAGGACTTCTCAGATGTAGGATTCTGAGAGTTTGTTGATTGCTCGAGTGTAGGATCTCGAGGACTTCTCAGATGTAGGATTCCGAGAGTCTGCTAATTGCTCGAGTGTAGGATCTCGAGAACTTCTTAGATATAGGATTCTAAGAGTTTGATGACTATTTGATGGGAATTTTGGACCGATGGTTAATGATGACTCGGGTGTAGAATCCCGGTTCGCAAGGTGAATTTTTGAATTGATGATGAATACTTGGGTAGATGAATTGTCAATTTGATGATGAATGCTCAGGTATAGGATCCCGAGAGCAAGATGAAGTTTCGAATTGAAGATGAATGCTCAGGTATAGGATACCGAGAGCGATGAAATTTTGATGATGAATGCTCGAGTATAGGATCCCGAGAGCCAGATGAATTTTTGAATTGATGATGAATACTCAGGTATAGGATACCGAGAATCAGATGAAATTTTGAATTGATGATGAATGCTCAGGTATAGGATACCAAAAGCCGGATGAAATTTTGAATTGATGATGAATGCTTAGGTATAGGATACCGAGAGCCAGATGAGTTGTTGAATTGACGATGAATGCTCGGGTATTGGATGCCGAGAGCAAGATGAATTGTCAATTTGATGATGAATGCTCAGGTATAGGATGCCGAGAGCAAGATGAATTGTCAATTTGATGATGAATGCTCAGGTATAGGATGCCAAGAGCCGGATGAAATTTTGAATTGATGATGAATACTCGGGTATAGGATCCCAAGAGTCGGATGAAATTTTGAATTGCTGATGAATGCTCGGGTATAGGATCCCAATAGCCGGATGAAATTTTGAATTGATGATGAGTACTCGGGTATAGGATCCCAAGAGTCATACGACCGAATTTGGTCCTGAAGGCAGATGCCCCAGCTTCAAAATGAATGCTAAAATTTGGACTAGGGTCGATTGCCCCAATTTGGAAGCGAAAGACTTGAACAAGACCTGGGCCAGTTGCCCCAATCTCAGGGTAGATGGATTGATTGGTACCTAGGCCAGTTGCCCCAACCCCTTTTTCTTCTTCTTCCTTTTCTTTTGTTTTTTAGATGAAACATGGATTGCTTAGACAAGGATGACAAGACAGGTGTGAATGAATGATGTTATGTGGGGATGCATGCATGCAAGGTGTTTGATATGACACTAGAACATGGAGATATGCAGGCATGTTGTATGATATAAAATGTATGCACTTTTCCGTGTAATGCATGAAATACATGACGATGCATGAACTTTCTTTTTCCAATGTGCCTATAATCAACCGATCAATCTTGACTACTTTGCCCCTCAAAACTTGCCCCAACTGAATGGATTCATAACTGATCTTGGCCCAATTTCTTAATGGAGGTGGTTAACTTGGCTCAAATGAAACTCCATCACAGAATCTACCCAGTTGAACTGATTTATAACAACTTTTGGCCCTGTTTTCCTATTCATCCAATCTGATAAGAAGGTGCTTGAATAAGTCCCACTGAAACTCAAATCGAAACTTGCCCCAGATGAGTTTATCTGTCACTGATCTGGGCCTGGTTGTTAGATTCTTCTTGAATAAGTAGACATCTAGAGCCTGACATGACATTTACTCCAGTTAAATTGACTGATTCTATGTGCATCGTATTTCCTCAACGAGTACCTCCTTTGTAAGAAGCACACTATTGGTTCCGAAACTCTTTGACTATCCATCCCATTGAAATGAGGAATGATTATGCAATTATGACACCAACTTGTGAAATCAAAAGGTCAACCACCCAAAAATAGATGTTTTACCATGTTTCAATGCTATTACAAGAAAAATTTATACCAGTATTCAAAAGCCATATGATATTGATGTTTAATTTACCAAACTGAATGGCTGATCTTTTCTTCGACTGTCCCAACTTTATCGATGGCCACCTCTCTTCTTTTGTTTCATCATGCTGTGAAACGATTAGAAATTTCACCTATTTAAACGTTGTCTTTAGTTTAGTCAAGTTCAACTCATGTTTTGATCTCAAGATGGTCTTTAAGACTCGGGACGAAACGTAGGCTAAGGGATACAGGTTTTTAGAATAAAAGGGAAACTAAGGCTCAAAAATACCACCCCAAATAATGTTTTACGCCCCCAGTTCAAGTTGAGACGTTTTGCAAGATGTTGACCGAACTTGTTATTCAAACAAGCTGCCTACGTACCTTTTCAGGATCAGGTCATTACGTAGTTCAGACTCGTCATTGAGTCTGACAAATCATTAGAGACAACAATGTATACCAATCTGGTCAGGACTTCATTTGGACCGTAATGTAGGCTGGGGGTTATAGGTTAAAGAAAGAAAGAGTTAAATAGGGCTCAAAATCATCATTTTCATCAAGGGTAATTTGGTCAAGGATCACATGCGTAGTATGTCCCTTATTTTCTTTCTCTTTTCTTCTTTCTCTTTCCATTTTCTTTTATTGCTCCCTTTTGTTTTTCTCTTTCATGAAGGGATTTTTTCATTTTTGTTTGAACTTCATTTGGGACTAATCCTTTAAAATTGCCCCAGTGTGGGGTTTGATCCTTCGACGGGTTAATTAATAAATGAATTTTTCAGGCTCAAAAGGGCTTGCAAGAGATTTCTTCTTTGAATTTCTTTTGGATAGCAGAAAAATGGCCTGCCATCATTTCGATAGCCCATTGTTGTCTCATATGACTTGCCAAACGCTAGGAGACCCAACCCAGGTTAACTTTTTGGTGAACTGACTTTTAAGAAAAGGCTAGTTTAACAATCAAGCTCAACTTGGTTAGCAATTGGTAAATCAATATTTGGTTCTTTTTAGGAATAACTGGTCGGCCAAAGATGGCCATCTATCATTTGATCAAAACATGAATAATGAATTGACTTGAAACTCTTGGCACTACATATATTTTGCTGAATTCCTTCGAGAACATCTGTCTTCATAGGGTGAGGAAAATTGTTTTATCTTCTTCTGATTCCACCTCCCGTGTTTGGTTTTCAAAATTAACATCACTCTCTGGCTTATGAATATTGGTATTATTATTTTCCTTATCTTTACACGAAACATCAGCAAACAAACTCTTGGTCAATTGAACTCAGGACACAAGTGATATGAAAAGAATGCATAATTCAATTTATTGATGAAAGGAAAATTGTCCGAGACAATAGTGTCGACAGACTTCCAGAAGATAGGGAATTAAAATGACATCATCACATGAAACAAACTAGATAATCAAAAACTTGCCCCTTGTGTACTTTTGCTCCCTTTGGGCTCCTTACGAGAACTCTAGGATCCATAACTTGACAGATTCTTTTGCCTGACCTCGGCTCCTACAACATATTAACCATTTCTTTCCCCGTGATTGGGTAGGGGATCACTCTGGATTCCTAGCTGCTTATCATCGAAGACCAACCAACCGGCATCCCTCAACGACTGTACCTTGTGTTTAAATGTCCAACAGCGGTCAACGGTGTGACCTGGAGAATTGGAGTGATACGCGCACTTAGCGTCCGGGTCATACCATTGTGGTAGAGGGTGTCGTACGGCTACTCCAGGGATTGTTGAAATAAGCCTTCTTTCGAGCAATTGGGGGAGCAATTCCGAATAGGACATGGGAATTGGTTGCACCCTATTAGGACCATATCTCTGTGTTTGAACATTTTTCTGTGTGAGCGTAGGCCCATAGGGAACAGACTGAGACCCTGTGCCTACATGCGCTATTTGATTAACAATATTTCTTCTAAACCCTTGGTTATGACCTCTTTGGTATAGTCGCCCTTGAATCATATGAGTTTCATCATCCTTCTTCCTATATGCCCATTTCTTGTCTGAACTAGTTTCTTCGCCACTACTTCTGGCTTTTCCGACTTTGATGGCTGTTTCGATTCTTTCTCCGCTAGAAACAATGTCCATGAAGTCATGGGGGGTTGCCCCTAAGAGATGCCCAAAGTAGGGATCTTTCAATGTATTCACGAATAGGGAGATAGCCTCCCTATCTTCCACCGGAGGGTTCACTTGGATGGACATGTCCCTCCATCTATATGCATATTCTCTGAATGTTTCATTAGGTTTCATTTGCATGCTTTGCAGGGTCATACGATCAGGTGCCATCTCTATTACATGGAGGTACTGAGCTATAAATGAATTTGCCAGATCTTTCCAAGTACGGATTCGAGCTCGATCCTGTTGAATATACCATCTAATAGCTGCACCAGTCAAACTATCTTGAAAGCAATGCATCATCAACCTTTCATCATCAGTATGTGCAGCCATTTTTTGGCAATACAGGCGCAGGTGGGTCCGAGGACAGTGGGTCCCATCAAATTTTTCAAAATCTGGTATTTTGAATTTCGGTGGCAGGGTGACCTTTGGCACGAGGCACAGGTCATTGGGATCTACAGAGTCGAATATATTGGATCCCTCAATAGCTTTCAGGCGTTCCTCTAGCACGTCGTAACGACGTTCAGACTCAGATCTATTTGTCCCCATATCAGGAGTTGCTAAGGGGGAAGCCCCTGCCACTGGAAACCCTTGTGCTGGCACAGTTGGGATAAATGGAGGCATATCTGGCATTGGATCCCCCATGACGCCAGGTAGTGGAGCTGACGCTTGTCCGTGAACTGGGGTAAACCCTGGAGGATGAGTGGGGCCTATATCCGTCTCCGGATCATTCTGTACTACTTTTCCCTTGTTCATCAACAATTCCATAATTTTACTCATTTTTTCAATCAATTCTTCCTGTCCTTGTTCTATGCCCAGGACTCTACCTTCCAATTGTTCACTCATTTCTTTTGCCCTTCTCCTGGTATTGTATTGATGCGTGACAGTCTCAATGTTGCTTGCTCAGACGAATTCTGTGGCTAGGCACTGCAAACCAAAACCTTCCCTTTTTAGAATCGTGAATGCATGATTATGTAAGGCATGAATGTGTGAGTATCTAATGCATGACCATGAGATGTAATAAATGTTGGTGCATGGATGTACCTAGTGCAATTACACATACAAATAGAGATATGATCATGCATGTGACCTATCGTACATGATTATGTTTGAAATTATGCATGAATGCTTAGATGCAATGAATGTTTGTACATGGAGGTACCTAGTGCAATTACACATACAAATAGGGATATGACCATGCATATGACCTATCGTGCATGATTATGTGTGAAATTATGCATGAATGCATGGATGCAAAGAATTTTTGTGCATGGATGTAACTAGCGTAATTACACATACCAATAGAGATATGACCGTGCATGTGACCTATCATGCATGATTATGTGTGAAATTATGCATGAATGCATGGATGTAATGTAACCTAACTAACTACTTTGTCAGCATTCTAGGAAAAATCCCACTAATGAGAGATTTTAAGATAATCATTGATGGACCACAATTTCAATTTAATTCTTCCATCAATCATTCTTTTCCTTGATGACGGTCCATGTACCTCAGATTCTATGAGGGGTCAAATTATGATCTGAGGTTGGGGTTGACCTAGGTTGGTCAACCCACTGGATTTGTTCAATACGGGCTTGTGGACTTTAATGTGCACTTGGGCCTCAAGTATGTTAAAATATGGGCTTCAATATATTTCATGATGGGATCAGGCCCTAGTTTTAAAAGGATTTGGGCTCGGATTGTTTAGAAAATATTGGCCCGGATTTTTAGGGTAATAGGGCCAAAGACCATTTTTGAAAACTGGGTTTGACCCCTTTTGGAAAATTAGGTCTGGGCCGAATTTTTACTTAGGAAAGGGTTGGGCCTATACTTGTTATTTCTCAAAAAATTGGGCCCGAGTTATTTGAAAAGGGTTGGGCCGACCCATATTTTAAAATAGTTGGGCCAAGTGCTTCATTTTGAAAGGATGGGCCTTTGTCTCATTACTGGGCTTTTTCTGAATACTGGCTAAGTAGTATGTATGTCTAAATGTATGTCAAATGCACGATATAATACAAAGTATTCCACAACATATATACAACACACTATTCATGGAGAAGGATGCGGCTCCTGTCCCAACCTAGGGTAGGTACGTATATATAGAGTTCTTCATGGCAATATCCTAGTTAGGGAAGACTATAGACAAGTATGTGTGGGTAGGCTCTAATGCCTATTGACAAAAAGGTCCTCAATTTGAAATTTCATCCTCCCCCATAGGGGTCCGGACAAAACTCGCATTGAGCGGGGTGGTTCGCGGGTCCCATCAAGCTTAAGCTACGAAGGGACAAACGCTATTACACCCCTATCTAATCTTAGCAGGTAAAGCTCGGGTATAGAGCGTGAGAGTGTGTGAATTTAAATTTATCCTAATCCCGCTATCCCCACATTTATTCACATGCTACAAACAATATGGAAACAAGATATCTACCATTAATGTATTTATTCACAAGATATGGAAACATAATATCTGCCATTAACATGTTGATTCAAAAAAAATTTGGAAACAAAAAAAATAAATAAATAAGGAAACAAAATATTTACGATTAGTATACAAAATATCTATAATTAATATGCTTATTCACAATATCAACAATTGATATGCTTATTTAGAATATCTACAATTAATGCTCAACAAATTAGGAAACAAAATATTTTTAATTAATTGAAGTTATTTACAAATTATGGAAGTAAAATATTTACAATTAAACAAAATTATTTACAAATTATAATATTCACAAAATAAGGAGTAATTAAAAGTTTTATTAAATTTAAACTTGGAATAATTTTCAATTAATTAATGGCTCGACTCTCTATAGTCCCCAGCGGAGTCGCCAAGCTGTCGCGACGTCCCGGGAGCGCGTGTGCCCCGGTCGGCGAAATTAGAAATCATTTTAATTTTTTCATGGAAAAACATGGTGTAGGAGTCGCCACTAACCTTTAGTGCGGTTAGAACACATGATTACTACCTCGTTAGGGGTAGAATCGGTCTACATTACCAGAGTTGGGGTCGGGAGTTCGGTTACGCGAGGGGAAGGTACGAGCACCCCCTACGCGCCCGTTCTTACGAACGGTACCTAATTAATTTAAAATTATCCCTAAGTTAATCTAATAATCCTTTGAATTACTCCTTTTTATAAGTTTATAAATACATGGAGAAAATAAATAAATGAATAAATATATATATACATATATTCCCTCAGAGCTTAGGGTACGTGAAGCCCAAAGGCTAATACCCCCCGCAATTAAATCATAGGGATAAACACACGAAAATACTTAACAAAAATACTATGAATACTAAATACTGTAATAAAATATAAACATAGAAAATAGTAAAAAAAAAAAAAGTATATGATAATAATAATAATGCTAATAAATGGTAAGGACAATAATAATAATAATAATAATAATAATAATAATAATAATAATAATAATAATAATAATAATAATAATAATAATAATGAAGGAATGAATGAATGATGATAATAGGAGTAACACTAATAAGATTAACAGTAATAATGATAAATACAATAGTGGTAATAAAAATAAATAATATCATAAGTAATGATAATATAATGACCATATTATAAATAGTAGTGTTACATATAATGCACATATTTTATAACACTTTCCTTAAAACAAACACACGCATATATGAACAATTAACTAAGAAAACAAATCAAATTTAGAATTAAAATATGTAAGCTAATGAAAAAGGCAAGAAAATAATTGAATTTATGGAAACAAGTTATTTCTAAAATTAATGCGAACCTATTCAATGTGGCGACCAAAATTAATACACAATCTTGAATATGCAATTATTAAACATAAAATGAATGTAATAACAACTAAAAACCCTAAATACACAACAATGAACACGACCTATTTAGATAAACACACCCATAACCCTAAATACGAATCACATGCTTAAATATGACCTAAAAAAAAACCTTAAATATTAAACGTATAACATGAATATGGCGCACTCAATAATATTCGGCAATCAAAACTTATTACATTTAAATATCAAACAATAGAACTTTTACCTCCATAGTAAAACAAAATCCTACAATAATGAGAACGAACCGATTAGTATTTAAAATAATTACCACAAAAAAAAATCCAAACAAATATTACAGCAATAGAATGAAACCGTAAACGCAATATTACAATTTTAATGTATATACAATAAAAAGGCCAGATGCGAATATTACCTACATACTACAATAAATAATATATTAATATACATAATCATACAAGGAAGTGTTAAGCTTTAAACATTAAAACAAATCAGAATAATGAAAGAAACAAAAAAAATAAATAAGAAAACAAGTAGCTAAATAAATAAACAAAAGGAAAATAAAATAACATAAAATACACGTGCGTGTGTGCTGTGTATGTATGTGTGTGTGGGTGTGTAGATATGCAGCAGAGGGGCTTACAGTCGGGGGGTACCGCCGGAGAGTTGAGGCTGGGAGCGGCGATGACAGCAAGGAAAGGTGATCGGAGCTAGGCTCGGCGACGGCGAAAGGCGGCGGGGCGGAGAGCCTGTGGTGGCGATGGAGGAACGGCGACGGCTGCTGGTGCCGGGGAGCTTCTCTCGGCTTCCAGCAGGACCAGCAACTGGAGAAGTGCTCTGGCCCAGGTGGTGTCGTCATGGAGAGTTGCAGGGGCTGGACTGGACCCGCGGGGAGCAACGGCGGTGCGGCTGAGCAGGTAGGGGAATGATGGTGACGACGGCGGCTGCTGGGTTGCCGTGCGAGGCCGGAGGCGGGAGAGATTGGGCTCGGGGTGGTGAGTCTTGCCGGAGTGGTTGCTGAGAGTTCTGCGGAAGGGTGAGGATGGCTGGGGATTTCGTTGGTGGTGGCCGGCAGAAGAAGATGGAGAGAACAGAGAGGGAAGGCAGGGAAGGTGTGCTGTGCCCGCTGTGCAGCGCCCCCCCTAGCTTGGCTGTGTTGAAGCCTTTTTAAAGGCTTAGGATACCCCCCAAAACCCTAGTATAATAATAATACATAAAATAATAATAATAATAATAATAATAATAATAATAATAATAACAGAATAATAATAATACTAATAATAATAATAATAATAATAATAATAATAATAATAATAATAATAATAATAATAATAGTAACAAAAACAAATATTAATGGCAATAATAATAATAATAATAATAATAATAGTAATAAATAATACTAATGATAATAAAAATAATGAATAATAATAATAATAATAATAATAATAATAATAATAATAATAATAATTGTAGCAAATTAATAATAATAATAATAGTAATACTAAATAATAATAATAATAATAGTAAAAAAAAATAAATAAATAAATAAATAAATATTAATAATAGTAATAATAATGGAAATAACAATAATAGTAATAATAGTAAAATAAGAGTAAGAATAATAATAATAATAATAATAATAATAATAATAATAATAATAATAATAATAATAATAATAATAGTAATAAATAATACTAATAATAATGATAGTAAAAATAATAGATAATAATAATAATAATAAATAAAAATAAAAATAATAGTAAAGTAATAATAATACCATAAAATAATTTTTAAAATAATGATAATGATCATAATAATAATATAAGTTATAATAATAGTAAAATAATATTGATAACAATAATAATAATAATAATAATAATAGAAATAAATAATAATAATAAAAGTTAAAAATAATATTACTAATAATGAAAATAGTAAAATACTAATAATAATAATAATAATAAGAATAAATAAAATAATAAAAATACTAATAAAATAATAAAAATAATAATGATAATAAATATATTGGGCCTGGGTAAAAATGGGGTGTCTACACATCGTACATCCAGTTAGCACTAAAATGTATCGGGATCTACGAGAGTACTTCTGGTGGAATGGAATGAAGAGGGAGATAGTCGAATTTGTTCAATAATGCTTGACGTGTCAGCAGGTTAAAGCTGACCAATAGAGACCGGCAGGATAGTTGTAGCCATTGTTCATTCTAGAATGGAAATGAGATCACGTTTTGATGGATTTCGTTACGGGATTACCATCAGTGCGTCAAGGGTTGAATGCAATTTGGGTGGTTATGGATTATTTGACGAAGACAGCACATTTTATCCCTATTAAAATTGGCTATTCCATGGACAGACTGGCAGAGATTTATGTTCAGGAGGTAGTTCGTGTTCATGGAGTACCAATTTCCATAGTCTCTGACCAAGATCCTCGGTTTACTTCACGATTTTAGACAAGTTTTCAGGAGGCTATGGGTACACAGTTAGCATTTAGCACAACTTTCCATCCCCAAACAAATGGTCAAACTAAGAGGACAATTCAGATCTTAGAAGATATGCTTTGTGCATGCGTGCTAGATTTTGGGGGTAGTTGGACTCAGTTTCTACCACTAGTTGAATTTGCCTACAATAACAGCTACCAGTCTAGTATTGGCATGGCTCCATACGAGGCATTGTATGGTAGAAGATTTCGTTCTCCTCTCTTCTTTGATGAGGTAGGCAAAAGGCAAGTTTTGGGTCCAGAGATAGTACAACAGGCTTGTGATAAGGTCTAACTAATTAAAGAAAGAATTAGCACCACGCAGAGTTGGCAGAAAAGCTACATAGATACTCACCACTGAGAGCTACAGTTTGATGTGGGAGATCGAGTATTTTTGAAGATAACTCCTCTGAAAGGAGTTATGAGATTTGGAAAGAAGGACAAGTTGAGCCCTAGGTATATTGGTCCTTTTGAGATACCGGAAAAAGTAGGGCCGGTTGCCTATAGGCTAGCTTTGCCGCTAGCTTTGGCTAGAATTCATGATGTATTCCATGTTGCCATGTTAAGGAAATACATCCCAGATCCATCCCACATAATCAACTATGCAGAGATAGCACTCAAGGATTCACTAGCTTATGAAGAGATGCCGGTACAGATTTTAGACAGAAAGACACAAGTACTGCGCACCAAAGAAATTCAGTTAGTAAAAGTTTTGTGGAAGAATCACGCTATCGAGGAAGCTTCTTGGGAACTCAAGGAATAGATTAGGCAGAGATACCCGCAGTTGTTCCAAGAAGGTTAGCAGTAAACAGGTAAAGTATAAGTAGTTAGATAAAGTTTCTTTTGCAGGTACATGTATTGAATTAGTTAGTAGGTAGTCTTTTAATTTTATTTGTGTAATCTCATAGAACATAGTATGTAACCACAGTATTCCTCCTCCATAAGTGAGGGTAAGTAATAAAAAAAGTAGGTCATTTTCCTTTACGGAATGATGGAGTGTATAGATGGTGTTCAATCTAGATAGTAAATTTCGAGGACGAAATTTTATGAGGGGAGAATGTAATAACCTGAGGAATTTTCAGCATCTCATCGATGAATGCAGGGGATTCGACGATGAGGATATAAGAGAAGCTCATCGACGAGGATATAAGAGGAGCTCACCGACGAGGACAGGTTTTGTCGACGAGAAAATACCGAGAAAGGTTTTTGGGGCAATCTGAAATTCGACGATGAGGGAGGAATTTCGTCGACGAAATTCCTTAAGAACTCGTTGACGAGATGACGTGTCTCATCGACAAATCTGGGGCTAAAAATAGTGAAAATCCAGATTTTTTAGTAGAAAAATTGGCATAAATTTCCTTTCTCTCTCTCTCTCTCTCTCTCTAAACGCCTCTCCCTCCTTCTCTCTTCGATTTCATCCCCATTTCTCGCCTAATCGAAAATCCAAGGCCACCACGACGCTCCTGGTGAAGATCTCTACAAGACTGTTGGAGTTGATTATTGGTCGAATTGGTTTGGAATTCATCCCAAATTCAGGGTAAGGTGTTTTATTCAGAATTTTTGTTTTTTTTTTTTTGTTATAGGAAATGTTGTCAAGAAAATACTGACATTTTGTTCTGGGGGATGTTGTTTTCAGGGTGTTGAGTGGAGAACCCTGCAGGTGTAGGGGTAGAGTTCAGTGAGGGTTTTTCAGAAACTAGGTAATGGAAATATGCTACTAGGTAATTTTAGTAAGTTTTCAGCATAAATTATACGCTTCTACTAGATTATTATTTACAAAAAAAATTATATATATGTATATATATATATATATATATATATACATGTATACCAGTTATTATACATAATATGAGTTTTAAAGTATGTGTGGCCTGAGTAAATATTATTTGATATGGAGTTTTTATACAGTTTTTCAGTATATCAAGTTATGCAGATATAATTAGATATTTATAGATTTTATACAGACGAAATACGTATACATATACAATTTTATTCAAATGATTACACAGACAGATATATATATATATATATATATATAGCAGTATACAGATGCTTATTCAGATCAGTATATACAGAGTATATAGAAAGCTATGTTTTCCTAAAAGCCATAACACTCAGAATATACAGATAGATTATACAGACAGAGTATACAGATAGATGATAGAGTTTTAGCGTCAAGATGCTACAGATATTATAGTATTTATAGTGCAAAGTTATAGTGTTATGGTTATTTTGGAAACATGATAAAAAAACAGTAAAAGAATATATATGTATATATACTATATCCCTGTGAAAAGATTACAAATAGATACAGATATAGCTGTAGAATATAGAGCACGATAATGTTGCTAATGCAGATAGAGTGCAACCACATATCTCAGATAGTGTGTGGGTATCGTCAACTGTGCTCGGAGAGTATGCAGCTCCCTAGTTCGCTAGGTTGAGGGGGCTAGTTTGACGAGGTAGCAGCTAGTCCCGCGCCTAGGAGAGTATGCAATTTGGCCGGGTTGAGGTAGTGTAGAGTATAGTGACTTTACTAGAGGGCCGACCAGGTTAAGTCCTGCCTACGGGCCACACAACCCTATCATGAGGGGTCAAATCATGACATACAAAGTTCTAAGGACAAAGCACAGTTATGTATATGTATACGATTTTACAGTATTTAATGAATATAGTATGATATTAGTTGTATGAAAAGTAGAAAACTCAAATGATACGGTTATGTTTTAAACTGTGAAAAATGTAAGATATGCTTTACAGATTTATCATTTTATTACAGCTCAGATTTTATTCAAAGTATATATGTAACTTAGTCACCACACACTAGTAATAGCATATTTCCACTTACTAATCATCGACTCACCCTACTATTCCAACATTTTTCAGGTAAGCCAGTTAGGCGAGTAGATCAGGCTCGCGGATAGAGATTTCTCAGTTACCCTAGTTTCAGGGTAAGTTGGTGTAGGGTTTTGTATTTTTGGGTAGATATTACTGGAGAGACATGTATTATATGGGTATAGTTTGGAAATATAGATTTCTGGTATTGTATAGTATATGTGGTTGTATGGCTTATGTTTCCACTGCATAGGTATGATTGTATATATATATAAATGATATAATTTTGAGGTCGTTACAGATGTGATTCAGTGCAAGCAAACATTGAGTAAAGTATGATCACAAGTATGCTCAAGAGTGTATAAACAAGCTATTTCTTTAAAACAAGATATTCCATTTGAATAATAAATCAGGGTTTCAAAGATGTCAATCAAATATTTAAATCAACTGAAAAATATTTTCTTCACTGAAATAGGCACAAAAGTTGTTTGAAAAAAAATATTATAGCTTGTAAAAAATTTTTGCACACAAAAAATATAGCTATAGGAATCTTGCAATGACAATGCAAAAATCCTTAAGTTACTGAGTTTATCCCAACACAAGATTTATTAAACTTAAATTTGTGGGATAAACTTTTCTTAACTCCCTAAAATAAATAAATTAATCAAGCAAGAGTGATGGGAGTATTAAGCTATCTATACTAAGAAATCGCACAAACAAGAAGCTTTCACAATGCTAAGATTGAATAAAGGAATGAAGTTATGAGAGTATTTTGAAGTATGGGCAAGAATGAGCTTTTGGGTTTGAGATGATTTCTGCACTAATGATTTTCTTAATCTCATGCTAATCCACACAAATGAGGCCTTATATATAGAAGTTGGCCAAAATATAACTGTTTATAACATGTAGGGTATTATTAGAATTATTTTCTTAATCTTATGCTAATCCACACAAATGAGGCCCTATATATAGAAGTTGGCCAAAATATAACTGTTTATAACATGTAGGGTATTATTAGAATTATTTTAAAATAATTTAGAAATTTTAACCCTGTTTAAGAATTTTAACCTCGGTAAAAAAATAAGCTACCCGAGAGTTTTCGGGTGGCTGAACCTTGGTTCAATCGCCTGAATAAACTCAATAGAAAAAGTCTCTTTTGGACGTTCGGGTGCCTGGGTGTATATTTGGTTGGCTAAACCAAGGCAAAAATCATTTTGTCCACATCTCGGTCGCTTGGTCTCTCATTTGGTTAACCGAACTCAAAGTGTTCGGTCGCCTGGGGCCATTTTGAACGTAAAGTTTAGTTGGCTGAGTTGGTGAGAGCGGTCACCTCAGCAGTTTGGTCGCCCATGGATGGTGCATTCATTTTGGTTTAGTCACCCGAAACCAGGTCAACCCGCTAACTTCTCAGCCATATGGGCACCTGCAGTGTTTTGAACACAATGGGTTCAGTCACCCGACCTCTCACAGATTTGCCAATTTTAGTCCAATTTATTTCAATTCAATCCCCTAATAGTACAATTGATAATGGGGACTATTTGTGCATATGTGTAGGAACCTAAGGTCTCTCTACAGTCTATGAGCTTTCAATTAGCCTATATGCATGATGTGCAGATATTTATTACAGACCTTTTTCTCTAATTACTATTACAAACCCAAATTGAATAATAATGAATTACAAAATAAAATGATCTTCAGGGTCTTGATGCTTAACTTCATGTGCCATCAAAGTATCTACGAATATAAACTTGCACATAAACTAGATAGCCATCAAATACTGGAGCATTTGTCATTATTAAAACCGAGTGTGACTTATAAGGTCAACACTGTGGCTTTGGGTTGCCAAACAGGTGAAAGACCTCTAAGGATTTTTCGGATCATCTCATAAGTAGAGTAAGTTTTCCCTAAAGCATTAAGGGAGTTTATGACATGAGTGAATCGAGTGTACATGTTTGTAATAGATTCATTCGGATTCATCCTAAAAACTTCATATTCACTAGTAAGCATGTCAATTCTATTATGTCTCACATCAACGGTACCTTCGTAGGCTACCTCTAGTTTGTCCCATATTTCTTTTGCTATTTTGCATGACATGACCCTATTGAATTCATTTATGTCAAGAGCACAATATAAAACATTTATAGCACTTGAGTTAACTTGCAACATCTTGTCGTCGATTTTTGTCATGTCTTTTTCTTCTTTAGGAACTTCTTTTCCATCTACAAGTTTGGTAGGGATAAGATCACCATGTGTGACAACCCTCTATGCTTTCCGGTCCATGGTTTGAAGGTAGATTCTCATTCCTTGTTTCCAAAAAGTATAGTTAAGTCCAAAAAATATCAGAGGTATGGTTGAGGGTTGACCCTCTCCAAAGGGATCTATGCCTATGTGTGTCATTTAGATCTTTATATAGCTTCTAATTAAGATTTTATATAACCCCTCTCTGATACCTATTGAAAACTAAAGTGTAGTCCCAAAAGGAGGGTGAATTGGGTTTTTAAAAGTTTCTTTTAAATCTTTTTACTGATTCATAACCTTTTGTAAATTTAGGAAATGCTCAAGGATAATTTTTTAATGCTTAGCTGTACTAACTACAATCCTTAGTCAATATTAACACAAGCCAATGATTCTTAATGAGATTCTTTCAACAATGTTTATCAATCAACCAATTAACCAATCAACCAATCAACCAATCAATACAAGATACTTAACCAATTATATGAGTTGCAACACTTCCTTGATTCAGCATTTGCAAAACTCAGCTTAGAGTTTAAATAAAGCCTAGTATATATAAATATTTGTGCATTTCCTTTTAACCAAGATTTTGGCAAACGATTAATCAACGTAGTCCCTTTAGGGTTTCCGCAAAGGATTAATCAACATATTCTCTTAAATTAAAAATTTTTTCAATCTCAAACTTTCAACTTCTTGCACTTAGATACACAACCACACAATTTATATATGTAGAAAAATTAAAGAGTAAGGGTAGAGAGTGAGACTGAGTTTTTACGAGGTTCGGCTTATACCCACCCCACGTCCTCACCTTAGGCAAGATCACCTAAGGATTCCACTATAGCATTTCTTTATGGGTGGCACAAACCGTTACAATCCCTTCTTCAATTAGTTTGGAGCCCCCTCTCCAAGTGATATCGCATGCTCGGTACAGCGATCCAATAAACCTGAACTATCAAAGAAAACAAGGAAACAAGAAAAGATTCTTGTGTATAAGAGATGCTCTCAGATAGAGCTGGTTAGTACAAATATAGCACAACTAATACTTCAAAGTAAATATCATAGAGAATTGAATTGAAGCTTAAAGAAGTATGTCATCAGGATTCTCCTTTTGATTTGCATCAAACTTTAGAAGTTAGCTTTCAAATTAGTGATCAGAGACTCAGTTTATCTCAGAAAATTCTCAGTAAGAGTATGTGAGTAAGAGGGCTTTGAGAGAGAGTGAGCAATATAGCTTTGAAAACTGATTTTCAATTCTTGGTATAATTTGATTTGGGAAACCATGTATTTATAGGCTCAAAAAGTGTTAAATTTGTGTTGCCCAAGTTACTTGGTGTGTTTCCCAAGTTTATACGGAGTTTGGGGCACAAACAACTCGATTTTGTAATTTAAAAATCTGTTTTAAAACTAGCCGTTCGAGGGTCAGTCGCCTAATGACTCACTCGAAAAATGAGGAGCTCGAAAGTTATCCCAAGTATAGGAGTTCTGTCGTGTAATATTAAGCCCAAGGGTTAGATAGTCTCCTCAGGGAATGCGTTTTAATCTCAGATTTTACGTTCTTCCAATCAAAATTAAATTGCACTGAACTCAGTTCAGATTTGGGTTTTCAAGATGGTTCAATTTCACTTCTGACAAATTAAATGATACGCAATTTAACCCTAAAACTAACATTCACTAAATTAAAAAAAACAAGAATGAAAACCCTATCCTACTTAAGGAAACATTAAAGCACGTGTCAATTAAAGAAGGAAACTTTGAATATGAAATTAAAACACGCAAAGGAAACTTAACAAGATATGAATACACACGATAAAAAACGAACCTTTAACAAGAAGAACCTCGAATTAAAACTAAATTATTAATGAATTAAACAAAAACAAGACACGATAAAAACACAAACTTTAATAAAAACCGACCCTAAACTAAATCAAGTTTCGAAAAATAAAAATTAAATCTTGAAAAGATGACTATTCTAATTTCGTTAAAAACAAAACACTTCCTCTTTTTTTCTTTTCGTATTTTATTTTATTTATTTTTTATTTTTTTTAAAACAAAATCAAAATTTAAATTAAGCGAAGATAAATAAAACAGGACTAATTTAAATGTTTTAGACCTAATACTAACTTTAATTAAGAACAATAAGAGTAAATAAAAAAAATTTAAACTTCAATAAAAAAAAACTAAAATCCCTTAACACATACTCAAATCCCAAATTCCAAATAAACTTAAACAAATAAAAGACACATCATTCATTACAAGTAGAAAAGTAGAGAAAAGAAAAGGAGAGAGAGAGAGAGAGAGAGAGAGAGAGAGAGAGAGAGAGAGAGAGAGCAAAACAGAGGGTGGTTGCAGAGGAGGATCTCCGGTTGTAGCAGAGGAATCCAAGGGAGGCTGTTGTTGCTGTTGTGGAGTTGCTTGGAGGAGAAGTTGCTGTGTCTGACGGATACTCACGGGATGCTGCAGTAAGGGATGCTGTAGAGAGGGAGTCTGCTGTGGAGTTAGGGTGCTCGGGATGGTGATTTTCTGCTGCAAAAGAGGAGCTGATTGTGCTGGAGACTGGCCGAGACTGCTGTGGAGTTGCTGGGAGGCTGGGGACTAGTGGTCTGCTGTGGCTGGCTGGCCGAGATGAATGCTATGGTGGCTGGCCGGATTGGTATCGTAGAGGAGTTCTGCTGCAAGCTGGAGTGTGGAGCAGAAGGAGGCTCGGGGCTGCTGTGCTGGTGTTGTTGCAGCTGCCGGAACAGGAAGATGGCAGGGAGTAGAGGGACTTAAGGAAAAAGAGTAGGGAAAGATTGAGGAAGAGAATAGAGGAACATAAGGAGAGAGAGCCGAGAATAGGGAAGAATAATAAGAGAAAACAAAGACAGAACCAAGGGAAAAACAAGAAGAGAAAGGGGAAGAAGAGAAGGGAAAAGTAGGGAAGAGAAGAGCAAAGCAGAAATTGAAAGAAAAAAAACAAACCAAAGAAGAAGAAGAAGAAGAAGAAGAAGAACCGAGGAGTGGAGAGGAGAACCCCCACGGGGCTGCCTGCGCAAGGAGAGGAAGAGAAGGAGATTTAAAGGAGGCATTGGGTGCCCTAGACCCGGATAGCACTGACCCGACCCGTTTGGAAAGGGTTGACTCGACAACTTGATTTTTTCATTTTTTTCATTCTCTGTTCATCGCAAATCTGACCCTTCTAGAGCCCGTATCTCAAAAAACTCAAAACACAAAAGTTGTATATGATCCTTTTCTCTTTCTCTAGAAATTGAATCGTCTCGATCAGAGCTCAGAAGGAAAAGTTATGCACGAAATACAAACAGGTATCGGTTTTGGTTCCCGGGAATTTTCCTGCGACAAAAAATTACCAAAACTTCATAAACAGTGCAGTAAAGTTCAAGAATGATGATTTTGGCACTTTATTAAAATATTGGATAATTTTGGACATTTAATTAAAAATATAAACCGTAAAGCCCGGGTTAAGATGCCCAATTACACAGTTTTGACCCGTAATCACCTAAGCCCTTAGGGGTCAATCGCCTGATCCTTTTGAACACTGCAAAATTTTAGTTTAAAACAGGGTCAGATACCTAAGGATTCAAGGGTCAGTCACTTGAACCTTCACTACCTATTCAAAATCAATTCAAGAAAATCTTTAGTCAGCTGAGGTCTAACGCTCAGTCGCCTAAACAGTTATAAAAGATGTTTTTGAGGTTTGTTTCCAAAATCCTTAGCCATCTTGCTTTGATACATTTAAAAAGCATTTTCTGGGGTTTTCAAAGTAAGGTCTCTAAGTCCATATCAACCCCTAATGAGCTTCAAAGCATTCTAAATGATATTTATATTAAAGTACTTACGTAAGACTTCCTAAAGACTTAAAAACTCTCCAAGCTTGAAGTCTTCATGTATATCTTTACTTTGAATCCTCTTAGACTTAAGCTTCAATATTCTTTATGCTTCCACTTGTTTTGAACATCTTAGTCCTATTGAGCTTTCTTTTGATCACCTTGTTGATGAAGTATAGCTTTATGGTACTTTTGATCTTGGACTTTCATTTCTTTGATCCTTTTGAACTTTGTCATACTAGGTTTCCTAAAATATCATCACTTAAACAATAACTTGTTAAATTAACCTTTATTTTTCTTCTTCAAAACAAGATTCAAAAGCCATGTTAGGCCAACAAAATTGCTAGGAAGATTCAAACTAAGGTTAGTTAGTTGGGGGCTCTATTGAGAAAGGAATTTGGCATGAAGGTTTTGGGTGCTGCCAAAAGGATTCTTGGGTCGGAGATTTGCAAGGATAAAACTATAGGGAGATGAGGGTTATCATAGGTTGGTTTTGTGGAAAAAACTATAGGGAAATTATGGTTATCTCAGGGTTGTTTTATGGAGCAAGTGTTGGAGAGGCTTAGCATAGTTAATGTTAAACCAATCACTGGTACACCGTTGGTCAATCAATGTAAACTGTCTACCGCTTAATACTCAAGGACAGACGATGATGTTTGAGATGTGTCAAAGGTTTCCTATACCAGTGTAGTGGGATGCTTCGTCGGGAAATAGAGTGATCTTTTTGTTGTAAGATTCGTGGATGCAGACTACACAGGGGGCTTGGATAACAGTAGGTCTATACAATAGGGTATGTTGTGGGAAGGTTTAATTGTTGGAAGTCCAAGGTACAGTCTTAGGTTGCACTAGTTACAAATGGATCCGAGTACTTGGCGGTGATTAAGGCTGCCAAGGTAGTATTATGGTTCAAAGGATTGTTCAAGGAGCTGGGTATCAAGTTAGGTGGAGTTCTTGTTACCACATACAAGTTCAAGCGTTGCTTGGACTTGGTTTACATTTCTAAGTGCTAAACGGGAGGCAGTCCCAATCTACTGGCCTGGGTGGAGCAACGGGATTATGCTTTCACATTGTTGGGTTTGTTGTTTATATTTTGAGTAGAACGCATACACTGGGGAAAGCATCATGAAGTGAGGAACAAGAGAGAAGGTTGTAGGAGGCAAATTGTTGATGATTTTAGACAGTATGCAAGGGTATTGCTCTCGAGTTAAAACCATTGAAGGTTTGGGTGAAACCGCCGACGATTTTGTTCGGTGTAGATCACGGATTTTGAACGGGAGATCATTAGATTAAGAGATTTTTGAGGATTTTGTTCTAGTGAATCGCTACAAAAGTGTTTTAGATGTAGTCTAAGTCTTCTGCACGCATAGGGTTAGTATATAATCATATTTTGTAACCCTAGTTTGATGAGCTTCATGTAAGCTTCATTGTGATAGTGAAAAATTCAGTTGCTGCACCCATGGACATCGGTAAATTGCTGCAGTATGTAAATCATGTGTCGTGTTTGATTTATTGCTTTCCATTATTCTCTGTGTGGTTGATTGCTTGTTTCGTATAGTTCATCATTGAGTACTTGCACTGCATTGTTCCAAATTTCTTCATGAGTGTGTGAGGCTTCTGTTACGCATTCACACCAACAAAGCAAGATAGGATTGACATCTCTCACTCTTCCTTCTATGGCCACATCATACCATTTGAAGTAGCCACTTGATTTGCTTACTTGCAAAGAAAATATTAACTACGAAGAATTCTTAACAAATCAAGGTGGAAAATTCAATTCAAGGATACAACAAGAAAGGAAAAAAAATTGATGAATGAAACCAATAATACCTCATAATTTCTACATCCTAGGAACTTCCTTGTAAGAAAGACAACATTCTATAATGTTCTTACTAGAATTGTATAACTAGAGCAGGTGCTCCTAGAGTTTGAACTATTCTTAATGGTGCGGTGTTCCTTCTTAAGCTAAGATTTTGCTTTGAAGTTTGAAAACTACTAGGATCAACAAATTTGATAGTGTTTGCAATGATGTTTAGAGATGGAGAGATAAACTAGTAGGGAAAATTTTCTACCAAATATAAATGGGCTGATGAATGGATGTTTGATGGGGATTGGCATGTGTTACCCCTTCCTTTTGCAGATGCCCTGACACGTGGACGACCTCCAGATGTTGACGTTCTTCATTGACATGGTGACTACGTTTTGTTCGCCAATATGGTGACACGTGGACGACCCCCGGATGTCCACAATGGTTGATAACCACTTGAAGATCTTATGCAGATGCTTGAAGATCTTATGGAGATACTTGAAGTTCTTATGGAGATACTTGAAGATTTTTCAGAATCAAGAAGCCCTAAGTTGTGATTTTACACTTTCGAGACTCAACACCCTTGTGGGCCCCACATGGATCTACTGGGTCCCACACAGCTACTCTAGCCCTCCCACAGCTTGAGCCTCCCTTTTAACTTTATTTATATTTAATTAATTGCATTATGAGTTGTTAAGTACTTAATTTGTGAGAGAGTTATGTGAGTTAATTTGTGAACATTAAGTGAGTTGTCTCCCATGCCTGTATGGAGACATTTAGGTCATTTATTGCTAGGTCTTTATTTTCCCTATATATATTGCTATTGTAAAATATGAAAAAAAGCCAAGTATTATTATTGATTGAATAAAGGTTCTTCCTTTGAAAGCTTAGAGCTTTGTTCCGATCCTTGCGGTTAAGTGGCGAGAGACTACGACGTTTTCCTCAAAGATCAGTTGGTGTGAGACCAACAATCTATCCATCAAGCTATCCAAATTCTGCCCATCACATCAATCCATCACATCGTTCCATCTCTGATCATCCCATGCCCTCCGTACATGATGAACAACAAGTAGCAACCTTTACATTGGTTCACTGCGATCTCAACGAATTTCGTGGTTTGATTCACGTTCGTTGATCATTGGTAAGTTATCCAAAGGAGCCACATAGTAATACTCAACCGAACCCATCCATAACATTTTTACCATATTTGTTTAAGATCCCATAAGCCTCCGTTTCACAAAAAACCCCTAAAAATACCATTTTTATTCAGTTCCTTCATCGCCAGTCGACTCAATACCTCCAAAAGTAGAAATTTCTCACTATTTATACGCATACTTGCTTGTCAACTGTGGGATATGATTGTGATAACATAAATTTATTTTCTTAAATGATTGAATGGTATTTTCATGGCATGTAACTTGACTATCTTGTGAAAGAACCTCCTGGGACTGAATTTGAATATGATTATATACCTTTTTAAAATCCTTAGACCGCATGATACAACATGATTCATTTTGTTTATGTTTGGTTGATTGAATTCTCGTTGTTAAGTGTTTCTCATGTATGCGATTGAGGGTTGAAACCCCTAGGACAAGGTCACGCATCGCCATCCTACATCATCTTGGTATCAGAGCCTAGGTCGAATTAGGCAAACCTTCTAAGTCCTAACATTTTCATTATCTGTTTGCCGTATTGATGTGCGATTTTCACTATCACAAATTTTCCATATTCAAAAATCTTAAACAAAAATGTTGTGTAAAATTTTCTTAGATTTCTTTTGACACCAGGATCGCCTTATTTGGAGTTTTGTAGCAAAATTTATGCCCTAAATACCGAAGGGTGTCCGTGGCTGAAAATCCATTAGTAGCTCTTAGGTTTCTAGAAGAATGGGTGACGGTTTTGCCCAGGCTAGCCCACCTATATTCATAATTTTGGATATTTGGAACATAGTTTGGTTAGGTTTACACTTGACCCTACTTTGTGTGACCAAACACCAATCCAAGGGCTTCCCTAGTGTGTCTGAATCCTTCCCCAACCCCTAGGATGTCTACTAAAGTCACGAATTCTTACCGAGGTCATAGGATCTATGATGAAATATAACCACCTATGCCTTCTAGAGAAAGGCCTCACCTCCTTCCACAAAGGCGAGTGAATCATCAAGATGACTTTTCAAGGAGAACCCCGCGTCATGAGCCCTATTCCAACATTGGGATAATGAGAACTATGATGTTGATGACCTTCATGTTAGGAGACCTTACCATAGGGACCATCGTGATCCTTACAAGGATTTAATGAGGATAGAAGCCCCCATCTATGATGGAAAAAAGGATCCTAAAGTCTTCCACGATTGGTTGACTGGGATGAATTCTTATTTTGATTGGTGTAAGATAACTAACCCTCATCAGGTTATGTTTGCAAAAATACGATTAATGGGGCAAGCCAAGCTCCATTGGATAAATGTCGAGAGGCAAGAAGCGAGGCTAAATCATCGCCTTATTGAGCATGGGGATCTAATGAAGGATAAGTTAAGGGAGAAGTATGTACCCCTTAGTTATAGAGAGCACCTTATAGATCAGTTTTACAACTTGCGTCAAGGTAGCATGGCTGTTTTAGAATAGATGAGTCAATTTGATGAGCTATCTATAAGATGTGGTGTTTATGAGACTGATAGTCAATAGACCTCCTGATTTTGCCTAGGATTAAAGCCTGAACTAAGGAAAAAATTGTTTCCATATCACATTGAATCCCTTGAACATGCCTATAGTTTAGTTTTTATGACTCTGAGCAAATAACTAAAGGGCACATGGGAAAATGGTTTGATACCTCCTCCAATGAGTCATACTCTCAAAATATTCAGAATTATGATAAGTCCCGACTTGCGCAATCAATTCTAGTCACCTTCCAAGAAAGCAATTCCCTAGTCCCACAACCTATGGACAAAGTAAAAGCACCCATGAAGTTGGCATTTGATAGGGAAGAAAGTGAGATGAAAAAGAAGGAAAAGAGAGAAATTAGTGGAGAATCCTTGAACACCATAAGTAAAAATTGTGGGAGTGGGAAAGTCAAGATACAAAGGTAGTGTCGGAGGACGTGCCTAAGGAGACTGAAATACCCCTTCCTGAGAAAAAAACACCCTTAGAAGTATCCTTGCTACCTTCTGAGTTTGATGATGTCATTCCTAAGCCACTTAGTGAGCTACCTCCTGTGGGAAAGATTCCGCATGTCACAAAACTTGTTCCTTGTTCATCTTTACCTCATTTACCACATCCTATAGTGAACCTAATAGAAGATGAGGAGTTAAAACAAGTGAATGAATTGAAGGAACTTGAATTTGTTCATAAGAATTTAGTTCCACTTGTCTACCCTACTTTCCCTAATCCCAAGAAAGCTAAAACTTTAAGCACATGCATCAATCGTAAGGAACCAACAAAATTGAGTTCAAGAATAGATTTTCCAAAATCATTGTTTCTGATAGAGATATGAAGCTCATAAGTTACTTCTTCAAAGCCTTTAGGACTATGTTAGGCACCAAACTCAAATTTTCTAGTGCATATAACCCACCAATTGATGGGAACAGTGAGGTAGTTGATAGGAGCCTTAACGGCCTATTGAGATGTTTCATAGTTGACCACGACATAGCTTGGGATTCATGCCTTCCTATAGCCAATTCTGCATTCAGTAGTTCAGTGGATAGGACCACCATACTCAGCCCATTTCAGGATATCATAGGATATAGTCCTAGAAAGCCTCCAGATCTTATTCCACTATCACTTGAGTCTAGAGAGAGTGAGCCAACCTATGCTTTTGCTAAACACATACTTGACTTATACTCTAAAATTATGATGAAGATCAACTTGAACAATGAACATTATAAATCTATTGTTGATATTCATCATAGGTTTCAAGAATTTTTAGAGGGTGATATGGTTATGATCTGTATTTTTCCTGAACGGATTCTGGTAGGAAAGGTAAGAAAGTTATATGCTAAGAAAATGGGTCCTTTCAAGATTTTAAAGAAAATCAGTTCTAATGCTTATATGATGGATATTCCCACTGAATTTTGCATTAGTAATGTGTTTAATGTTGAGGACTTAACCCCATTTCTGGAAGCTTCTACTTTCGTGGAACCTCCTATTTCTAACCCTATAGGTGATCCCACTTCGTTCTCTACTCATCATGCACCCAAACCACAAATTTTACCTTTGCCACCATCACCATTGATATCCATGAACTGTGATTAAATTGAGGAAATTATGGATGATAAAACAATGATCACATAAGCTGAATTGTAACGACCTGCCTATTTTTCCATATATATAACAACATACATAATAACCTGCTTATAAACAGGACTAATTAAGATCAACCCGGACCCGTAGGTACCGAGGAAATACCCATTATACATTTCTAATACCTTAGCAGCGAAAAACATAAATTACATACATATCATCCAACTAGTAACAATACCAAAGTTTTACTAAATCTACCATATACATACAATCATCCATAAAAAGACCCAAAAAGTCAACCTAGTATCATAACCCAAAAATTACCTGACCGTAGCTCATCTACTTACCCTTCAGGTAGGGTAGTTCTGTCAATCACTACTGCTACAGAGCTTGGTCCGTCTGTCTATCTGGAATTCCTGAAATGTTCATAATGCTAGGGTGAGACACCTCTCAGTAAGGGAGATAAACTAATATCAGTATGTGACAACATGAGTATTTTACGTGATATACACATAAACAGTACATAATTCATATCTGGTATAAACAGTTGTATCGTATTTGAATAAAACATAATTTGAAAAAACATAGTTTAACATACAAAATTCCTATATTGAAAAATCATCTTATATAAACATATCATACTTGAGTTAGTACCCAGGATAGATAGATAGTTAGCTATTGTCATGTCTTATCCCCCACATGACAGGGTTATGCGGCCCGTAGGCGGGACCTAGCAATGGCTGGTCGACCATGCTAAGTCAAACATAGGTGTGTAAGTACGATGGGCCTGTTCCACCTGGGTCGGACTACCAGGGGAACTATGACACTTTCATAAAGCCACATCGATTGCCTTCTCCCACACTGCACATAAGATGTGTGGTAACACTAACATAAACGTAAACATGAACATACAGCTATGGTACCGTGCTTCATGAAACTAAACTAACCTATGCGGGTTGTGAGAACATATAATACATTTCATGATATTGAACATAGCAGTTTCATATTTCAGGGTAAAACATGACATGGTAATATTTTCTTGAAACTTGACATAACATGCATAATTATGGCATTTTACGCCATCATATCATAACGTAAAAATCATGACACCGGCGCCAACATAACATGACGTACTTGTACATGAAAATCTTACATTCGTTAACATGATATTCTTAAAACCATAGTTTTTGTACTGTTTTTATGGTTTTCCTGAAAACTGCTATAACATGCTTATCTTGGAAAAATCATAATATTTCAAAATAACATAATTTTCATGGAAATATTATACTCATGCCACACATATATAAATAACCTTCCTAACTTATAATTTGTTCTGAAATCATATTTCCTTATAATATGTGTTAATCATTTCCCTGTTCAATAGCAGTATTCCCAAACATAGTTCTATAACGTACATATTTTCTTGAAAATAAATGCTACATAATAATAAATAATTTCCTGAAAAAGGCTGACTTAATTTATCCCCTTACCCGACTTACTGAGAAGCCTACAAACTTAACCAAACCTACTCGTGTGGTGTTCTCAGCTCAACATCCTGAAATTACATTTTTCCCAAAAAAAAAAAAAAAAACTCTAGTATTATTCTATCTAAAACATTTTCCTTAGTCCAGAAATATCAAATACCTTATAAAACTTAAAATACCCAACTTACCCAGATTTTGGGATGGTGCCCACGTTGGCCTAACCAATGAACTACTTTAGCATACTTGAAGAGAATCTTCCCATGAGTAGCGTGGCATCTTCTGATCATTGAACCAGCGAGAATCGAAGCCGAAAATGAAGAGAGAAGGTAGAGGAGACGAGGTTTAGAGAGAGAGAGAGTTTTATGCAAGAATTTCACACTAAATTCCCTAGGTTGGTATATTTATAAAACATAGATTCGTCGACGAGACACGTCTTCTCGTCGATGAGTTCATGAAGGGAGTTCATCAATGAATACTTACCCGTCATCGATGAGTTTCAAGCCCTAAAATTAGCCCTCTTGGTAAAGTCTCATTGATGAGACATGCGTCCACATCGACAAGACCAAGAAGCTTGTTTGTCGACAAGCACTCTGCACTCATCAACGAGACCCTACTGAATCTGCTTTTTGAAAAATCCTTTTTCTCTCCTTTCTTTTATTATTTAGTTACTATAACTCTTCGAGTCTCTACATTCTCCCCTCCTTATAAAATTTCGACCTTGAAATTTATTATCTGTATTGAACACTATGCTTTGAGGAAAATGGGCTACTTATTTTATTACTTACCCTCACTTGTCGCAGAAGAATACCAAGGTTACATTCAGGGTTTTGGGAGATTACAAATACATAAAAGAAAAATTCTCCCAAACCAAAATACTACCTACTAATTGAAAATTATTACATGTATTAACTAACCTGCACAAAAGAAACTTAACATACTTATCTGCATCTTTTCTTGATTACTGCTAATCCCCACTAAAATAGATGCTGGTATTTCTATCGTATTTCTTCTTCAAGCTTCCATGAAACTTCTTCCACCACATGATTCCTTCACAGGACTTTTACTAATAAAATTCTCTTATTACACCATTCCTGTTCTTTCCTGTCTAAGATCTACACTAGTATCTCCTCATAAACTAGTGAATCTCTAAGTTCTATCCCTACATAACTGACTATGTGGGAGGGATATAAGACATATTTCCTTAGCATGGAAATATGAAATACGTCGTGTATCCTGGATAAAACTGGTGGTAAAGCTAGTCGGTAGGTAACTGACCCCACTCTCTCAAGTATCTCGAAAGGGCCAATAAACCTAGGGCTTAGCTTACCCTTCCTACCAAACCTCATAGTACCTTTCAGTGGCACTATTTTTAGAAATACATGGTCTCCCACTTCAAATTCCAACTTCTGGTGGCAATTATTAGCGTAGCTTTTTTGTCGACTTTGAGCTGCACTGATTCTATCTCTAATAAGTTGGACTTTATCGTATGCCTGCTCCACTATTTCTGGTACCAAAACTTGCCTCTCACCTATCTCATCCCAATATAGAGGAGAATGACATCTCCTACCATATAGTGTCTCGTAAGGTGCCATGCCGATGTTGTTTTGATAGCTGTTATTGAATGCAATGTAATGACCTGGTAATAAAATAAAATCCTTTTCTCTAGTTTTAAATTCAATCATTAACCTAAACAGAAGAAGGGCAATCATATAAAATAAATTTACACATAATACAATACCAAAGTGTCAAATCATCCCACGATATACAAACATCACAGTTCTCTCAAAACTACCCTTATTGGCACCAAGGGATTACAAAAACATGCCACCCAAAAATACTCACTCTCAAAAAGGGCAGTATAACAGCCCCTCTACCTGCGAGCCTGCTCCGCTCGCCTAATTGGTTCACCTGAAAAACAATTCAACACTGGGATGAGCCAATGCTCAGTAAGACGAAACATTCTATTACTAGTGTGTGGTTGGTAAGTTATATTTCTGTATAAATAATCTGTTTTAGAAATAATATCATGGATAACTGAAATTGTAAATACTGGTATAAATAACATATATTAAAACTATATAAATTTACTTTTCATAATACTACTACTATTTCTAGAAATCTACTTATACTTATAATATTTGAGAAACTTTCCTTGGATGGCTGTATGTCATGATTTAACCCCTCATGACAGGGTTGTGCGGTCTGAAGGCGGGACCTATCCTGGCTAGCCTACCAGGGTAAGTCAACTGAACTCTGATAGTCTGATTGACCCCCTCAATCCATATCTGATGGAGAGCCTATCCCGACGTGGGCACGATCAACCTCATACCACTTATTATCTAAGTAAAGTGGTTGCACTCTGAACTGAATATCTATAGCTACGATATTGTGCTCTGCTGTTGAATATGGTCCATCGGGGTCTGATACTATATACATAACTTATGTTTCTAAAATACTGTTTTTACTATGATTTTGTAACAGCTAAAATAACCATAACACAATAAATACTGAGCTTAGTAAACTGTAATAACTGAATAGATAATATGTCTGCATAACTGAATACCCAAATTTTTTGTTTAACTGTATAAATTGAATGCTATGGTTTTAAAATAGCTATATCATAATATTTTGAGAAATACTGTAAAATACAAGTTTCTGTGCGTGTGCTAAAAATCATGGTATTCTGAAAATTATGGAAATCTTGTACTAGACTAGTAATAAACTCATGCCACACAATTAAACATTAGTATTATCAGGTTCTGAAATCGCACAAATAATCTGAATAATAATCTACTGAAAAACATATAATTTATACTAAATCAAAACAAGTTTACCTAGCATAGCATATTTCCCTTACCTGACTACTGGAAAGCCCCTATTGAATATCGGTTCTACATCCGTAGGGTTTCCCACTCAACTCCCTGAAAACCACATTCACCAGAACAAAACATCATTATTTCTATGTCTACTTCATTTCCTACAACTGCTGGAAAACCTAATTTCGAATAAAAGGCCTTACCTTGAATCTGGGGAGAAATTCAACTCGATCCCACTGACGATCTGTGCCGGAAAACTTGAAGAGAACTCCGCCAGTAGCATTGTGGTGGCCTCAGATCATCGATCCAACATCTGACAGGGACGAAATCGAAGAAAGAAGGGAGAGGAACCGTAGGAGAGAGAAAGAAAAGAGAATGACACTGAATTTATACGGCCTCCTTCTATTTCTATTCCCAATTCTCTTATTCTTTATTATTTAAATAACATTATTCTTCGGGTCGTTACATGCAGACTCTACCAACGGCATATAATGGGTCCAACTACCCCCGAAATCCAGCACACATGCCCATAGCATATCTTCTAATATCTTAATCATCCTCTCTAATTGCCCATTTGTTTGAGGATGAAACGTCATGTTGAATGACAACTAAGACCCCAAAGCCTCTTGCAAGCTCATCTTAAACCATGACGTGAAACGTGGGTCTCGGTCTAATACTATAGACACTAGCACAACATGTTATCGTACTATCACTTGAATATATATTTCTGAACGTCTGTCCATGGAGAAGTTGACTTTAATAGGAATAAAATGAGCGGTGTTCATCAATAGATCTACGACCACCCAAATAGCATTCTGTCCCTGCTGTATCGACAGTAAATTAGTCACAAAGTCTATAGTGATGTGATCCCATTTCCACTCCGGGATGTAAAGTGGTTGTAGCTGACCCACCAGCCTCTGGTGCTCAACCTTAACCTGCTGCCATGTCGAACATTGCTACACAAAGTCAGCTATCTCTCTCTTTATGCCGCTCCACCAGAAATACTCTCATAGATCCCTATGCATTTTAGTGCTACTGAGATGTACCGTGTACAGGGACCTGTGAGCCTCCTCAAGGATCTCCTTTTTAATATCCTCATCTGTAGGCACACAAAATTTGGTACGGAACCGCAGAGTTCAGTGATCTGAAATACTGAACTCCTCTCCCTATTCTTCATATACCTTCTTTATCAATTCCATCAACTATGCATCATTCATTTGGGCTGCTTTAATCTTTTCATATAGCGTAGGCTGCGCCACCAAGTCGGCAATTAATACCCAATGATCACTTCCAACTAACTCCATGCCAAGCCTCTCCAAGTCCATCAGGATTGGGTACTGAATTACTACTGCTAACTATGTTGTTTTCCCTGATTTTCGGCTCAGAGCATTAGCCACCACGTTTGCTTTACCTGGATGGTAACTGATGGTGCAGTCATAATCCTTGATAAGCTCTAACCATCTTCTTTGCAACATATTTAGCTCCTTCTATGTGAAGAAGTACTTTAAACTTTTATGGTCTGAAAATACTTCACATCTCTCTTCATACAGATAATGCCTCAAAATTTTCAGTACACGAACCACTGTAGCCAATTCTAGATCATGAGTGGGATAATTCTTTTCATACTCTTTCCATTGTCTAGAGGCATATGCTACTACTTTGCCCTGCTACATCAATACACATTCGAGTCCTCTTAAAGATACGTCACAGTAGATCACGTAACCATCACCTCCTAATGGAATAGTTAATACTAGTGCTGCGACAAGCCTCTGTTTCAATTCCTGGAAGCTATATTCACAACTGTCATCCCATTCAAACCAAACATTCTTTCTAGTTAGTCGTGTTAGAGGTCTTAATAATGTTGAGATACCTCTACAAATTGATGGTAATATCCCGCAAGTCTAAGAAACTCCTGACTTCCTGTACATTCCTCGGTTTGGCCCAATTTACCACTACCTCTATTTTGCTGGAATCTACTGAAATTCCATTTCCTGATAAAACATACCCCAAAAACGTAACTTTCTCTAAACAGAATTCACATTTGCTAAGCTTGGAATGCAATTTATTTTCCTTAAACATTTGAAGTACTAGCCTTAAGTGCATATCATGCTCCTTAAAACTCCTTGAGTAGACTAGTATGTCATCAATGAAAATCACTATGAATTGGTTTAAATACTGGTGAAACATTATATTCTTCAAATCCATGAATACAACAGGAGCATTTGTCAGACCAAATGACATAACTAGAAATTCATAATGTCCATACCTGGTCTTGAAAGTTGTCTTTGAAATATCTTAGGTTTTAACTTTCATCTAGTGATAACTTGACCTAAGGTCAATCTTGGAATAGACCCATGTACCTTGTAGTTGATCAAATAAATCATCCATATGGGGTAGGGGATATTTGTTCTTAATTGTTATTTTGTTTATTTCCCTGTAATGTATACATATCCTCATAGACCCATCTTTTTTTCATAAATTATATTGAAGCTGCCCATGGTGATACACTAGGTCTAATTAACCCTTTATTCAATAAATCCTGCAAATGATCCTTTAGCTCTTTTAGTCCATGAGGGATTCTGTAGGGCGCTTTAGATATTGGTGCCAGGTAGTTTCTCTAAAAACATCTGGAAATCCTCTGATTACCATAATATCAGCTTGTTTCAATTCTTCCTTTGACTTCTACAGGATATACACAACATACCCCTGACAACCAATTTGTATCAGCCTTTCCACTGGAATAAAATACACTAACTGTGGCGGGGCGCGCACACGTGATCCTACGAATCTGAATTCCTACTCACTCAGAGGTCTAAAGATTACTTCTCTTTAATTGCAACTACCCGCAATCCATGCCCCAGTATCATGTCAAACCCCTCATAAGCCTAACACGACGAGGTCGGCTAGTGATACTTCTACAACGCACTGGTAATCCAGTTAGCATAATTACGAACAACTCTACATCCAACAACTATGTCTCAATCCCAAATAATTAAACATATTCCCATAATACGAACGAATGAGTGGTACTTGAGTCAAATTAAAAACAATAACTTATACTGTAAAATAATAAGAGCACCTGACACATTGTCTCCGACAACCTCAGCGTCTCCCGGTGCCAACGGGTAAACCCACACCTGCTCAGTATTTCACTGCTGACCTCCACGGGTCGCCTGAGTATTACCCTAAAGCTGTCTAGGAGCACATGCTATAATATGCTGCGCACGACAGACTCGTGCTATATGACCCAGTCTACCACATTGGTAGCAGTCCTTCTCTACTCGGCATTCTCCCAAGTGTCTTTTTCCATATGTCTGATAAATAGGGTAAGTTTGCCCTCCCTAAACCTCACAACTCCTTGTCTCCTGCCTCTGACCACCGCTAGGTCAACCTCTCCTCCTTGGACCTCAGCTGGGCCCCGCCTGAAACCCAGGAGGCGTAGGCCACTTCCTCTGATTTAATTCCACAAACTCCTTCACTTGAGCATCCCGAATAGAAGAGGAAATGTATTGCTCATAGAAAATTTCTTTAAAACGATTCCACGTCAGTGTCATTGATACTAGCTTTTGCTCCTTAAGTAACTTCGTTGTCATCCACCAATGCTTGGCCTCCCCATTCATCTTAAAAACAACGTACAACACCTTTTATTCATCTGCACAAGGAAGACTTGCCAATATACCCTCCATCTCTTGGATCCACTCCTTCACAGCAATTGCATCAGCCATTCCGGTAAAAGTTAGGAGATTCATATAGGTGAATTGCTCGATGGAGCAGCTCGGATCAATTGGTGACTAGTTCCATCCCCCAAAATTCCTTACATCATCTGCCATAACCTGCTGACCTGCACTATGTAGCATCTTTCGGATCAATTGGTGACCAGTTCCATCCCCCAAAATTCCTTACATCATCTGCCATGACCTGCTAACTTGCACTATGCAGCATCTTATCAGAATAACTGCCACCAATGCTGAAAGCCCCTATGTTGCCACTACGTCCAGCATTTATGTTGCTGCAACTAGGATCCATTTTGAAAAGGAAATAAGCATAGTCTAAGGATCCAATCTGCATAACATAACTAACATATTTATCTAATCAAAATATCATGCTACTAATTAATATATTGTCCTTATTCTCAGTTTAAGATCCAGTCCAGTAATTGAGAAACACAACCCAACAATTGTTTACTGTGACTTAGGGACCCTATCCTTATAATTTACGTATCTAACAAAAACTCTTAGTATCCTTTATATCTTGACATCCTTATCTTAATTCAAGATTCAATCCCACACTTTAGAAACACAGCTCGACAATAGTTTATTATGGATTTCTTGAAATCGTCACCTGAGGAAAGACACAGAAACCCCCACGGAAGTCTTGCCGCCAACTGCAGAACAAAACCTCAATTCCTTTTTCCTATACTCTGGTACTGTTTCTACTACACTCTAGAGTCTATAGAACCTAACAACCTAGGTTGTGATACCAAACAGTAACGACCTACCTATTTTTCCATATTTATAATTATATATATATATATATATATATATATATATATATCAACATACATAATAACCCTGTTAACCTGCTTATAAACTAGACTAATCAAGATCAAGCCAGACTTGTGGGTATCGAGGAAATACATGTCTCACATTTCTAATACCTAAGCAGCGGAAAACATAAATTGCATACATATCATCCAACCAGTAACAATACCAAAGTTTTACTAAATCTTCCCTATACGTACTGTCATCCACTAAAAGATCCAAAAAGTCAACCTAGCATCATAACCCAAAAACAACCTGACCCTAACTTATCTACTTACCTTTCAGATAGGGTAGTTCTGTCAATCACTACTACTACAGAGCTTGGTCCGCCTGCCTATCTGGAATTTCTGAAATGTTTAAAATGCTGGGGTTAGACGCCTCTCAATAAGGAAGATAAACTACTATCAGTGTGTGGCAACATGAGTATTTTACGTTATATATACATAATTAGTACATAATTTATATCTTGTATAAACAGTTGTATCATATTTGAATAAAACATGATTTAACATAACATAATTTAACATGCTAAATTCCTATTCTAAAAAATCATCTTATATAAACATATTATAATTGAGTTATTACCAGGATAGATAGATAGTTAGCTATCGTCATGTCTTATCGCCCACATGTCAGGGTTGTACAGCCCAAAGGCAGGACCTAGCAATGGCAGGCCGACCAAGCTAAGCCAAACATAGGTGTGTAAGTACGATGGACATGTTCTACCTGAGCCAGACTACCAAGGGAACTACGACACTCCCATAAAAGCCACATTGACTGCCATCTCCCACACTCTACATAAGATGTGTGGTAGCACTAAAGTAAATGTAAACGTGAACATACAGCTATGGTACCGTGCTTCGTGAAACTAAACTAAGCTATCTAGGTTGTGATAACATATAATACATTTTATAATATTGAACATAGCAGTTTCATATTTCAAGGTAAAACATGACATGATAATATTTTCTTGAAACTTGACATGACATGCATAATTACGACATTTTATGCCATCATATCAAAACGTAAAAATGATGACACCAGCGCCGGCATAACATAACGTACTTGTACATGAAAATCTTGCACTTGTTAACATGATATTCTTAAAACCATAGTTTTTGTACTATTTTTATGATTTTCCTAAAAACTGCTATAACATGCTTAGTTTGAAAAAATCATAATATTTCAAAACAACATAATTTTCATGGAAATATTATACTCATGCCACACATATATAAATAACCTTCCTAACTCATAATTTGTTTTGAAATCATATTTCCTTATAAAATGTGTAAAATCATTTCCCTTTTCAACAACATTATTCCAAAACATGGTTCCATAACATATATATTTTTGTGAAAATAAATGCTGCATAATAATAAATAATTTCCTGAAAAAGGCTGACTTAATTTATCCTCTTACCTGACTTATTGAGGAGCCTACAAACTTAACCAAACCTACTTTTGTGGTGGTCCCAGCTTAACATCATGAAATTACATTTTCCTAAAAAAAAAAAAAAATTCAGTATTATTCTATCTAAAACATTTTCCTCAGTCCATAAACACCAAATACCTTATAAAACTTAAAATACCCAACTTACCCAGATTTTGGGATGGTGCCTAGGTTGGCCTAACCAACGAGCTATTCTAGCAGACTTGAAGAGAATCTTTGCAGGAGTTGCGTGGTGGCTTTTGATCGTCGAGTTGCCAAGAATCAAAGCCGAAAATGAAGAGAGAGGGTTGAGGAGATGAGGTTTAGAGAGAGAAAGAGAGAGAGAGCTTCATGCAATAATTTCTCATTGAATTCTTGAGGTTGTTATATTTATAAAACACGGATTTGTTGACGAGACACGTCACCTCGTAGATGAGTTCATGAAGGGAGTTCATCGATGAACACTTACCCCTCGTCGACGAGACACATGTCTATATCAACAAGCCCAAGAAGCCTGTTCGTCGATGAGCACTCTGCACTCATTGACGAGACCCTACTGAATCCCCTTTTTGAAAAATCCTTTTTCTCTCCTTTCTTTTATTATTTAATTACTATAATTCTTCGGGTCTCTACATTCTCACCTCCTTATAAAATTTCATTCTTGAAATTTATTATCTATATTGAACACCATCCTTTAAGAAAAATGAACTACTTATTTTATTAGTTACCATCATTTGTGGCAGAGGAATACCGTGGTTACATTTAGGGTTTTGGGAGATTACAAATACATAAAAGAAAAATTCTCCCAAACCAAAATACTACTTACTAACAGAAAATTATTACATGTATTAACTAACTTGCACAAAAGAAACTTAACATACTTACCTACATCTTTTCTTGATTACTGTTGATCCTTACTAAAATAGATGCAGGTATTTCTGTTGTATTTCTTCCTCAAGCTCTCATGAAGCTTCTTCCACCACATGATTCCTCCATAGGATTTTGACTAATGAAATTCTCTTATAACTCCATTTATGTTCTTTCCTGTCTAAGATCTACACTAGTATCTCTTTAGAAACCAGTGAATCTATGATTTCTATCTCTGTAGAACTGACCATGTGGGAAGGATCTGGGACGTATTTTCTCAGTATAGAAACATGAAATATGTTGTGTATCCTAGATAAAATAGGTGGTAAAGCTAGTCGGTAGGAAACTATCCCCGCTCTCTTAAGTATCTCAAAAGTGCCAATAAACCTAGGGCTCAACTTACCCTTCCTCCCAAACCTCATAGTACCTTTCAGTGGCGCTATTTTCAGAAATACATGGTCTCCACTTCAAATTTCAACTTTCGGCGGTGATTATCAGTGTAACTTTTTTGCCAAATTTGAACTGCACTGATTCTATCTCTAATAAGCCAGAATTTATCGTACGCCTGCTACACTATTTCTAGTCCCAAAACTCACCTCTCACCTATCTCATCTCAATATAGAGGAGAATGACATCTCCTACCATAGAGCACCTCATAAGCTGCCATGTCGATATTGGTCTGATAGCTATTATTGTATGCAAACTTTACCAGCGGCATATAATGAGTCCAACAACCCCTGAAATCCAGCAAATATTCTCATAGCATATTTTCTAATATCTAAATCATCTTTTCTGACTACCCGCCCATTTGAAGATGAAACCCTGTGCTAAATGACAACTGAGACCCCAGAGCCTCTTGCAAGCTCCTCCAAAACCATGACGTGAAACGTGGGTCTTAGTTTGATACTATAGACAATGGCACACCATATGATCGTACTATCATTTGAATATATATTTCCGTCAGTATGTCCTTGGAGTAGTTGACTTTAATAGGAATAAAGTGAGCAGTCTTGGTCAATCAACCTACAATCATGCTAATAGCATTCTGTCCATACTGTACTGGCGGAAAACCAGTCACGAAGTCCATAGTGATGTGATCCCATTTCCACTTCGAGATGTAAAGTGGTTGTAGTTGACCTACCAAACTCTGGTGCTCAACCTTAACCTACTAGCACGTCAAACACTGCTGCACAAATTCAGCTATCTCTCTCTTTATGCCACTCCAAAAGAAATACTCTCACAGATCCCTATACATTTTAGTGCTACGAGGATGAGCCGTGTGCAGGGACTTGTGAGCCTCCTCAAGGATCACCTTTCTAATATCCTCATTTGCAAGCATGCATAATCTGGTACGGAACTGCATAGCTCAGTCATCTGAAATACTAAAATCATCCCCTATCCTTCTTGTACCTTCTCCATCAACTCCATCAACTCTAAATCATTTGTTTGGGCTGCTTCAATCTTTTCATATAGTGTAGGATGCACCACCATGTTGGAAATCAATGCTTGGTGATCACTTCCTACTAACTCCACGCCAAGCCTCTCCAAGTCCATCAGGATCGGGTGCTGAATTACTACTGCTAACTGTGTTGTTTCCCCTGATTTTCGGCTCAAAGCATCAGCCACCACATTTGCTTTACCTGGATGGTAACTGATGGTGCAATCATAATCCTTGATATGCTCTAACCATCTTCTTTGCAACATATTCAGCTTCTTCTGCATGAAGAAGTACTTTAAACTTTTATAGTCTGAAAATATTTCACATCTTTCTCCGTACAGATAATGCCTCAAAATTTTTAGTGCATGAACCACTACAGCCAATTCTAGATCATGAGTGGGATAATTCTTTTCATATTCTTTCAATTATCTAGAGGCATATGCCAGTACTCTGCCTAACTACATCAATACACATCTGAGCCCCATTAAAGATGCATCATAGTAGATCACATAACCATCACCTCCTGATGAAATAGTCAATGCTGGTGTTGTGACAAGCTTTTGTTTCAATTCCTGGAAGCTCTACTCATAATTGTTATCCCATTCAAACCTGACATTCTTTCTGGTTAGTCATGTCAGAGGCTCTAATAAAGCATAAAATCCCTCTACAAACCAATGGTAATATCCCGTCAGTCCTGAGAAACTCCTGACTTCCTGTACGTTCCTTGGTCTAGCCCAATTTACCACTACCTCAATTTTGCTGGAATCTACCGAAATTTAATTTCCTGATCTAGCATACCCCAAAAACGTAACTTTATCTAACCAGAATTCACATTTGCTAAACCTGGCATGCAATTTCTTTTCCTTAAGGATCTGAAGTACTAGCCTTAAGTGCATCTCATGCTCCTCAAAACTCCTCGAGTTGACCAATATGTCATCAATGAAAACCACAATGAACTGGCTAAATACTGGTGAAAGATTTTATTCTTCAAATCCATTAATACAGCAGGAGCATTCATCAAACCAAATGACATTACTAGAAATTCATAATGCCCATACCTGATCCTGAAAGTCGTCTTCGAAATATTTTTGATTTTAACATTTACCCGATGATAACCTGACCTAAGTTTGGCCATAAAATAGACCCGTGTACCCTGGAATTGATAAAATAAATCATCTATACGGGTTAGGGGATATTTGTTCTTAATTGTTACTTTATTTATTTCCCTATAATCTATGCACATCCTCATAGACCCATATTTCTTTCATAAATTACTTTGAAACTCTCCAGAGCGATACACTAGGTCTGGTAAACTCTTTATTCAATAAATCCTGCAACTGATCCTTCAGCTCTTTCAGTCCATTAGGGGCCATTCTGTAAGGCGCTTTAGATATTGGTGCCGAGAAGTTTCTCTAAAAACATCTGGAAACCCTTTGACTACTAGAATATCAACTTATTTCAATTCTTTCTTTGACGTCTACTAGATACACATAACATACCCTTGGCACGAATCTATATCAGCCTTTCCACTGGAATAACCTACACTAACTGTGGCGCGGTGCACGCACATGATCCTACGAATTTGAATTCCTACTCACTCAGAAGTCTAAATATTACTTCTTTTTAATAGCAACAATGTTGGCATAATCAGCTGCTCGCAATCCATGGCTCAATATCACGTCCAACCTTTCATAAGCCTAACACCACAAGGTCGGCTAGTGATACTTTCTCCTAAATGTAGTTCCCTTCTACAACCCACTCTAATCCAGTCGGCGTAATTACTAACAACTCTACATCAAACAAGTGTGTCTCAATCCCAAATAATTAAACATATTCCCATAATACGAACGAATAAGTGGTACCTGAGTCAAATTAAAAACAATAACTTATATGGTAAAATAATAAGAGTACCTCACATAATGTCTCTGAAAGTTTCAGCATCTCCCAGTGCTAACGGGTAAACCCACACATGCTCAGTATTTCGTTGCTGACCTCCACGGGGCGCCTGAGTATTACCCCAAAGCCGTTTGGGAGCTGATGCTATAATATGCTACACACGACAAACTCGTGCTACATGACCCGATCTACCACATTGGTAGCAAACCTTCTTCCCTACTTAATATTCTCTCAAGTGTCTCTTTCCACATGTTTGACGAATAGGGTAGGTCTGCCCTCCCTAAACCTCACAGGTCCCTGCTCCTGCCTCTGACCACCGCTAGGTCCACCTCTCCTCCTTGGACCTCGATTGGGCCCCTCCTAAAACCTAGAAGGCATAGGCCTCTTCCTCTGATTAAATTCCATAAACTCCTTCACCTGAGCATCCCGAATGGAAGAGGAAATGTATTACTCACAGAAAATTTCTTTAAAACGATTCCACAGTAGGGTCACTAATACAAGCTTTTGCTCTTCAAGTAACTTCTCCGTTGTCCACCAATTCTTGGCCTCCCCAGTCATCTTAAAAACAACATACAACACCTTTTGTTCATCTGCACAGCGAAAACTTGCCAATATACCATCCATCTCTTGGATCCACTCCTTCGCAGCAATTGCATCGGCCCTTCTGGTAAAATTTGGGGGATTCATACAGGTGAATTGATCAATAGAGCAGCTTGGATCAACTGGTGACCAGTTCCGTCCCCCAAAATTCCTTACATTATCTGCCATGACCTGTTGACCTGTACTACGCAGCATCTGATCAGAATAACTACCACCAATGTCGAAAGCCCCTATGTTGCCACTACCTCCAGCATTTATGTTGCTACAACCAGGATCCATTCTGAAAAAGGAAATAAACATAGTTTGAGGATCCTATCAGCATAACATAACTAACATATTTATCTAATCAAAATATCATGCTATGAATTAATATATCGTCCTTATTTTCAGTTTAAGATCGAGTTTAGTAATTGAGAAACACAACCCAACAATAGTTTACTATGACTTAAGGACCCTATCCTTATAATTTACGAATCTAACCAAAACTCTTAGTATCCCTTATATCTTGACATCCTTATCTTAATTCAAGATTCAGTCCCACACTTTAGAAACACAACCCAACAATAGTTTACTATGGTTTTCCGAAAATCATCACCCTAGAAAAGACACAGAAATCACCATAGAAGTCCTGCCTCCAACTGCAAAACAAAACCATAATTCCTTTTTCCTATAGTCTTGTATTATTTCTACTGCACTATAGAGTTTACAGAACCTAGCAACCTAGGTTCTGATATCAAACTGTAATGAAATACCTATTTTTCCATATTTATTATATATATAACAACATACATAATAACCCTGTTAACTTGCTTATAAACTGGACTAATCAAGATCAACCCAAACCTGTGGGTACCGAGGAAATACCTGTTATACATTTATAATACCTAAGTAGTGGAAAACCTAAATTACATACATATCTTCCAACTAGTAACAATACCAAAGTTTTACTAAATCTGCCATATACGTACAGTCATCCACAAAAAGACCCAAAAAGTCAACCTAGGATTATAACCCTAAAACAACCTAACCCTAGCTCTTCTACTTACCCTTAAAATAGGGTAGTTCTGTCAATCACTACTACTACAAAGCTTGGTCTGCTTGCCTATCTGGAATTCCTGAAATGTTTGTAATGTTAGGATGAGACACCTCTTAATAAGGGAGATAAACTAAAATCAGTGTGTGGCAACGTGAATATTTTACGTGATATACACATAAAGAGTACATAATTCATATAAGGTATAAACAGTTGTATCATATTTGAATAAAACATGATTTAACATAACATAGTTCAACATACTAAATTCCTATTCTAAAAAATCATCGTATATAAACATATCATACTTGAGTTATTACCCATGATAGATAGATAGTTAGCTATCGTCATGTCTTATCCCCCACATAGCAGGGTTGTATGGCCCAAAGGCAAGACCTGGCAATGGCTGGGCGACCATGCTAAGTCAAACATAGGTGTGTAAGTACGATGAGCATGTTCCACCTGAGCTGGACTACCAAGGGAACTACGACACACTCATAAAAGCCACATTGACTGCCATCTCCCGCACTCTACATAAGATGTGTGGTAGCACTAACATAAACGTAAACATGAACATACAGTTATGGTACCGTGCTTTGTGAAACTAAACTAAGCTATCTAGGTTGTGATAACATATAATACATTTCATAATATTAAACATAGCAGTTTCATATTTCAAGGTAAAACATGACATGATAATATTTTCTTGAAACTTGACATGACATGCATAATTACGACATTTTATGCCATCATATCAAAACGTAAAAATGATGACACCGGCGCCGGCATAACATGACGTACTTGTACATGAAAATCTTGCACTTGTTAACATGATATTCTTAAAACCATAGTTTTTGTACTATTTTTATGATTTTCCTAAAAACTGCTATAACATGCTTAGTTTGAAAAAATCATAATATTTCAAAATAACATAATTTTCATGGAAATATTATACTCATGCCACACATATATAAATAACCTTCCTAACTCATAATTTGTTTTGAAATCATATTTCCTTATAAAATGTGTTAAAATCATTTGCCCGTTTAACAGTAGTATTCCCAAACATAGTTCTATAACAAACATATTTTTCTGAAAATAAATGCTACATAATAATAAATTATTTCATGAAAAATGTTAACTTAATTTATCCCCTTACCTGACTTACTGAGAAGCCTACAAACTTAGCCAAACTTACTATTATGGTGTTCCCAGTTCAACATCCTGAAATTACATTTTCCTTAACAAAAGTTCAGTATTATTCTATCTAAAACATTTTCCTTAGTCCAGAAACACCAAATATCTTATGAAACTTAAAATGCCCAACTTACCTAGATTTTGGGATAGTGCCCAAGTTGGCCTAACCAACGAACTATTCCAGTAGACTTGAAAAGAATCTTTGTGGGAGTAGCGTGGCGGCTTCCGATCGTCGAACCGACGAGAATCGAAACTGAAAATGAAGAGAGAAGGTAGAGGAGACGAGGTTTAGAGAGAGAGAGAGAGAGAGAGAGAGAGAGAGAGAGAGAGAGAGAGAGAGAGAGAGAGAGAGAGAGAGAGAGAGAGAGAGAGAGGGTTTCATGCAAGAATTTCACACTGAATTCTTGAGGTTGGTATATTTATAAAACATGGATTCGTCGACATGACACGTAATCTCATCGTGTCTCGTCGACGAGTTCATGAAGGGAGTTCGTCGACGAACCCTAACCCCTTGTCGACGAGTTTCAAACCCTGAAATCATCTCTCTCGGTAAAGTCTCGTTGATGAGACACATGTCCATGTCAACGAGCCCAAGAAGCCTGTTCGTCGACGAGCACTCTGCACTTGTCGATGAGACCCTGATGAATTCACTTTTTGAAAAATCCTCTTTCTCTCATTTCTTTTATTATTTAATTACTATAATTTTTTGGGTCTCTACATGGATCCTACTAGAAATTCTGTGTCAAGTGGAGAGATAAACCAATTTCATAGCACAACTGGATTTTGAAGGAAGATCTAATTTGTATCAACATGGGATGTTACTCCTAGCACTTCGTATTTAATTCTTCACGGAAGAATTCTTTTAGGCCCGGGAGAGACAATGGGGATCGACATGCGTTAGCCCTTCATCCTGCAGATGTCTTGACATGTGGACGACCTCCAGATGTCTACGTTCTTCATCGACATGGTGACGATGTTTCGTTCGCTGACATGGTGACACATGGACGACCCCCGGATGTCCACAATGCTTGATAACCACTTGAAGATCTTATGGAGATACTTGATGATTTTTCAGAATAAAGAAGCCCCAAGTTGTGATTTTACAATTCCAAGGCTTAAGACCTTTGTAGGCCCCACACAGATCTACTGTGTCCCACACGGCTACTCTAGGCCTCCCAAAACTTGGGCCTCCCTTTTAACTTTATTTATATTTAATTAATTGCATTATGAGTTGTTAAGTACTTAATTTGTGAGAGATTTATGTGAGTTAATTTTTGAACATTAAGTGAGTTGTCTCCCATGCCTGTATGGAAATGTTTAGGTCATTTATTGCTAGGTCTTTATTTTCCCTATATATATATATATATTGCTATTGTAAAAGATGAATAAAAGTCAAGTATTATTATTGATTGAATAAAGGTTCTTCCTTTGAAAGTTCAGAGTTTTGTTCCGATCCTTGCGGTTGAGTGGCGAGAGGCTATGACATTTTCCCTATAGATCAGTTGGTGTGAGACCAACAATCTATCCATCAAGCTATCCAACATCTAACCATCACATCAATCCATCACATCGTTCCATCTCTGATCATCCCATGCCCTCCACACCCGATGAACAACGAGTAGCAACCTTTATATTGGTTCACCGTGATCTCAAGGAATTTTTGGTTTGATTCACATTTGTTGATCATTGGTAAGTTATCTAGAGGAGTCACATGATAATACTTTACCTAACCCATCCATAACTTTGTTACCATATTTTTTTAAGATTCCATAAGCACCCGTTTCGCAAAAAAAAAAAACCCTTAAAAATCCCATTTTTATTAAGTTCCTTCGCCACGAGTCGACTGATTACCTCCAAAACTTGAAATTTCTCACTATTTATTCACATACTTGCTTGTCAACTGTGAGATATGATTGTGATAATATTGATTTATTGTTTTGAATGATTGAATGATATTTGAATGGCATATAACTTGACTATCTTGTAAAAGAATCACCTAAGACTAATTTGAATATGATTATATACCTTTTTAAAATCCTCGACTGCATGATAAAACATGATTCATTTTGTTTATATTTGATTGTTTAAATTTTAGTTTTAAAGTGTTATGTGATTGAGCATTGTAACCCATAGAACTAGGTCATCCATCCCCATCCTACATGAGTGCTAGTGCAGCCTGCATCCAATGCCCCTGGTGACAGGAATTAATTCTAGAAATTAGATGCATGAATTGTATCAAATTTAACTTTTAGTGAACAAAAATCAAGTGACAAGATCTCTCACCAATTTTGCAATGAACACCACAAACAGCTTCGTGGAAATGCCCGTATGAAGTGTGGTGGCAGCATCTAAAGTGAAAAAACTTGAGCCCTCAAACACCGACACCGAGTACTGAAAGTACAGGTCGTCTCCTCTTGCACTGATGCTAGTGACACATGGCTCTGAATCTCTCTCTCGCGGGAAGAATCTCTAAACCTTCTTCGCTTCCTCTCTATTCCGTTCATCCCAAAGTTCGACCGTTGGATCTCACAAGTGCTACGTCGTTCAAATTTCTTGCATCTACGCGCAAATTTTTCGAACCTCACTATTCTTCCCCTCCTCTGTTTCTTGACCACTTCTACGACGATGACAACTTTGCCTACAGCTTTGATCCTAACTTGTTCTTCTCATCTCTTTTAGATCGTTCAGTCAATAAAAAGCATTTGAATCAAATCCATGCCCAGCTTCTTGTTTTTGGATTGCAGTTTAGCGGTTTCTTAGTGACCAAGTTTGTTAATGTGAGTTCGAATCTCGGTGAAATCCGATACGCCCGCAAGTTGTTTGATGGAATGCCCAGCCCAGACGTGTTTCTGTGGAACGCGATTATCCGCGGTTATTCGAGGCACAATTTGTTCGATGATGCAATTGAAATGTATTCGAGAATGCAAGATGTGGGGGTAAGCCCGGATTGCTTCACCTTTCCTCATGTATTGAAGGCGTGCAGTGGACTAGCGGCGCATCAGATGGGTAGACTTGTGCATGGGCAGATATTCAGGCATGGGTTTGATTCGGATGTTTTTGTGCAGAATGGTCTTGTGGCTTTGTATGCTAAATGCGGTCAAATTGAGCGTGCCAAGATTGTTTTTGATGGGTTATATGATAGGACAATTGTTTCATGGACTTCAATAATTTCTGGGTATGCCCAGAATGGCCAGCCTCTGGAAGCGTTGAGAATTTTTAGCCAAATGAGACAGTTGAATGTGGAACCTGATTGGATCGCTCTTGTGAGTGTTCTGAGGGCTTACACTGATGTGGAAGACTTGCAACAAGGAAAATCTGTACATGCTTCCGTGATAAAAATGGGTCTTGATTTTGAATCAGATTTGCGTGTTGCACTTACAGCAATGTATGCTAAGTGTGGGCAGGTAATAGTTGCTAGATCATTGTTTGGTGAAATGGAGGCGTCGGACGTAATTTTGTGGAATGCCATGATTTCTGGTTATGCAAAGAATGGTTATGCTGATGAAGCTGTTAGGCTTTTCCGAAAGATGATTTGTAAGAAGATTAGGACTGATTCTGTTACTTTACGATCTGCTATCTTAGCCTGTGCCCAAGTTGGATCCCTTGAATTAGCTGAATGGATGGATAATTACGTCAGTAAGAGTGAGAATAGGGAAGATATTTTTGTCAACACAGCCCTTATCGACATGTATGCAAAATGTGGAAGTGTAAATTTGGCTCGCAAAGTATTTGACCGAACCCCTAATAAAGATGTTGTTGTATGGAGTGCAATGATTGTGGGATATGGATTGCATGGTCGGGGCCGAGAAGCCATTGATATTTTCTATGCAATGAAGCAAGCTGGGGTTCAACCAAATGATGTGACCTTTGTTGGGCTCCTTACAGCATGCAATCATTCAGGTCTTGTAGAAGAGGGATGGACATTCTATCACTGCATGAGAGATTTTGGGATTGAGCCCCGCCATCAGCATTGTGCTTGTGTGGTTGATCTTCTTGGACGGGCAGGGTATTTGGACAAAGCATATAATTTTATTACGAATATGCCAGTTGAACCAGGTGTAACTGTATGGGGAGCCCTTTTGAGTGCATGCAAAATCTATCGCCATGTGAAATTGGGAGAATATGCTGCAGAACAACTTTTCTCCTTAGACCCATTAAATACTGGGCATTATGTGCAGCTCTCAAATCTCTATGCTTCAGTACGGTTGTGGGATCATGTCACAAAGGTGCGGGTATTGATGAGGGAGAAGGGATTGACCAAGGACCTGGGTTATAGTTTGATTGAGATCAATGGGAAGCTTCAGGCATTCCATGTTGGAGACGTGTCGCACCCAAGATGGAAGGAGATTTCTGAAGAGCTTGAGAATTTGGAAAGGAGGTTGACGGATGCTGGATTTGTCCCGCATGCCGAATCTGTTCTGCATGACTTGAATTATGAAGAGAAGGTGGAGACTCTCTGTAACCACAGTGAGAGGCTGGCAATTGCTTATGGGCTTATCAGTACGGCCCCTGGAACAACACTTAGAATAACCAAGAATCTTCGGGCATGCATAAACTGTCATTCAGCTACCAAGCTGATTTCGACGCTTGTAAATAGGGAGATAGTTGTTAGGGATGCAAACCGTTTCCATCATTTCAAGGATGGATTTTGTTCTTGTGGAGATTACTGGTGAGAAGGATGCTTGTTGTTCACATTCATCAGTAATATCCTGTTGCAGCTGTAGGGGACCTTAGCATTTTTCTGCTACTAAACCTGAATCAGGTATAATGACGACCGACCTGCAATCATTTAGCAAATTTTTGTGTCTGCAACTAAACCTGAAACAGGTATAATGAAGACTGACCTGCAATTGCTTAGGAATCTTTTTGAGTTTCTCCAACAAAACCTGAAAAAGGTTTAAGGATGACTGTCCTGCAATTGCTTTTTGGGAAGATGTGGATATAATAAGGTTTTGCGGCTTCATATCCAGACCACAGATTTTGGTGTGCCGGCCAGCTGTAGCAAAGAATGCATTTGTCATGAACTGAAAACAGAGTTAGAAAGATGAAAAACAATAATGATAACTTCTCAGTTTGTAAATGGAAAAGAAAAGGTGTTTGATTTGATTTGTGGTGTTAATTGATTTTTAATTCATTGTAGTTCTCACTATAAGGATGAAATTGATTGATGTACTTTTATTTGTTGGATTGTACAACTTGCAGATGAATTCCCAACTGCAATAGCCTATCTAAATTGATTTTCTTTAGCTTTTTGAGGTTGTTCGTTTGTTATCTTCTTATCTTCTTACAATTGATTGGCCCCATAAAAAAGGGGGGTGGGGGGTGCAATACGAGATTCTGAGGTAGTGTCATTTTATTGGTGTATGAGAGTACTTCTAGGTTTTCACATGAGGTATATGTGTGTGTGTGTTTATGCATTACTGAAACCAATTTTCATTACAATTTAGTGAAGCTAGTTTTCACATGATCTATGTAATCGTTGCCTTCTATTTTTTTTGGTTCTTTCAACTTGCTGCATTTGTATGAATAACCTATTTTACAATAGCTAGCTAACAAGCTCATGCCAAGGCCTGTTTTGAGCTTTGGTTGGCAACATTTTGTTTGTTCAGCCATAGCAGAATTTGAAAGCAATTTGAGCCCCCGTATTGGGACCAACTATTTAAAACTCTTGATGCGCGCGCATGAAGAACCTTCTTTTTATAGGAAACAAACTTACGTGTGGTGGGTCCTGTGTCCCCTATAATAAAATCGTGCCATGTAAGTTGAGGGAACACAGTACTCTATGGCCTACAAATCTTTTCATTTTTATAGGATTTTGGCTATAAAACATGACTAAGCTAGTGCAAATCAAGCTTACCAAGAATTTACAATGAAATAAGTTAGGTCAAATGTGTGACTGCCACCCAATGTGCCGTGGAGAGATCAAATAAAAACTTGTTATTAGCTGGACTTTGCTTAATATTGAGGGTTCAATTAATCAATAATGGGATGCTACATAACTTGTCACGGCATCTCACGACTATTAAAAACCTCATTTATTTTTATTTAATTTTTTCATTTTAATGTTAATAAATATTAAAAATTTAATACAGCACATATAATATTATATTTCCCTTCTTGTTGTGCTATCATATTGTGAATTGTAATTTACCACAAGCATTGCATGATAAAATGCCCCAGAAAAAAATAATAAATAAATAAGCAAGTTGCAGAGTACCCTCCACCCCCACCCTCCCCAGCATCCCCACCTTTTTTCTCCACCCCCCCCCCCCCCCCCCCCCCCCCCCCCCCCCCCAATATTGAAGTGATTGGTTGACACATACCTTATTGCTGCCGGTTTTGTAAGCTTTTAAAATTTCAAGCTTTTAAAACGAGTAGTAGTAGTAGCGTATTGAAGGCGGCGACGGAGCATTTCTGGACCAACCTGCCATCCCTTAACTCGCGGGGCATCTCGTTCAGTTTGCTCGCAAAATCCGACTCAATATTGCTACCAAATCCAATGGTGGACTCGGGAACAAAACCATTGATACAGGTGTCACAACACCACTGCTTTTCAGATATAAAAAATTTATTGTATTCCCATATGTAGGAAACGGCTCAAAGGTTGTTAATTACCATCCTCCTCTCTTCCTTCCCTCGTTGAAAATGTCAACCCCAAACCCTAGTGCACCCATCTCACAACAGAGTCTCCACAAAGAAAAGAACATACTGATGAGGAAACACAGCCAGTAACTAACAACCAATGGAAACAAGATCTTCAAAGCGGAAGAAGCTATTGGAAGAGGAAAATGATTGTAGTAATAATGAGCAGGGAGGCAATGATCGAATCAGCAATCTGCCTGATGCTGTTCTTCACCAAATTCTCTTCCTTCTTCCCATCAAGTCCATTGCACAAACCAGTGTCTTGTCGAAACGATGGAGGCATCTCTGGTCCTCCTTCCCCGATTTGGACTTCACCACCATCTACCCGTTTGGCAGTTCTTTCTCAAATGTCAATCCCAGCAGAAGCACAAGGCTGCATTCCCTCACCGCCAAAGGAATGGACTTCATCACCCAGGTTCTCGATCTTCGTGACAAGCAGTCCGACGTAAGGATCCTTCGCTTCCGCGCCTGCTTGAGTTTTTCGCGCTTGAACGGCTTCATCCGTCGTGCCATTAGGCATAATGTTCAAGAACTTGAGGTCGAAGTCGCAACGAATGATTACTTCAACCTTCCGCGCTGCGTCATGACGAGTGAATCGCTAAGGGTTTTCAAGTTGAAGTCGCATTATCCGGGGTTTCGATTGCCTCCTTCATTTCTAATGACGGGCGGTTTTAGATCGCTCCACACTTTGTGTCTTTCGCTTATTATTTGTTACGACCAACCCTCTCTCCTTGATTTGTTTACGGATTCATCGTTTCCCCTACTTCGAAAATTGGTTCTCGATGCTTGTTTTGGGTTGAAACATCTTGGTATTAGCTGTAGATCCCTGCAAGATTTAACTCTAGAGAACTGTTTCCAGCTGCATGATTTGAATATCTCAAGCGCAAAATTGGAGAGATTGCGAGTAGCAAGTTGCTTTGATGCTTACGTAAGCAAGAGCTGGGTAAAGATTACCGCACCAAGGCTCCAAGTTCTTCTTTGGGATTACAATGCTATTACTGATAAAAGTTCTATAGAGAACTTGACGTTGCTTCATGAGGCCTCGGTTGGATTCTTCACACGTCCGGAGGATGTAAACGAGGTGAAAATTTGGAGTGTTTGCAATCTTCTATCTGGTCTCTCTCATGCCCAATGTTTAACACTTGATTCTCAATCTACCGAGGTGATTTATCTTATATTCTGATGTATTTTACCTGCAAATTAATATTTTTTCTGTACATTTACGATACATAATCATAACTGGAAGCTTTTAAGACATATCAGCAGCCTTTTCATGCCCTGATGATAGTTGCAAACCAATATCAATTATATAATAATTTCCAAAAGTGTATAGTTTGGGTTGTTAAATCATATTCTTGACATTAGGGATATAGTTGACTGAGTGTGGTTGTGGAGATGCTTTACTGATTCTGCCGGTGAAAGCCACAAATGGAAAATTTAGCTTGTACAATTCCTACATATATATATATATATATATAAAAGTCCTTTTTTCTCTTGTGGGCCATTGAGAAGTAAAAAATTGAAGAGGTTGAACTAGTTCAAGCTTCTTCATTGAAGGAATTACTGTCTGTATTTGTAGATTTAAGTCTGCCAATCCATGGCAAATTTTCGTATTGGTGTTTGATGTGTGAAAAGCCATCCTATCCATGGTAAAATTTCTTAATTATTGGTGTAAATGGTTGAAAAGCCATGATCATTAATTGATTTACAATTATTTGTTGTTGCAGATTTTGGCGAACACCAAGCGGTTTGGAGCTCTTTTGCATCCATTTGATAGCCTCAAACAGTTGGAATTGCATACGAGGTTTGACAAAAACAATATCCCAGGATTGGCATGCCTGTTTAGGAGCTCTCCTATGTTACACACACTCTCTCTCCAAATACTCAATGATCGCCGGGTTGAAAGAAGAGTAAGTACCATGCATCTTGCATGTTGAGCTTTGATTTTCTTTATTGTATATGTACAAATTTCAACATCTGCTACCTATTTCAGCAATTGAATAGGGACCGGTCTGGCTCCGAGGAGGAGCAATACTGGGAATCTCAGACACATACTTTAAAGTCCTTTCTACATCATCTTAAAGTGGTGAAGATCCATGGAGTTTTAGAATGTGAAAATGAAATCAGTTTAGCAAAGTTTTTGCTTAAGCATGGCAAGGAATTGCAGGAAATTATTCTTTGCTCGGGACAATATTGCAGCGGTCGAGATTCTCGTCAACAACGAAAAATTAAAGCAGAGATGATGGGATTCTCTTGGGCTTCTTCTAATGCTAAAATTCAATTTCACTAATAATGGTGCATTTTCTTTATGGTTCTAATTATGGAGCTACTTGGCATTTTTGTAAACTACATTATTTTAATTATGTGCAGATAATAAACATTTCTAATTAGCCCATGCACCGATGTGTTACCAAAACGCATAGAATTTTGAAAGCTTTAAGGGCTTTTGCTCGTCAAACATATACTTTAATGGGGGTGTCAGTTCCATTTTACATTTTATCAAAGAAATTGTTATAATAGATGAAATGAATCAGCCTCCGCCCTCCCCCCTGCCCTGGTATTTCTCAATATAAAAAAAAAAAAAAAAAAAAATCACTTATCACACTTTACTTGAGTTGGGGATTCAAGGAATTTGCTCACTGGCAAATCTCCTTTTCCTTAGAGATAGCGTTTGACTAAACTATGATACATACAACTAGAGGAATTGTATTTCTTTTCTCTCACTCTCTCTCTCTCTCTCTCTCTCTCTCCTCATCATAACTTTGAATCACAAGTATACTCATCCTTTTGATTAATTTTAAGCAAATCATTAGCAACAATAGGAATGCTTTAGGGTATCAAATTAATTATGATAGGTCTTTTTTGGCTTTCAATAGATATTTGCATCAAGACACGAAGAATTTTTTTAATTTATTTTAGAATTGGGCATATGAAGATGGTACTTAAATTGTCATAAGAAAAATATTTACGTCTCCATGTAGTTATTGGAGGGTGTTGGAAGAGTATTATTAATGGGTTAAAGGATTGTTGATGAAAAAAACTTAATGGTTGGAAGGCAAAATTGCACTTTGACTTTTCCTTTTTTTCTTTTTTTTTTCTTTTTTCTTTTTACAAGTCAAGTAAGTTGATTAATCAGTATCTACTATTGGAAAATCTCTATTTTGGTGTCATGGACCTTCAAGGTATATGTTTCTGCACCAATCCATTTGTCGAGAGCATGAACAATCCTTACATCCCACCAAGAGAAATGTTTTTGGAGGTCCCTAGTTACTTCTAAAGGACCTCTCAGATACTTAAGTTAGAGTATGAAGTGAGAATGCAGGGAGAAGTGGACTATAATTGTCACACATATCTTCTTAGTTCCAATTATGAGTCCATTTTTTAGGGGTTTGTCAGGATCATCATTGGAGTGCTGCTAGACTATTAGATATATCTTATTGAGTCGACTATATATATATATATGTTGGAGTTGGTTGCTATTAGATTATCTAGTGACGTCAAGTGACTTCTACAAGTTTTGTCTTCTAAAATAGGTTTTCAAAGGGGGTTCATCAATCATTGGGTGAGCATATAAGTCTAACATTCCCACAAGTGTAAGCGAAACACCAAAAAATGTGGGTGAGGGTATTGAATTGGTTGGTTAATTGAAGATATCAATGCCATTATGAACCTTTAAGGAGACCAAATATTAGGTCTCCTTAAGGTGCCATAATCTTTTAAGAAACTTTTGCTATTAGACAGTGCTGCCTTAGGGTTACCAAAGCTAGTGTAGTGGAAGTTTCAGTAGCCATGTTGCATGCAACACTGCCAAACAACCCTAAGTCCTACCTATCACCAAACTACATAATCTTACTTAGAAAACTTCAATGTTAGCATAGGCCAAGAGCTAGCTTTTACTAATATGCTTTTAGTGTCGAATGGACTCATTTAAAGAGGATTAATTAGGGACTACCTGTCTTTCTCTACCTACTTGTCGTGGTTCTTTCTTTTTTGAGTTGTCATAAGGTTTCTTAAGTTGTTTTGGTTGGGCATGGTACTCGTGCTACCATCTACTAACTAAACCTAGGTCCTACCTCTCACAAAGTTACTCTAAAGTCACTAGCTTTGAGTTAAGATGCATATTTACTCAATTAGTGTTCGTTATTTTCTATTTGAGGTGATACAACCTAATGTTGGGGAGTAAGTGTGTGTTGGTTTCTTCATGCACCATTGTGGTGAAGTAGTCAAACTTAAGTGTGTGTAGGTTTACTCATTCATCTCCATGGTGTCGAATTGTTCATCAACGTTACCCTCAACCAGGCATCCCTTTGCTTTAATATTGAACTCCCCCTTCTATAGTGGTTTCTTGAGTCAATATTTTGATGTCACTTTGGCCAAGCCTTCTTTGCTTTGTAATTAACCTAAGTCATATATGACTAGAATTTCGCACAAATCATACAAAGTTTCTTAGGAACCTATTGACCTTATAGGTCATATCCCGTTTTGATAATGACAAATATCTTTGTATCTTACCTATGCTCTGAGTTTGTGTGCAACATCATTCTTACATCATATGGTGGTATATGGAGATACAAGGGAAATGAAGACCAAATTGTTTTTTTTTTTTTTTTTTTGTATTTAATATTTTAATCATTTTGGGTCTGTAATAATTAATGTATTACATGCATGATAGGACTATAAGATGAATGACCTTAGATCAACCCCAGGTCCTTACACATCACTTGGAAAATCCTCTTTAACTCACAAGTCACATCTATGCAAATAAAGGTAAAATTTAAGCAAAAACAAGATTTATCTTGAAGTTTGAAAGGGCTTTGGCCGATCGAATATAGTGCGTTAAAAATTCCTCAGTCAACTGAATAGGTAAAGAGTCAATGAGTTGACTTGGCTCGGCCGACTGGTCCAAATTGAACGTACTGTTCACGGTCGACCGAACATAAAAGTTGACATTTTTTACCTTCCCCTACCGCCTGAACTCTAAGTTTAAAATCATCCCAGGAGAACGAATTATGAAATTCGACAAACCGAACCATTCATCGGTCGACCGAACCTCGATCTTTTGGAAAATTGCCTTGGTCTAGCTACCCAAACTTTCTCTCAGGTACCGGAACTTGAAAAAGTAACTTTTTTATCTGCGTAAAGATCAGGCGACTGAAACTCTCGGGTTGCCACATTTTTACCGCTGGTAATTAAGGGTAATTGAGGTTAAAAATTGATTAAACATTTTTAATAATTCCCTTTGTGTCTAAACAATTATATTTTTGTTAGACGCTATATTTATACCTTCATTTGGAAAAATTAGACTATGATTAGAGTCTTGATTAACAAAAATCCTCTTTGAAATTCCTGGAGCTATACATTCCCATTCAAGCTTACATACTCCACCCATTCTCATTCCTTTACAAAAGCAACTTTGGTGAGAGTATTATGAGATAACCTACACTGCCACTACAAGCTTACACTCTCATTTGTGTTGATTGATTTTGTGATTTTAGTGAGAGTAAGCCAAAAGTTTTTCTCCTATGATTTAATCCATAATTTTATTTCGTGGGGAAACTTTCATAATCTTGTGAGTCTTTGCATTATTGTTGTAAGACTCAAGAGCTTGTCCTTTGTTGTGAAGAAAATATTTTCGACAAGTTGGTTTTCAAAATATCTCATGTGCTTATCTTTTGAAAAACATTTACGAGATTTTTTCTTGGGTATTTCAAATCTTTGATATTGAAGATTGTAATTGATATTGTTATTTTGAATCAAAGATCCATACACATACACTCTTACAATATGATTGCTTTACTTGCATTATCTTGAGAGTAGTTATATACAATCTTCATTGAGCTTATAATATCCTATCATATCGAATTGCATTGGTTATACTGGTACAAATCTGCTTATTGAAGAAGCATGCATATTGTACACGAAATTTGTGTTTCATTATCTATTGGAGAGTATGGTCAATTAACTATAGATTCAATAATAAATTTTAAATTAAAATATAAAAGCATTAATTATATATTAACACTCACCAGTGCTTAATTCAGAGCTAGTGTTGTTCCTATTTTGCCAATTTTAATTAAGAAAAATCCCACTTACATTCTTGAGATGGATGTATGAGCTACAACACAATGATTAATAAAATATATATAAAAAACACAATGGCAATTTTTTTTCTTGAAGGCCATTTTTTTTTCCAGATACACACATAATTGAACAGTTTAACAAATTCATAGAGAAGAAAAAAGATAGGATTTATAGCATTATAAAAGGAAAAGTAATTTACTCGATCTCTACTTCGATATGACCAATAATTCTTTCACTTGCATGTTCAAACTCTAGCTCTTCAACTATTGTTGCACCATTTCTTGTGACCTGGAACCCATTTTGGGCATTTTGGACTAAAATAGTTTGAGGCAACCCTAGAGTTTAGAAGCTCAATGATGGGTGCATATTTCACACAACGAGGTGCCTTGTATTGGTTTATTGAAGCACCCTGGCTTAGGGCATAATCCATGAGTTTGTCAAATGTGCCTCCCTCTACTACTTTTATCTCCAAAGGGCCGATTGACTTATCCGAGACCCGGCCTTGGCGGTATACACTATTGAGTGATTCTTCCAGTGTGAGGCAGCAATCCTCAAACACTGATGGGGGAATTGAGGTTTCACCAACATGACCTATTTCCCAATATAGAACATAGTGGCCTGGAATAGTTGATGTGTCGACACAACTTGTGTATTCTATGAGAGATGCCTCAAATGGGGCAAGATGGATAGCTGCATTCTTCACTGCATTTTGTAGCTCAACTTCGTCTGTTTTATCGGAGTCAATGCTCAGAACAACGTTCTTTCGACACATGAAGTTGAATTGGGGTGCTTTGTTCTTGAATCCAGCTACTTGAAGTATGTCTCCAACACGATAACGGTAAAGACCTGTAAAGTCAAAATAAAGTTATGATTATTCAAATATTTTTCATGACAAATTTAACATGAATGCTACCTAGCTACAAAAACTATTACATTTATATCTTATTCCATTAAGCAAAGTAAGTATTATCTTTGATCCAAATTCATAATTAAAAGTTATTTTTTTGGAAATAAATATAATAGTTGACCATAGAAAAAAGTGTCATTTCTAAGCAAACATTGCGTATCATTCGCTGAATCATATGCAATGTTTAAAAAAAGTTTTTTGTCAACATACCTTTTAAGAACAAACTTACTTGTTAAACAGTCTAGCTATAGAGCAAAGGCACATGGTAGGCAAGTTTCAATGCTTCTAAGGAGGCCAGAAAATAAGCTTCGTTTTTTCTAAATTTGTGATGCATAAATATACCTGCATAAGTGGTGATGACGAGCTCATACTCTTCGCCGAGTTTCACATCCACAAGCTCAACCAACTCCCGCTGCTCCTCCGCACTCAGCGACGTCAGTTTTGGGGCAGAATCGGTGAACCCATTTCTCCGATTCACTGGCAAGAACTCGAAATAGGCCATGGTGGGAATGAGGGTGTAGGAGACTTCGCTTGGTTTGCACAAAGGATTGAGGTTCAACCCAAAGTAACACTCTGAAGAAGCATACATGGTGCAAACCAGTGGGAGGCCATTGCTGTAGTAATCGAGAGTTGGAATATACTGAGACATGGTTCCTGTCACAATAACATCAATATACTTTGTGTTGGGCCACAGCCTAGGAATGATCCCTCTCCAGGACTCCCCACCGCATTCCTTCTCAATTAAGTCCGCAAGCTTAGGGTTCGGTTTGAGGATCATCGCGACTGATTCTCTCACCGATGGGTCAGAAATTCTGCTGTCTAGGGTTCCGGTTCGAATGTCGTTGCAAAGGAGAGCCCAGTGCTTCTCGAGAAAACGGATGGCCCGAATGAACCCCGAAGCGAAGACCGCACCGACTCGGAGTACTTCCTGGTTCTGGCAGAGGCCGCATAGTAACTGAGAGTACATGCTCTGGTAAGAATCTGCACAGAGAATTGTCTCATTTGGACTCGTGTAGTTGGTGTAGGGGTCATAAGGCCTGTCTTTGAAATTTGAACTCTTGTAGTAGCTTGTTAAGACAGGTCGAGCGACGAGTCCTCCCGGAGTCCGAGCTTCTGATTTTATGAACAGAAAATACATTCCTTTCCCATCTTCCAAGCCCGGAACAAACTGGTTCATCACAGGCATCAGCAGGCTGTAAAGCAAGCCTCTCCTCCCCAGCTCCTCCTCTATTGCCGGCATCAGTTTCCTCTCTCCGCCCGACGTTCCCGAGCTGCGTACGCATTAGAAATTAATCACCTTCAATAACAAAAAATTAAGAACTGTTTTCCACAATAGAACAGTAATTAAGTGGCTTCAGCCTACCTAGTCAAAAACTCTGATATGGGTTTCGAACAAAGGATCGGCGAGGCATCGCCATTTGCGATGCGCTCAATGTCCTGCCGAAGATCCTCGTATGTGACCACAGGCACCACCTTCTTGAAGGTCTCGCGGTCCGTCCGGCCGTTAAGGCCGTGGCGGCGCAAGTACTCGACGTCGACGCTGCGGGAGAGGATTTCGGCGAGAACCCGTTTCTGAACTTCGTCGGCATTAGCCGTGACGTCTTCGATGAACTGAAGAGCCTTCTTGTTCTTATCTTCCCCCATGATCTCTGGCATATCTAGCTCTTATTGCTCTGAAGTGTCAATCAAAAGGGACGCACACTGAAAACACAAACTGCAGTTAGAACTTCAATGAGATTAACAAAAGTCTGTGTGCAGCAAAGAAGGTGGGGAGATGAAGGCGTATATATAGAGGGACGAAATTGAGGGTGGTTGTTAAGTCTGTAGCCCACTAGTGCATACAAAGATCACATCGCGCTGTAGAAGACCGAGGGCAAAATCGTCAACGTGGAAATTACCATCGGGGTGTTGACTTCTTGAACAGAGGTAAAGGTAATAAAACCGGGAACCGGGAGTGTGGGTGGCCTCTCTGGCCGGGTTCACTGTTTCCAATGGGCGTAAAAGGTGGAGGGGGTGTGGTGTGGGGGAGATAAAGTCGCCGTAAGTACAAGAGCCGGGTACATGCGCGCATGTACCGCGTGGGGTGCTGCTGAAAATCCCGGCAGCCGGTTCCGTAATTTGGTTAAAAAAGGTGGCTTTTATCATACGCGATTTTTACAAAGCCGGCCGACACCAAGTGCTGAGTTAGCTTTGGGACAAAGTGTTATCCTAAACATTAGGGATGTTCAGATGGTATTTTGGTCTACTGCTATGAGAAAAAAAAAAAAACAAACATTTTTGGTGGTCAATATATATAATATATTTAATCTATATTCCACCATTGGTGGTATAAATATGTGAAGGCAAAGTTGTTGCATTTTTCAAAACTTTAAAAGTTCGTTGAAAAGGTAAAACACAATGACATTTCTTTAATGATTTCTTTTATTTTTTTAAAACTAGGAAATCAACATACATTTTTTTTTTTGTCGTTTAATTAAAACCGCGTTACTTATACCGTATGTTTTTAGACTATTATAAGTTACAATTATAAGAATGCTATCATGCGATAAAAAAGTATAATTTTTTAACGGTTTGACCTCTGATAGTAATGTATCTCATTTTATTTTAAGCATCTTGTCCCCAACATTATTACTCAAATATCCTAAATCATCCTAAAGAAGAGACATATAACATGGTTGGTGTTTCCAACAATTATTTTCAGCATAAGAATTGGGGAGGTTAGGTAAAAAGGAGATTCGAGGACTCCGATAGTTGAAGAAATAAAGATTTTTTACAACTGAACCTTATGGGAAAACAGTTATAATTCGAAACAAAGTGATAATGGTATCAATGGAGATTTAGTTTATTGCATGGGAAATTCACTTCTCAAATTAGAAGGACAATTGCAAGGCAAGTATTCTGTCATAGAGAACTAAAGGGTACTCGAAATTAAAGGAGTTGGAAATTAAAGCTACTAGAATTTAAAGAGACAAGAAAGATAAATAAATTGGTGTCTTAAAACAAAAGTAATAAAAGTAGCAATGAAGATCTAGGCTAGTGTACAAGAAATTCACTGTTTAAATTAAATGTATAGTTGCAAGAGAAAAATAATCTTTACTAAACTAAAGGGTGATAAAAGAATTGGAGGCATTGGAAATTAAAGGTTATAGAGTTTAAAGATAGATTAAAAATAAACAAGTTGGTACTAGTTGGGTTTTTTTTTTTCTTCTTGTATTTATATACTCAAGATATTATCCCAATTATTTTCTCCCTTTAGCCTTTTCTTTGGCCGTCACATCGTTTCATTATGTCAACTTTGAATATTGCTCCAAATTTGTTAATTGTTGTTTTTATGACCGTGCATGAGATAGGTGAAGAAATAAACTCTTTTATTACAAAAACTTTAGGTGGAATGGTTATGCATTGAAACCAAGTGATAATGGTATTCACCAATGTGAAAGAGGAAAGAAGACTGTTATAGGTAACTAAAGGGTACTAGGAATTAATTAAAAGTGCTAGAAATTAAAGGTATTAGGGTTTAAAGAGAGATTGAACACAAATAAATTGGTATTAGTTGGGTCTTCTTCTCTTCTTCTTCTATTTATACACAATATATTATCCAATGGATTTTGGCTCTTTTGGCTTTTATCTTTGCCAATCACAAATTTTGATTTTTTCAAATTTTTATAATGCTTTGTTGACGTTTTCGTTCAACTTGAACACGCGTAGCAGAAGCACACAATCAAACACGAACCAATCAACAACCACTAATGCAATCACTCAATGATGAAATATACTCAATAAGTAATCAAATAATAATATGAAGAATCAAGAAGACAACTAGAACGCACAAGATTTACGTGGTTCGACAATAGCCTACGTCCACGGGAGCAACACTTTAGTTTTCACTATGATTAATGTCAAGGTTCCAATCTTTGAAACTTACTTAAAGCTTAATCCCATCTAGGGTTACATAATAACGTTTATATAACAATCTAATGCATACAGAAGAGTTCTAGTATAACTAAACTACATCTGTAGTAATCCCTTGGAGGAAACTCCTCCAAATAAGCTAAATCTACAAGCCCCCGATTTGAAAATACGTAATTTGTGCCGACAGAAACCATCAATGGTTTGCCCTCCTTAGTTGCACCTTGCTTCTGTCCCTTTATCCCTCACGTCACGTAACTTTTTTCGGTACATGTGATATGCTCTGAATTTGAACCACATCCCCAACAATCTCCACCTTGGCAAATATTCACCACTTTGGAAATCTAAAAGCATAACCGCTACTCCACCCAGGCCTGTAGATCGGAACCCGCCTCCCCCGTAACACCTGGAGATGTAAACCCGAACATCACTGTTCATCCTTGAGTACTGAGCGTGCTGGCTTTTCGAATCCGATCCCTATTTTGATGCTAACAAAACATCTGTATCTTATGTGTGTATTTAGTTTGTGAACATGTTCATATTTCAGCACACACGTAAGGATTAAGAGTAATGGAGGCCAAGATGGATTTTAATGCACATACACATGGCGTACTCCATGAAGTGAAAAACAAAAGATTTAGAAGAAGACATTTAATTTTATTGTATTGCATTTAGTTTATATTTTGGTCTGTAATAATTAATGCATGACATGCATGATATGAATGAGCTCAAAGGCCATATTTGGACCATAGAGAATCAAACGACCATAGGTACTTTGACTTCAGTCGACCGACATTGGATTTATTGGGCTTAATTAAAAGGCCTATGCTATAGACTGACCATAGGACACAAAATATTTCATGGAAAAATCCCTCACTTAAAAACGGTACTCATACATTTAAGGAAAAATTATGTTGAGGTCAAAATCAGGGGCAAAATAGGAATTTCGTTTGCCTCGATCGACCGATCATCGCAAGGTCATTTGACCTTGGTCGACCAAACTTAGAAGTTGACCAAAGTCAAAGCTTTGGTTGACCGAACTTGTGGCATTATAATTACCATGGTCGATAGGACTAGTCAGAAGTTAACATATTAATTTCGCGTGGTCGACCGTCCCAAAATGAACGTGACCCTTACGGCCGACCGAACTGACACGTGCTTGACGCCCAACTACTTGGTCGACCGAACCATTAGTTCAAACTACCTTGGTCGACCAAACGTTAGAAAATGGTCAACCGAACTTGTTTTGGTCAACCGAACCAACAAAGCGTTTGAAAATCGCCTTGAGATGATCGACTATATCTCTAGTTCAAAATTGCCACGGTCGACCGAACACAGTAATATGGTCGACCGATCCTCTCAGGGTGGTTAGATTTTTACCACGGTTAAGTAGGGTTATTTTTCATTAAACATGATTATATATTTTTAAAAATACCCAAAGTGTCCCTAACGGTTATATTTTCACCAAACTCTATATATGCCCCTTCATAAGTCATAATTAGTAAGATGATCAATCAAAAAACTCTCTTAAATGGTTATATCCTATTTTCATCTTCCCAAGTCTATTTTTTCATCTTCTCTTATTATTACTTTGAAAAATCGATTTCCAAAGAGTGTGCTTTACATATATTGGGCATTTTTTTTTTCAAATCAAAATCGTTTTAACTCTCATAGTTTATTCACGTTTCATATCTTAGTTTTGAGAGTAAATCAAAGTTTTCTCCATATATATATATTCATTAATATATATCCTTGGAGAAAATCTACTTCTTTGCTTGTGATTCTTGCACACTCATTGCAAGATTCAAAGGCTCATTTGCTTGAACTTGTGAAAATACTTTTGAGCCATAAACCCTAGGTTCTCCAGAACTTTATTTATAAAAATATTTTTTTGGAAAAATTTATTATTTGGGCATAAAATCTTTGAGCACTCATCATACACATATTTATTCAAAGATTACTTTTGTAAAAATCACATTCTCACATTGAGCTTATTTGCATATCATACGTGAGTGTATTTGCGTTTAGTGTTGTACACATATGCTTGTATTAGAAGTATATTTCATTGCACAAAAATATACATTTGTTCTATTCCCAATCGGTTGTCAGAAGAGGGAGACTAGCCCTATGAATAGTCCCAAACTTTCTCAGACCTGATTAGGAGAGCACCAAACTGGTTTAGACCCGGTTAGGAGAACTAAGTGCACCATCCTGGTAAGATGTTGTTTTAGGTGCCGCACCACCCATTAAGCAAGCCATAGTGGAATTCTCTTGCTTGTGAGCTTGAGGCGGGAACGTAGGTAGTGTTGGCTGAACCTCGATATCATATCTGGTGTCAGCTTTATTTATCTGCAATTTATTTTTCGCACATGTATATACGATATTTTTCATTACTCTGATTATACTATTTATATATTGATTTGGTATATGTTCTAGACAGACCCTAGGTTGTGGTATACTACTGCTAGACTAGTTATACCTAGGAAGAAATTTTTTAAATACCCAATTCACCCATCTCTTGGGAATACACAAATTCCAAAAACTGGTACCAGAGCCTCGTTGCACTAGACTTAAACGTTTTTGCAAAAGATCGCAATGACTCAATTTGGTGTATCCCCATTCGGTGAGGGACACTCATCTTCTAGGTCTCTTGTATTTTTTGGTGTAAATTACACCATTGAAAAATTAGAATGAGCATATTTATAAAATCAATGGACTGGAGAGCCTAGCAGGTGATTGTCAAAGGAATTTGTATGCCAGCTAACGAAATTGATATTAATTTACTGCATGCGAATTCATATGCCATGGATTTATTTTATTGTGCTTTAGATTCTAATATTTTTCCTGAGATTTATGACATGTGCAAGTGCAAAGGAAATTTTGGATGAACTCGAAAAGAAATATGGAAAATCCTGGGCAAATGAGACCACCACTCAGGAAGTGGTAAATAATAGGGCAACTGCATTAACAGAGAGAAAGGTATATGATCCTATCTCAGCCTCTATAGATGATCTTGTTGCTAAATTTTGTGATACATCATATGTTGAATCATCAGTTGCCTCTAATGATTGCTTTGATGATAATGCATGTATTAATCCATGTGATGTTTATTGTGATGATTCTTGTGCCAAAACCTGTGATAAACTTTATGATGAATGCTCTATTGTTTCTGATAATAATAGTGTTAATGATGTATGCATTGATTCATTTGATTGTTATTATGATATATTCAATGATGAATCATGGAATAAGTCTAATGATAATGACATGTTCTCTAACAAAGAACTAGAATGTACTTTATCTAAAATGCATAAGCTTCTAGTTCAAATGTCTAAATAGAAAACAATTTTGAAGAATGAAAATAAGAAAGTGGCAAATCAATTGAAAGAATTAAAAGAATATCATGCCACCTTAGAAAAGAAGAAGATCGTGAAGGTCTTGAAAATCCTTTTGTGTAGAAAAAGAAATTGATTATCTTGAAGTTTTCAAACCTACTAGCGAAAAGGATATTTCAAAGGAACCCTTAAGAATTAAAAGAAATAATTTTTCCAAAAAGGGTTCTCTTTTTAATTTCCATACCAGCTCTTTTGCCTCATTTAGCAAAAGAAAGGATAAATAAGCTAAATCTTTCACGTACATACAAAATCTGCTTATTCTATAAAAGAAAAAGGCACATTCGGTTTACTTGTTTAGCAAAAGGTGCTAGAGGCTTGGATAAGAAAATGATATGACTTATCATCAAAGCAAACCCCATAAGACCTAAGGAAGAACTAATTCCAATTGGAATCAAATAAAATGATTAATCATTCTTTAGTTCCGAGGCTGTCTCCAAAACCACTTGTATCACGCCAATTCGATATCAAATGAGAGAGTTAGGATTAAAATACGGATATATGTCCAGGCTATCTCTTAGCGAATTTTGGACTTGGACTTCTTACAATTTCCTTTTGTGCTTTTTTTTCTTGATCCAAATTGGTCTCAAACCCCATGACAGTCCTCCTTTGAATTTGACTATGCTTTGACTAGCCTGCTCTTTTAAAAACTCTGAAATTAAACATACAAATTTTCTTGGGAGTATCCCAAAGTAAATAGAATCTCATATCAAGAATACACATGAATTCCAATGATTTCTATTCACATTTTAGCATTTTAGTCCAATAATAGGGTATTTAGAGAGCACTTTCATACACTCATCACACCCCCTAACTTGCTTATTGCTAGTCCCTAGCAATATCTATGCAAAAGAGATGAAAAAGACTAAGAAAATAATAAAATAGCCCATTAATTCACATTTTCTAGATTCACATATCAAAACAATCTTAGGAATTCAATAACCCTATCACAAGAAATCCACCTAAAGCAATCCACGGAGTGTGTGTGTGTGTGTGTGTGTGTTCCAAATTATATCCATCTAACCAGAAGCCCTGACACATGCAACATCAAGAACATCTCAAGAGAAAGGTCCAACTCCATAACTCATGCGGTATAAAAGTGTTTCGTGTGAGGATTCTCCCTATGGAGTTGACAATGGGTGTACACACACTCTCATTGGGAATTAGGAAATTATGTACAAGCAAACATTGATCCTATGATAGGAACACTAACAAATGAGAATTCCACCACTCTTTCCAAAATCTTCCTTAGGATCAGAACGGTTAACACAAGAGGTTGTAAAGTGGCTCGGATTTGAGGCTATATGAAAAAAAAAATGATTTCTCTTCTGATTCATGCAGTATCCTCCGTTTTTGGAAATGGACGACGAACGGCGAAGAATCCTAGAGAGAGAGAGAGAGATTCATAGGTTAGAGAGAGAGAGAGAGAGCTTTTGGGAGAAACTTAGCTCCTAAGCAACTCAAATGGGATATTTATAGGGCCTTTGACCCAGTCAAATTTGTCGACGAGGCGGCGTCTTCGTTGACGAATCCACCACACAAATCATCGACGAGACCCTGAATTTTGTCGACGAGGATTTCCCGAGAACCATCCCAAAACCCCTCGGCATTCTCTCGTCAGCGAGGCTCTGAATTTCTTCGATGAGGTTCTGAAGGACTTCGTCGACAAATGTGATCCTTCGTCGATGAATCCTACTTATACAGGTTTGGGTCTCTACAGGATCCACAAATGGAATGTCTTCCACTTTTGGAACTTGCCTATCAATTAATACTTTAAGGCGTTGACCATTTACTTTAAAGATCCGACCATCCTTAGGATCCTATATTTCTACCACCCCATTTGCAAAAACATTCTTCACTACAAAAGGGCCGGTTCACCTAAACCGAAGTTTTCCTAGGTGCTTGTGGAGTCTAGAACCATATAAGAACACTCGATTATTAGGCTTAAACATTTTTCTTAAAATATTTTTATCATGAAATGCTTTCATTTTAGCCTTAAAGATTCTAGAGTTATCATAAGCATCATTTCTCAATTCTCTAACTCGGTCAACTAAAAAGTATTAATTTAGGTGTAATCCCAAGAGGGGGAGGGGTGAATTGGGCATTTAAAAATATTTTCGTACTTCAATCCTTAATTGAAAACATAAACATACAAGCACCAACTTGGATATACACCGATTTCAGTATTATACAACTTAATTGATTTAATCAGTGGATATCTCAATTAATTCAGTGTTACCTAATTATTCATACATATTTTAGATATTCATATATACCAATATTTAAAGCATGCACAACATGTATAATATGAATATAACTGCAAAAATATAAAGATATAGAGAGAGAGAGCGCATACACTAAATTTTTAATGAGGTTCGGCCAAACCCGGCCTACGTCCTCGCCTTAAGAAAAACCCCCAAGGATTGCACTAATCCGCTCCTTTAACTGGGATTGAGCTTTCCGTTACAAATCCATTTCTTACAAGAGGCACAACTTCCTCCTACTTCGTTGCTTACAAGAGGTACAACTTCCTCCTACTCAGCTGCTTACAAGAGGCACAACTTCCTTCTACTCCGCTGCTTACGAGAGGCACAACTTCCTCCTTCCCAGTTCACAACCCGAACTGTCAATATAATAGATTGATAAAATTACTGAACACTCAAATGCTTATGAACAAGCTAATGAGTAAATTAACAATTCCTAACACATATTCATAAGATAAAACTTGAAGCTCAGTATGTATGTAACGATGTAATCATTATATGAATGATATGCTTCAAAAATTAATCCTTTAAATTGATATCTCCCAAAAATGATTTTATAAATAAATGTTTTGGAGAAACGTATGGTTCGATTTCAAAATACTTTGTGCAAGATTAGAAAATAAGATCCTTTAAAAAATAATCTTTAATAATGCGCAGATCTATATTCAAGCTATCAATAATCTGTAAAGTTTAATCTTTGAATAAATATACAACTTTGAATATTACAAAGATTTAAACACTATGTTTCAAAAATAATATCCCTCAAGAATATGTATTTGGATGCTCTTAGTATTTGCAATCAAATAATTCTTACACTAATAAAAAAAAAAATCTTTGAATGAAGATATATTTAAAACTTTCTTCAAGATTTTAGTTTTTAAACTAAAACTTTTCTCAAGTAGTGATCTTTCACAAAAGTATATATAAATAATAAGTCAAGATCAATCTCTTAAAATGACTATTCAAGAATAGGTTTGTGAGACGAAAAAGTCTTTGAGTATTATGCAGATCTAAATTCTTGCTATCAAATAACTCATACGATTAAATCTTTGAATAAAAATATGACTTTAAATATTTCAAAGATTTAAGTAATATTTTTCAAATACTTTTTGAACCAATAAGATAGATCTCTTTGAATAAAAATACAACTTTGAATATGACAAGTATTCAAACTTTAGAAAGCTATTCCCAAAATATTTTTCAAATAAATAACTATGGGAAAATAAGTTTTTGGCTCCCAAAAAGATTTTTCAATAAAAGAATAATGGAGAAGATGATTGATTAATAAAAAATTGAAAGCTCAATAAACTATTTTTCCAAACCTCAAGATCAAACCTAGATTTAGTAGAAGTTGCGTGAGTATTCGCTCAAATCTTGAATATGCAAATGCCCAAGTAAAAGTGTGCTCTTTGCAGTGCAGGCAATGATTCTTAGCAATAGGTTTCAAAGTTTCTCAAAAGATGTGCAAGAATGTTCAAAGCTCCTTAATCATATGCAAAAAGTGAGGCACTAGGGTTTAAAAGTTGTTTATATAAGTAATCTCGGCCTTTGGATATGTCCCAACCGTTGGCTCAATTTGATCAAGTGAATAATCTGCATGTTTTCTCGCTAAAGTTCAAATTTTTAAAGTTCTTGTAGGTTCAGACGACTAAGCATTCGGGTTCAGACATATGATGTTTCTTAAAGAATTGAGAAATATAGTCTGAGCATAGAGTTAGACAATTGAACTGTGGGTTCAGTCTTTTGAACCTGTTCAGATGACTAAACCAAAAGTTCAAACGTCTAAAGGTGTTCGACTTGCTCTATGTTTCAGCAATTAAATCGTTAGTTGACTGAACTAATTCTTCAATTTTTTGATGAAATTCTTTAGACATCTGAAGTAAAACTTTAGTCGTTTGAGGTTGTATCTTCAGACTTCAGAGGGTACTCAGTCATCTGGGCAGACCAACTTAAGAATTTTTAGTTTATTTTTAAAAATCATTTGAGCTCTCTTGCTTTAATCTCTTATAAAACATTTTCTGAGATTCAAAATAAGTTCTTTAAGTCCATGTTTAACCCTAGAAGATTTTCATAAGATGCATGTGTAGGGTATATTCTGAACTTGTAGCTATATCATATAAAATATACACATACATCAATTCTAAATACCCATTCCTATGGCGATCTTGAACTTGACGCTTGCATCTTCATTCTTCTACTCTTTTTGTTCCGTGGATTGTGCCAGGTTATGTATATATATATGCTTTAATCCTCGTGGTTTCCATGACTTCATCACCTTTCGTGCATGCAAAGTAATGTTCCTGCTCAGATTCTCAATGCACAGATCAAATACCAGTGATTTGTCATTATCAAAACAGGATTGGACTCATAGAGTCAACAATCTCCCCTCTTTTTATGATGACAAATACACAAGCAAAAAATAGAAAATAGGGTACGCCTAACAAGGCTCCCCCTCAAATAATGCACAATATAAAATTCAGCAATATGAAATATGCTCATACACAATGTAAAATAGGCAATAGTTTTGCACGTATAACTCATGTACTTATGTACTTTTCTCCCTTTGCATATAAAAAACTTTTGCAAACTATTTTTGCAAACTATTTTTTCTATAACCTTATATTTTTCTCTCCATTTTGACATCAACAAAAAGGTATATAAAAAAAATGTTTTGACATAATTATATCTCTTCTTTTAAAAAAATATGCAACCTTTATATGTCAAAATTGTACTGTGAAATACGTCTCCCTGTGTTATTCTATTTACTTCTCCCCCTTGCTAATGCAAACCTGTGTTGTTGAATTAAATTTCAATATGAACATACACAATGTGTCAATTTGCATAAACATGGATAAGCAAAGCAGTCATTTAAAGTTCAAAGGTTTATGTGAGGATCAACATGTGTCATTTAACATGCAATCATCATGGTATGAGTTTAACATCAAATATGTGAACAAATGAGCCAAATTTGAAATTTCTAACCAATTGTGAAGATTAATTAATGTTGCTCCCCTTGAATTATGTAATCTAATATAATTCTAGGTTACTATATTTATTTTAACTCAGAAAAACTCTCCCCATTTTTGCAATTAAAAAAAAATTATCTCTTCCCCTTTTTATCTAAAAAAAAAAAAAAAAATTTCTCTCTCCCTTTAGTTCTCATACAAAATTTACTCTAGTATATATCTCTCACCTTTTGAATCTTCAAAACAAATTGTGCTCTAGATTTTTGCTTTAAGTACACTCCGAAAAGAATTATAACCAAAAAGACTAACCACACAGATCCTAATTATATCAATGCATTTTAAAAACAAGATCATATGGTTAACTTAAGAAACTTGTGATAAAACAATATATTTTTCATTTAGAGTATTCAATAGGATCATCATAATTGAGTGCATGCCACAGAAAGTTCACTGTACATCTAAGCAAAAGAAATATTGGTAAGCATAATAAGATAGGAAATAACTTCCAGATGCTCCCCCTATGAATTTGAATACTTGTGTAGATGAAATGAAATGCTTATACTTATCAAGGATTAATTTCACTAAAAGTTCAAAGTCATATAAACACTCATTATAAAGTATTTTAGACCAACTATAGCAATACGATGATGCACATGAGTTCTTTATGCTCTTTCTCTATGAATGGAGCTCAGCTCCCCTAAATATTTTCAAGCATGCAATTTATTTAGTATAGTTTAAAAAAAATTCATGTGGTTAACAAGTTGTATCAAATATGCACAAAAGAATGTACACATACCATTCATGATTTGATACTAGATGTACATACAAAATATGATACTAAATATGATTATGCTTATTTTTCAGAGCCATAGTATTTTCAAGTTAATTTACTCCCCTTCAGTTATGCACTTATCATATTCTTATGCCTTTTTATTTTAATCATTCTTCACCAGTTTAGCCGAGTGTTCTAAGATTTTGAATGATTTATACTTCACTTTACATACTTTAGCTTAGAGGATCGAAAGGTCATAAATGATTCTTCTTCAGGGTTATAAGCCTATATCACTTCTTTTCTTATGAATCTCAACGCGTAGGTTTCCTTGTCATTTGAATTTTCATATAGATTAAAAACTATTGCAACTAACTTAGCCATTTGACATATTCAAAAGCTTATAATAGATTTGACTTGAAGTTTGAAAGCTTCTGAAGTGAGATTTGACAATTACTCTTAACAATTAATTTATCATTAAGTTCAGAAGAATATTCATTATGAGTGGACAATATTCAAAATATTTCGTGGAAGCGAATATATCCAACTACTTAGGCAAAGAGCAATTTGACAGAATATTGATTTTTGAATACTGCTCTTTAGGTATTTCTGATTATCCAATTATTGGATGGCACCTTATAAGTATGTCCTTAATTTTAATCAAGGGTACGAGCCAAGAATAGATGGTTCTTTACCGTATGTGATCGTGGTATGGTAAAGATTTCTTGTGGAGGAAATGACTTAATCACAAATCAAAATTTGGGAATTTTACATTTTAAGCACAAAGGGAATATATATTAAAATGTCTTGATAGACCATTTGGATTCCTTAGAGAATTCCACTAATTTGATTATAATAGGATATCTTTTAATGTGCAGTTGATAGATATGGCATATATGATTATTAATTCTTGTGGCTAGAGGGATGACTGATTTAACTAATTGAGGCTCCAAGAATGAGTTTAGGATTAGATGATGTTTAATATATGATTTATTTCCTAAGGCTCATACTCATGCATTGGACATGATCTGCTTAACTTAATATTTAAATATTTAATTGTGAGTTAAGCAATAAAAATTATCTACCAGGCGTAGTTACCTTATCCATTTGGATGTGGATTTATTCTTCAATGTCATAATTTATGTTACTCATTGTAAAGATATAAGGTTCCTGATATTTTAACTAGTTATGCCTTCAATTTTTTACTTTTAACAATTCGAAGTTAGCATGCTTTAACCAATTTTTTTATATCTTACCCAATCATTGTGATATATATATATATATAGATTAAGTAGTCAGATTAGATATATTGCTTAAAGGAATCATTTTGACTTAACTTTCTTGTAGGATTCTTAGTATAATAATAGTGTAGTAAATACATATACTGAGATTTTATATTTGAAGCATATACTATTCCCCAAGCCTATTAGTCATCAAGACCCCTTTTGTTTATGTGGCTTACTCCACTAAATTCTCAATCCTAAAGTCTAAGGAGGAGTTTTTGGGGTTCGTTTTTGGTACCCATTTTTCTTTGACTCTTCAAACCTGTTTAGGTTTCACACCTTTCTTTTTAAAAGGACAATCAAATTTAATGTGCCCGGATGATCTCAGCTTCATCATCTATCTTTCTTTCTAGGTCTTGAATTTTTAAATTCTTTAAGCCTTTGCAAACAACTTGTAATTTTACAAATTCATCGGTCATTTTGTTTGCTTTACATTCAAGTTCAGAAATTTGAAGATCTTTTGCATTATCACTCAAAATTTTGGATCTTTACTCTTTCATCTCTTTTGCCATCATATCATTCTTGTTTTCTAATTTCATGATTTTCAAATCCTTTTCTTTTTCAACACTAATTTTTTATTCTAAATCTTTCAGTGATGCCTCATTCTTGGTTACTAATCTTTTAATTTCTAATTCCCTTTCAATGTTTTCTTTTTCCCAAGAAGTATGAGACTCTCTAAAATCTTCTAACTGTTGTCTTTATTTTCATTTTCCAACATTATTTTCTATTTAGACATCTTTGTTAAAATTTTATAAGCCTTAGCAGATCCCTTTTGTAGTTCCTCATAAAATGGCATGTTATCATTATCAGATTCATCATAATATTCACTACTAGAATTATCACAAGATGTATCACAATCATTGAATGAATTATTTTGAGAATCATTATGAGAAGTAGAATGAATAAAGTGTACATTTTCATCAACTAATGCAATCAGGCCACAATTTTCCCTGATTATTTGAGTATGAATTTTACCAAGTGGTGGACTTCTTTCCTTTGGTCGCTCCAAATATCCAATCAAGTTCTTCCCATATATCCTTAGCACTTTGACATGATTTAATTTCATGAAAGACATTAGTATCTAAGGCAAGAAATAGAATATTCATTGCACTAAAATTTACTTGCATCAATTTCATGTCATTTTTATTATACTCATTTTCTAACTTTGGAATTTCAACATTATTGACAATTTTCATGGGTATAAAATTCCCTTCAATAATTACTCTCCAAGTCCTCCAATCCACTGATTTGATAAAAACAGTCATTCTTAGTTTCAAATTGGTGAAATTTTCACCATAAAACATTGGAGGGCTTGTAGAGAATTTTTCCTCACAAAACGAGGATACACCAACATAAGCCATCGTGATGTTTCTACAAAAACATTTAAGTCTATGTAACGAGGCTCTGATACTAATTGTTAATTTAGGTGTAATCCCAAGAAGGGGTGAATTGGGTATTTAAAAATATTTCGGTACTTCAATCCTTAATTGAAAACCCAAACATACAAGTACAAACTTGGATATACACCGATTTCAGTATTATACAACTTAATTGATTTAATCAGTGGATATCTCAATTAGTTCAGTGTTATCCAATCATTCTCACGTATTTTGGGTATTCATATATACCAATATTTAAAGCATGCACAACAGGTATAATATGAATATAAGTGCGAAAATATAAAGATATAGAGAGAGAGCGCAGACACCAAATTTTTAATGAGGTTCGGCCAAACCCGACCAACATCCTTGCCTTGGGAAAAACCCCTAAGGATTGCACTAATCCGCTCCTTTAACTGGGATTGAGCTTCCCGTTACAAATCCATTTCTAACAAGAGGCACAACTTCCTCCTACTTCACTGCTTATAAGAGGCACAACTTCCTCCTACGCAGTTGCTTACAAGAGGCACAACTTCCTCCTACTCCGCTGCTTACGAGAGGCACAACTTCCTCCTTCCCAGTTCACAACCCGAATTGTCAATATAATAGATTGATAAAATTACTGAACACTCAAATGCTTATGAACAAGCTAATGAGTAAATTAACAATTCCTAACACATATTCATAAGATAAAACTTGAAGCTCAGTATGTATGTAACGATGTAATCATTATATGAATGATATGCTTCAAAAATTAATCCTTTAAATTGATATCTCCCAAAAATGATTTTATAAATAAATGTTTTGGAGAAACGTATGGTTTGCTTTCAAAATACTTTGTGCAAGATTAGAAAATAAGATCCTTTAAAAAATAATCTTTAATAATGCACAGATCTATATTCAAGCTATCAATAATCTGTAAAGTTTAATCTTTGAATAAATATACGACTTTGAATATTACAAAGATTTAAACACTATGTTTCAAAAATAATATCCCTCAAGAATATGTATTTGGATGCTCTTAGTATTTGCAATCAAATAATTCTTATACTAATCAAATAGCAAATCTTTGAATGAAGATATATTTAAAACTTTCTTCAAGATTTTAATTTTTAAACAAAAACTTTTCTTAAGTAATGATCTTTCACAAAAGTATATATAAATAATAAGTCAAGATCAATCTCTCAAAATGAATATTCAAGAATAGGTTTGTGAGATGGAAAAGTCTTTGGGTATTATGCAGATCTAAGTTCTTGCTATCAAATAACTCGTACGATTAAATCTTTGAATAAAAATATGACTTTGAATATTTCAAAGATTTAAATAATATTTTTCAAATACTTTTTGCACAAATAAGATAGATCTCTTTGAATAAAAATACAACATTGAATATCACAAGGATTCAAACTTTAGAAAGCTATTCCCAAAAGATGTTTTCAAATAAATAACTATGGAAAAATTAGTTTCTTGCTCCCAAAAATATTTTCAATAAAGAAATAATGGAGAAGATGATCGATTAGTAAAAAATTGAAAGCTCGATAAACTGTTTTTCCAAACCTCAAGATCGAACCTAGATTTAGTAGAAGTTGCGTGTGTATTTGCTTAGATCTTGAATATGCGAATGCCCAAGTAAAAGTATGTTCTTTGTAGTACAGGCAATGATTCTTAGCAATAGTATTCAAAGATTCTCAAGAGATGTGCAAGAATGTTCAAAGCTCCTTAATCATATGCAAAAAGTGAGGCAATAGGATTTAAAGGTTGTTTATATAAGTAATCTCGGCCTTAGGATAAGTCTTGACCATTGGATCAATTTGATCAAGTGAATAACCCACGTGTTTTTTCGCTAAAGTTCAAAATTTTAAAGTTCCCATAGGTTCAGACGACTAAGCATTCAGGTTCAAACGTGTTATGTTCCTTAATGTACTGAAAAATATAGTGTGGACACAGGGTCAAACAATTGAACTGTGGGTTCAGTCTTCTAGAGTCCCAGTTCAGATGATTGAACTTAAAGTTCTGACGTTTAAAGGTATTCTGCCTGTTCTATGTTTTAGCAATTAAATCTTTAGATGACTAAATTAATTCTTTAGTCTTCTGAGGAAATTCTTCAGACATCTGAAGTAAAACTTCTATCGTCTAAGGTTGTATCTTCAGACTTTTGAGGGTACTCCTCAGTCGTCATGGCAAACCAACTTCAGAATTTTCAGCTTAGTTTTCAAAATCATTTAAGCTCTCTTGTTTTAATCTCTTATAAAAAATTTTCGGGGTTCAAAATAAGTTCTCCAAGTCCATGTTTAACCTTAGAAGGTTTTCATGAGATGCATGTGCAGGGTATATTTTGAGCTTCTAGTTATATCATATAAAATATGCACATACATCAATTCTAAATACTCATTCCCATGACAATCTTGAACTTGACGCTTGCATCTTCATTCTTCTACTCTTTTAGTTCCATTAATTCTTCCAGGTTATGTATATATATATATGCTTTAATCCTCGTGGCTTCCATGATTTCATCACCTTCCATGCATGCTAAGTAATGTTCCTATTGACATTCTCAATGCATAGATCAAATACCAAGTGGTTTGTTATTATCAAAATAGGATTGGACTGATAGAGTCAACAAAAAGATCAAAGCTTACCTGCTTCTCTTATGTAAACATTGAAATGCTTGATGGCCCAATAAGCTCAATGCTTGAGCACCACAGGTGAGTAGCAAGGCTTTCCAAAAAAAAGTCTATAACGTGACATGCTTAAGGGAGTTTTGAAAGCTATACAATAGACCCAAAGTGCGTCAACTAATCTCAAAGACCAATATTTGTGATATGGGTTGATAGTTTTTTTTTTTTTTTTTTTTTTTAAATTTGCTTAATTTCCTTGTTTGCAAGTTCTACCTGTCCACTTGTTTGGGGGTGGTAGGAAGTAGAGATCTTACATACCACCCCATATTTTTTCATCAAAGCTTCAAAAAGAACGATTGCAAAAATGTGTACCCCAATCACTAATGATAGCACGTGGCGTACCAAATCGAGATAACACATTCTCTTTGGGAAATTTAATTACCATCCTATTATCATTGCTCCAACAAGCTACTGCCTCTACCTATTTCGACGCGTAATTTTATGCCACAATAATATATTGATATGCAAAAGAAGGAGGAAATGGACCCATAAAATCAATGCCCCAACAATAAAAAATTTCAATCACTAAAATTGGCTTTAAGGGCATCATATTACGATGTGACATAACTCCAAACTTTTGACACTTTTCACATGAGCAACAATAAATGTTTGTATCCTTAAACAAGGTGGGCCAATAAAATCCACACTGCAGAATATTTAGAGTGGTTTTCTTCATTGAAAAGTGGCCCTTACAAGCTTAGGAGTGACAAAATTCTAAGAAGCTAGCAATCTCTTCATTAGGGATGCAATGCTTTAAAATTTGGTCATGGCAGTATTTGAAAAGAAAAGGGTAATCCGAATAGAACTTTCGTACCTCATTCATGAAGTTCCTCTTGTCTTGAGTGCTCCAATCCACTAGTATCTCACCTGCAGCCAAATAATTCACAATATGAGCAAACCATGGTAGAGACGTAATAAAAAATAAATGCTCATAAGGAAAATCATCCTTGATTGGCAGGTGGTTAGAGGTTTCCTCAAATGTGAGCCTTGAGAGGTGGTCAGCCACTACGTTCGCCACTCCTTTTTTGTATTTGACAGTGACATCAAATTCCTAAAAAAGTAAAATCCATCGTATTAGTTGCACCTTAGCATCCTTCTTTGTAAGAAGGTACTTTAGGGATGCATGATCTGTGAAAATAATAATAGCAGAACCAATCAAGCAAGCACCAAATTTATCCAAAGCAAACACTACAACTAGGAACTCTTTTTCAGTAGTGGAGTAATTCATTTGAGCACCATTTAGAGTTCTACTAGGATAGTAAATGACAAAAGGCTTCCCCTCCCTTTGCTGCCCAAGAACAACACCTATATCAAAATCACTAGCATCACACATGATCTCAAATGGTAAAGTCCAATCAGGTGGTTGCATTATGGGTGGTGAGGCAAGGTTGCCAATTAGTGTTTTAAAGGCCTCTTGACAAGCTTGTGTCCACTCAAATGGGGCATATTTAGCTAGGAGGTCACATAGTGGTCTAGATATGGTGGAAAAATTTTGTATGAACCTCCTATAAAAGATCGCATGACCAAGAAAGGATCTCACATCCTTTACTATCCTAGGTGTGGGCAACTCATATATTAATTCAATTTTAGATTGATCAACCTCTATGCCCCTAGAAAAAATAATATGCCATAAGACAATACCTAAAGGTACCATAAAGTGGCATTCTTCCCAATTCAAAACCAATTCCTCCTCCTCACAATGAGTCAACACTCTCTAAAAATTCAATAAGCATGCATCAAAAGAAGATCCAAAAACAATCAAGTCATCCTTAAAAACTTCCATGCAATTTTCAACCATGTCACTAAAAATGCTCATCATGCAACGTTGAAAAGTAATAGGTGCATTATACAATCCAAATGGCATTCTAAGAAAGGCATAAGTACCAAAAGGACAAGTGAAAGTGATTTTATCCTGGTCTTCTAATGCAATTTCAATTTGATAATAACCAGAATAACCATCCAAGAAACAATAGAACTGATGTCTAGCCACTCGCTTAAGAATTTAATCAATAAAAGGAATAGGAAAATGGTCTTTCCGGGTGGTAGCATTCAATTTTCTCTAATTAATGCACATCTGCCACCCAATCACAAGTTTTGTAGGGACTAACTCTCCTAGGTCATTCTTCACCATAGTAACGCTTGACCTTTTAGGAACAACCTATGTATGACTTGCCCATTTAATAGTAGCAATAGGATATATGATTCCTGCATCTAATAGTTTCAACACTTCATTCTTCACCACTTATTTCATAGTGAGATTAAGACTACGCTGGGGGTCTTTACGAGGGTTAGTTCCTTCCTCCAAATTAATTATATGAGAGCAGACCAGGGGACTAATACCTTTTTTTTTTATCTACAATGCTCCAACCTAAGGTTGACTTATGCTCACTTAGGGTCCGAATTAATTTCTCACCTTGAGACTCAGACAATTCTCTGATGAGATAATAATAGGAAAAGTATCACCTAGAACCAAGGAAAGTATGCTTCAAACCCTTAGGCAGTGGCTTCAGTTCAACCTTGGGTGCTTCCACACTTGAAGGAATTTGTTTTTCACCTTTCTCAAGCGACTCATCAAACTTTGGTTGCCATGCCCGAGTGCCATAATTCTAAGTTCTATAAAGAAAATAGCACAAATATCAACTACATCAGATGGATTACTGATATAATCAAACTCAGAATTAACAAAAAAAATAATCAAGGGGATCAAAATCATGGGCTATAAAAACTCCCCTATCCTTGAGTGAGTCAACCATGTGTGTCTAGTGGCCCTCATCATCATCTTCTAGCTGTTTTGCAATATGGAAGATATTCACCTCGAGAGTCATGTTTCCAAAAGACAGCTTTATGAGTCCATTCCTGCAATTAATAAGAGCATTAGCAGTGGCAAGGAAAGGCCTACCTAAAATCAAAGGAATTATAGAAGTAGTATCAACAGTAGAGCTAGTGTCAAGGATTAGGAAATCAACGGGATAATAAAATTTGTCAATTTGAATTAGAACATCTATTAGCCAATTGCAATACCATAGTGGTTGGTTTGATTTCTCCCAACCCCAACTGCAAATAAATAGAATATGGCATTACATTCATGCCAACTCCTAAATCTAGTAAAGCTTGCCCAAACTCATAATTTCTAATGCTGCATGCAATGGTTGGGCAACCAAAATCTTTGTACTTGGGGTGAATCTACTGCTCAATTAAAGAACTGACTTGTTTTTTTAGGAATGTTGTTTTCTTCATATGGTGCTTCCTTTTAACTATACACAAATCCTTGAAAACTTTTACATAAGTAGGAACTTGTTTAATCACATGCAAAAGAGGAAAATCGATTTTTACCTGCCTGCCTTAGATTCTCTAGGATCTCATTGTTAGGATCCAGAGTTTTCTTGCTTGATTTTAAAGCTTTAGGGAATGGTACCTTAAAAGGACTCTCTGTAACCTCAGGTTCCTTGGGCAGCTCGACATCGTTACTATCTTGATTCTTTTCCACATCATCTGATTTTTTCGTTGTTGGGATGTATAATGACTTACCACTTTGTGTCACAATGACATTCACATCCTTCAAATCATCTTGCACCATGTGTTGACTATGGGGTGCAGACTGAGTTTGAGATGGGAACTTACCTCGCTCATTTACACTCAAGGAGCTCTTCAATTTGGACACTTGGCTCTTTGTCTCCTTGTTTTCTTCAACAACATGTGTAATCAAAGATTCAAACTTTTGGTTAGTCTTACCCTGTGCCTCAATAAAAGCATGCAAAGTGTCTTCTAAAGGACTCCTAGAAGATGAAGGTGCATGATATGGTGCATGATATGATCTAAAGGGTTGTGTAGGCGGTTGGTTTTCATACTTCCAACTAAAATTGGGGTGATTGAGCCACCCCATATTATATGTACAAGAGAAAGGTGTAAAAGGTTTCTTGGACATACCTTAGGCATTAAATTGTTCCTCATACATTCCTCTCATCTCATAAAATGTGGGACACTCTTAGGTGAGGTGATCTACCCCGCCACACTCAAAACATAGTCCAAAAGATTTTGCATGATTAGCCACATGTGTTGGCTTTAAGTCTTTAGTCTTTAACACCTCTAGCTCCTTAGTGAGCATCTCAACCTTAGCCTTTAGGTTATCCTCTTCCCTAAGATGGTAAATTCCACCACCATTTGGGTTTCTTATAGGTTGTGACCTATTTGTGCTCTCAATAGCACTAGATGCAGTCCAAGTGTGAGCTTTTTTAGGAAGCTTATTGAGGTAGTCTATGGTCTCATCAGGATCTTTTTGGAAAGAACTCACCATTACACATCATCTCCACAAATTGGCGCTCTCTAGATGTAAGTCCCTCATACAAATAGCTTACTAAGCGCCAATTCTCATACCTATGGTGAGGACACATACTCAACAACTCCTTAAATCTCTCCCAAGACTGATACAAAGTCTCACTATCCTTTTGTGCAAAGGTGGAGATTTTCCTTTTAAAAGGGTTTGTCTTATGCCGGGGAAAGTATTTTATTAAATAAGACCCAAGTCATCTCATTCCATGACCAAATAGATCATGGTCTCAATGAGTATAGCCAACTTTTAGTTCTATCCTTCAAATAGAAAGGAAATAACTTGAGTCTCACAATGTCATCAGTTGCATTTTGACTATGAAAAGTCGCAACTACTTCCTTAAACTCCCTAATGTGCAAATATGGATTTTCATTTTCCAACCCATGAAAAGTAGGGAGTAACTGTATCATCCCTGTTTTAAAATCTAGTTGGTGAGTATTAGCTGAAAACATAATGCATGATGGTGTGGCTGTGCGTGTAGGGTGGAGGTAATATTGAAGGGTCCTAGTGGGTTGATCTCCATGTTCACTCATTTCCTCATAATTAGAAGAAGTATCAAATGAATGATTAGAAAAATCAGACTCTGACTCTGACACAGGTCTATAAGAAAATTGACCCAAGGTATCTCTATACCTGTGCATGCAAGGTAGAGAAAAATGCAACACTAAAAAAAAACTATAAAAATAAAAGAAAAGAAAAGAAAATAAAGTTGCAGCAAGCTAAAAAAGGGAATGGAGTTATCGCCTTTACAAACTGCTGAAAGGGAAAATTGTCTAGCAATTCTTTTACCGTCTCCTCGACAACGGCACTACAATTTGGTTACGCCCCAACAATAACGCGGTAGTTGTAGCATAACTTTGGGTAGTCGATTCCATAGAGAGACAAATCAAAAGAATAACAGAAGGAACAAAGAAAGTAAAAAATATATATTAAATGATTAATGGTGAACAAAGATTAATTTTAAATGCAAATTAAAGTGAAGCAAAGTGACTAATGGAAAAAGCAAAAAGTACCCAAATTTGACGAACAGTAGAGCATTAGGAACCCCTTGCACAAATTCGGTATTTTAATGATTCTTAATTCATTGAATAACTCAATTGGGAACTCAATTCTCAAAATTCTCAAGCGGAAGGTATAGATTTATAAACCAAAATTAAATCGAATGTAACCCTTTGAAAAATCATTCATCACTTTTAGAATACATAAATTATTATCCCTATTAAGAAAATCGAATGATGACAATTTACTCAGGGAGCGTTATTGCAGCAAAGAAGTAAATCAATATAGATAAATAATTGGTGCAAACATAGTCAAAGAACTAATCCATTCAATAGAAAAAGCATGACTGAATCCATAAATAGAATAAATTCTATGATTATTCGGAGGAGAAAACATCAACAATGAATTGAGAATGATAAAACAAAGGAGTTTAGTAATTGTAAATCAAATACATAAATTTTAAATAAATTGAAAATACCATCTAGTGTTCAAGTTCATCCTTAGGCCTACTTCAGAATTTAGTTCTCCAAACTAAGATGAAGGACATATAAATTCTAGAGAAAATCTTAAAGTCTCCCGCCCACCCCCCCCCCCCCCCCCCTTTTTCTTCACCAAAAAGTTAAGCTTATATATATACCTCCACAAAACCCTAAAAATAGAATAATATAAAAACGCTGAAAAATATCCTCTGGTTTCTAGGCTTGGATTGCGCCCTACTTTTGGCCCAGTAAACGTCTGGATTAGAGAAATACTATCTCACAATTAATTGTAGCTATTTCCGTAGTCTTTCCAACGCCACTTGAATCACGACAATCCAATATCAAATGAGAGAAGTATGATTAAAATATGGAAATATGTCCAGACTGTCTCCTGGTGAATTTCTGACTTGGACTTCTTGCAATTTCCTTTTGTGATTTTTTTTTCTTGATTCAAATTGCTCTCAAACCCTATAATAGTCCTCCTTTGAATTTGTTTGGGCTTTGACTTGCTCTTTTATAAAATTTGAAATTAAACATAAAAATCTACTTAGGAGTATCCCAAAGTAAATAGAAACTCAATTCCAGAATATACATTAATTCCAATGATTTCTATTCACATTTTAACATTTTAGTCCAATAATAGGGTATTTAGAGAGCACTTTCGTAGACTCATCAGCATCAATGCTCTAAGGGAGACTTCTATGAAGCTTATGATAACTAGTTCCATATTTTTGTACTCAAGGTTTTTAATTTGGAGACCACATCTTTCACGTTGAGTATGGTAGGGTACAATTATATTTTTGTATTATCTACATGCATAGAGAAGTTTTATGTTGAAAGAATGTAATATATTTCTAAATCAATGAAATTTATTTTTGGGTTTAGTCCTATATTATCTATTAGCATGGATATTGCATATTTAAGTTGATTTGTTGATATAGGCTTGCAAGAACTATATATACCAATATTTTGCCTATTAGGTGCCTTCGCCTATGGTTTTCTGAATTGTGAGCAACATTTTTCTTTTGCCTATAAAGAGTTTTCAAGTGAGCTTGAATAAGGTGTTTTACTAACAGTTACATGGTTCTAGCTGCGAGTCTTCACCAATAGTGTTGTAACCTTTACCAATGATTATGGATACTACTACTAAAGGTTATAATAGTAATTTAATGACCTATAGTAGTGGTTTTAACTCTTGGTAAAGACTCCATCCCTTTTTTTTTTGGTGACTCCTTTTCCTCTTTAGAAAGTTTTTAAAATTGTAATTTTATTATGAGAAAAAAAAACTATGGTGCTTAATTAATTGAATATATTAAACTATTAAGTAGCAAAGATTAACTCCATGTACTAGGGAGGCTTAAATCCCTCACTTTTTTTTTGTTCTCACCTATATTAATTAACTTGTTATTTACATAATTCTCAACACCATCCGTAGAAAAAAAGTATGAGCATTGTAGCAATAGTGGGTTTAATTTCGACAAAACATTTATTGTGACTTGCAAGTTAATTTCAAAGTATGTCCATGTTATATGCTATTGCATGCTAGCGTGCTACATTTCAATTGATCGTATCTTAAAATTTTAGTTGAAGTGTTGAAAATTTTTTAGGAGAAAAAATAAGTGTTAAAGATAAAAAATACATTTGATTCTATTATGAATGAATATGATGACATCTATGTGGGATGTTTCTAACTTCAATTTTTCTTTTTTAAATTCTAGTTTCTTTTTTCAAATGTTTTAAATGATTGTGGAGGTGACAAATAATTAACTCTGTTTGGCCAACGTTACCTTTTTTTTTTTGTTAATTTATTCTCACCTTTTTATCTAAAATATTTTTATCACTCCTTGCCTATTAAGTCAATGTTTATTAATTACACTCACTTGTCAAGGAATAAAGGATGATATATACTTACTTTTATGCATATATATAAGGGTGTTTTTATTTGTAAAATCGATACTAAAAGGAGAAAAAAGTATATTTCTAGCACATCAACTTAGTTGGTACCATCAATGCAATAAGAGAGATGATATATATACGTACATACATACATATGTATATATATAGGGAGGGAGGGAGGGAGAGGGGGGGGGGGGGAGAGAACAAAAAGAAATTAAGGTTGACCTAAGTGCCCTAGTTTAAGCACTTGATCAAGCAGCACAATTTTAACTACACTTAAAAAGTCATGGAATATATATATAGGGAGGGAGGGAGGGAGAGGGGGGGGGGGGGGAGAGAACAAAAAGAAATTAAGGTTGACCTAAGTGCCCTAGTTTAAGCACTTGATCAAGCAGCACAATTTTAACTACACTTAAAAAGTCATGGAAGTTATTTGTTCATGGTCAACCATACTTTTACTTTAACTATTAATAGTTCCACAGAAGAATGCTTTTTCAAGCATTTCATTAATTTCTTTGGACATGATAAAAGGAAATATGATACAAAAATGCACGAGATCAAGCAATTTCAACTAGGATGCTTCCTCAAATCTCTAGAAGTTGACCTTGAAAAATGAAACCAGGAAATTTGTCCTCTACGAATGTTTATTTATGTTGATGAAGTTCATACAAGTTATCCACATGTCCTTGGCTTTCTTCATCATCACATAATTAGCCAAAAGTTGACTTCACCCATGACAATTTGGCTCTTATCGACTTTTCTTATCCCTTTATTAATTCCAAGATCATATTTTAAACATACTTCCTTTTATTTTCTTTGATTGGTTAGAAGATGGGACTTATACTGATCTCATGCACCATTACATTTGGATATATACACAAGATGTATATGGCTAACCAAGCAAACATAGCTGCATTTGATTGAAGGAACTATATTAATTTCAATATCAATGGCTCATGTAGCTTAAAATCAATCTAGACTATTAGCTTCTTTTCATCGAGCTCCAATTATACAGGTGTTCGATATTGTATTGATGTTGCCCTTTATACTTGACAATAATTTTTTCTAGGCATATAGTTTATTTATGATGGCTTTGACCTTCCTTTCCAAAGTCAACATGTAGTAGTGACGTGTAGCTGATCCGTTTGTATGCACTTTTTTGTTAATTTCATCAGGAGGTGGTAAGTTCATGTGATGACTTCATTTGATTTAGGCTTGATCTTTTTAAAATGATATTATACTTCTAGGTCCTCTTTTAAGACAAGAAAATCTACTAACTCAAATACTCACAATGAATGCCAAATTTATAAAAATATCAATAGCTTCACCAATGAATCAAATAAATAAATAATGCTTCTACGCTATGTTTCATTTACTAGGAAATATGGAAGGATTCAATATCTCATGAGTTACCAATTGTCTACAATACTTTCTTCATTGTGTGTAAGGGAATTTACTTATGACTCATATCCATATATGAAAAAAAAAAAATGCTTAGCCCAACTTAATAACCCAACTTTCATCCTTCAATCCTATCACTTTAAAGATCCGTGTTTCCTTATCAAGTCCAACCTTTAAAGACGTCATAGATGTCAAAAGTTGTAAATTGGTTATCCATTAGTTCTAGCCTATCCCTAACATGGTTGTGCAAGTGGTCAACATCCAAACACATGTCTCCCTTGGAAGGCTTATTCGATAAAATATTGGATCTATTCTTGGGTTTATTTATTCATCTATTTCATGTTTGTGATCCTAATGGAAGCAACATGCAATGATTGTTTATGATGATATTGGTTTTTATTTTCTTTGGCCACCTAGCTTAGTTATCAATTAGCTCTAAATGAGGAAGTATAATGATCTTCCTCCCTAGAAACATTTTATTTCTAATTAGTTTTTTATGTAGAATCTCTTTACGTAATGGCTTTCCATGATCTGAGCATATTTGTTGACTTAGGAATTTAATTTAAATGTTTGGCCAGTGATCTTGTGAGAAAAAATTTAAGCTTCGCATCCCTAACTCCAACCTAAACCTCCAGCCATAATCGTGTAAAGATTCTTGATGCCTTAATCTTTTAGCTAGTCAGTTCATGACTTTTTTTTTTTTTTATCTTTCTTATACTAATAAAATGATTTTAAACAACTTAACTATTTGATTGAAACCAAAAATTAGGTTTGAAAGGAGATTTAAGCACAATGTGAAAGTAAAGCCATTAATAATTTCCATGTAATGTTTTTAAATGATGGCATTTCATATTGCATAGTGCATGAGAATTGTTTGGAAGTTTTGTATGGTTAGTAAATCTTGAGTGTCATTGTTGTTGTGACATGCCCTTGGTGGGCGGATGATATCGCTTGGGACGAGAGAGGGAATGATAGATATCTTGGAAATTTGATTGGAGTTTTCACTAACCTATTATTTACCTAGGTGCGGTTAGAACACCTAATTACTTACTCATTTGATTGGTCACTAGATTAATCCTAGGCTAAGGAACCAGCAGTCTCAGTCTATTTGTACCAGAGTTGGGATCGGGAGTTCAGTTATGCAAGGGTAAGGTATCATCACCAGCTAAACAACCATTCAATTTGAATTCATGATGTATCCCTAATTTGAATTCAATTTCTTTAATTAACTTCTTTAAATAAATAGGGTTAAAAAAAGGAATAAAATTAATGTGTGACTTAGGAATGTCTAATAAGACCTCAAAACGAGGGCGTATTGTAAGATAAACCCCCTGTTGGCCTAATAAGACTTACAATTCTTATTTTGATGATAACAAATCAATGATATGTTTAATATGTTTCAAGTAAAATTTTTTCAGGAAAGTGACAAAGCCCAAGTGCATAAAGAAGCCTATGGATTACAAAGAATTCTTGAAGAACACAAGTATAGTTTATGGATTACAAAGAATTATTGAAGAACACAAAGAAAAGGTTATGGATTACAAAGAGCATGAGGAATAAAATTATACTGGTGAAAAGCTCAAATAAAAGATTGAAATAACAAAGATGATAGAAGAACAAGATTGAAGATTAAAGAATTATATTTTAGGATGTTCTTAATGTAAGTACTTCAAAGGTTAAACTCAAATATAAAGTGGTTTGAAGCTCATAGAAAATCAAAAATATTTTTTTTAAACATATATACTCTAAAAAGTTTTTTTTTTTAATAAATAAACAGGGCTTAAGAAGGGAAGATTTTTTAAACCATGTTTTTAAACATATTTATTTCAAAATATTTGGAAATGAATTTTAGGAATCTTTGGGAGTAATGGATGGCTTCTAAAAACATCTATAAATAGTCAAAAGCTTCAAAGGTATAATATAATGATCATAGAGGCAATATTGAAAGGTTTTTGAAATTAAGCAATTCTCAAAAGTTTCAGATCCAGAAATCTTCAAAGTTTCAGATCCAGCAATCTTTAAAGTTTAAGATCAAGCAACCTTCAAGGTTTTTAGAACAAGCTACTTTTCAAAGGTTTTTAGATCAAGTGATTTTCAAGTATTCAAATTTCTCAAAGGATCTAAAATTTTCTTGTGCTTAAAATTTCTGATCTGACATTGATTTATATTTTTGAAGCAAAGCTTTAAAAAATCAGAATCTTTCATTTTCTTTGAAAAATCATTTGGTAATTCATACTAAGCTTTGAGCTTCAAATTTCTTATATTTGAATTACTTTGGAGTATAAGTGAGCTGATCATTGTACTAATCTACTCTATTGTGAGAGTTCTCTTTTGTACACAAATTTCTTTATCATCATTCTTAAACGATTCAGAGTTGTTGAATCGTTGGACCAAATAAGGGGTTATTGTTTGGAGAGGCGGGCTCTAGCCTGACAGAAGGAGTGGTTGTAAATTGGTATTGTTCCACCAGGTAACGGAACTGATATAGTGAAATCCTTTGGTGTTTTGCCAAAGGCGAGGACATAGGCTGTGTTGAAGTCGAATCTCGTAAAAATCTTGTGTCTTTCTCTCTGCTTTACTTTATATTATTTACTTGCTATTGTGGTTGATTTAAATGTGCAGGTTGCAGATCCTTAAGTGAGAAAGAAATAAAGGTACTTGATATTTAGAAAGTACGTTTTGATTAATTATTTGCGGAAATCCAAAAAGGGAATACGTTGGTTAATTTTCGGAAATCTTGATCAAGTAAAGTGCATACTAAGAGTTTATAGAAAAATCAACTAAAGCTCTAATATTTTTGGTTGAGTGATTGAATTACGTTGATTTTATTAATTGACTTGTGAATTTAAATTTCAGTATTTTGAAGTGTAGTTATCGTTTTTTTTCTGGGTAATTAAAATCAATAGCTTAAAAATCATTAAAATTTTAAAAGAATCCAATTCAACCCCTTCTTGGGAAGCTATTCCTCATTTCACCCCCCATAGAGCTAATACAGGTGAAGTCTGAAATACCTCTTTACTCTTTTTAAAATCATAGGAGCACACCCATGCAAAAATCAGGAAAAATCATTCAATTTTGGATAAAAGGAGCCTTTATAAATACCCTCAAAATTATCCAAAATTTATAAAAATGTTTTGAGATTTTTCAAGCTTTTTCTAGAATTTTTTTTACAATTTTTGATTACATTTTCTCATATATTTTGACTCAAAACAGCTCAAAATATTTTTCTTATTTTCAAAAATATTATTCCTAATTTTTCTTGATTTTTCCTCATTTTTCTCCTATTTCTTCCATTTTTTAAAATTGAAAATCCAATTAAAATTAAATTGCAAATAAAATAAAATAATAAATAACTAATTTAAAAGAATGGTTCAGAAAAACCAGACCGATAAAAACGATTCACAAAAAACCAGACTGGTTGAATTGGTTTAAATCGGGTCTAGGGAGTTGGATTTGGTGGCCATGTGTTCACCCATAGTGGGGACACATGGCAACCTTTTTCTTCTTTTTTTGAATTTGTTGTAGCAAGATGATGTAACCTGCCATGTGTCACAACCTCATTAGCTCTAAATATTTGACTAGGATTGCTCACATGGCAGCAATCTAGCCGTCCAAAGAAAACAAAAATCATACGACTAGAATTGGTCCACGTCGCCCCCAAAAGTGCTCGGAGACAGTGATGCCATGTGTCACCACTCATGTGGTAACACAAGTCCCTCTAAACCCCCAAGTATAAAAACTTCTCTCTCTCTCTCTCTCTCTCTCTCTCTCTCTCTCTCTCTCTCTCTCTCTTCGTTCTTCAGCTCTCTCTCAGTTCTTTTAGATCTCTTCTTCTCTTCTCTCAATTCTCTCAAATATCTTATTCTATTCTCTCAATTTTCTTGGATCTCTTTCTCTTCTTTAAGTTTTCTTAGATCTTTTATTCTTTTGTCTCAATTCTCTCAAATCTCTCTCTCTCTTCCCACTAGTCTCAATTTTTGCATTTGCTAGCCTAAAGGTGATGTCTAGTGGGGAGATACAAATTTGGGTCTTGTAGCCTACTCAAGACATGAAATTTGAGCCATCCCTAGAGATAGACTTATTCATGGATCCCTTTCTGAGCTTAATTTCCTTTCAGAGGTATGAAGATGTAAAAGTTGTGAAAATTGTCTTAACTGGCCATGAAAGAAAATGCATAAAAGAACGAGTGGAAGAAAAGAAAAAGAAACAAAAACAATATTTAGTTACCTGCTCAGAATATAAAAAGGTCAAGTTAGGAACACAACACATATGTTCTTACACAATGGAAGACTCTTCGGTTGTCCAATGCATTAGTTGTATTCACTCTTGGTCTATGAATAGGTTCATGTAGGGTGGTCTCAGGTGGCTGTGGTGAGTAGGTGAGAATATGCTGGGGTGAAGGACCTGACACCTCGTTCATAGGCTAGATCCTATTCTTGTGAGACTAGTTCACTCCATGCTTAGCATTAGTTCTTCAAATTATGTGGGATGTTGATCATGACATTCTTCATCACATATGAGAGTGAACCTATTTTCTTGAGCATTTTTGAAGGTATAACAGTGAGGCTAAGTCAAGATGACCATTCTATAGGTGTCCAAGAGATATTGGGGTGTGATAAATCACGCACTTTATACATGCCTTGTTATGTGGCCTATTCATACTTGAATTTACATGATAATATTTACTCTGAATTGCAATTGCTAGATTGTTTCTCAATGAGTTGTGTTTTTCTTGATGGTTATACAATGTTTAAAATCATATAAGTGATTTGCTTTAGAGTTGTTTATATAATAAAGTTATGGATAAGGAGCCGATGTGTAATTAGGTTATATCTTTGTATGTAAAATGGTGTGACTGTGTTACGTATTATATTACTTGATGTTCACTGATATTGGTGCTTGTGGGTATTGGCCTGGAAACCCTCATGAGACTACAAATCATCCACTAGGACCAACTTAGGGGTTTAAAGCCTTATTGCATATGGTAAATGCAACTTTATTTCTTACGAAAGAGGAGGTAGATAAGATTTTGCAGTTTTCTTAGTTTTTGCTTTGCTCTAGGATTAGAAAAGTGTAAGTTGGGGGTTGTGATGAGTTCCTAAAATGCACTATTTAGACTCCTATTTACATTTGTTTATCCTCATTTATCTTGTATGTAACCCTTTGTTAACATAGTTCGGAATTATGTAAGGTTTATTTGCGTTTCAGAACATACAAGTTAAAATTGGGGAGTTAGGCATTATAAGAAGCCTAGGGAGAAATTGGAGTACACAAAGGCAAATCAGATGTTCAACCAAGCCCTTGAGCCTCAACACACATCAAAGGAGAAAGGATTCTATTCGACCATAAGGAGCAACCAGCAACACAAAGGGCGACTAGCAACACAAAGGGCGACCAGATCACAAGTTGTAAACTCCAAGGTTCAGACTGAAGATGAAATGCTGCAAGGTTAGACCAAGTGATCGACCAAGTGACCCTCAGGGGCAACCAAGTTGAGACACTAAAGCTGACTGAGCCAAAAATACCAAGAGTCTCAACCAACAGCTTGAGTAGGGGAACCATGAAGGATGATTAAGTCGAATTCTTGATCTTTCCTAATGATCAAGATCTTGCGTGTCTTGACCATCAACTCGACCAGAAAGACCCAATGGTGCAACTAGATCGAGAGGATCTTAAGTTGAATTCCTAATTTATTGCAAACCTCGACCAAGGCATGACTAAGAAAGAATAGGGGTGTGATCTAGTCGATAGTGACGATCTTCTGCGCTAGATTTGCTGCAAAATTTCCTATTTTTATATTCAATTATTGTATGCGCTAATGGGTATAAATATTAGATTCGAAGATGTTCTTAGAGTTCCTCTTTGGCCTCTCTTAGGTTAGTGACAGACTTAAGACATCATTGAGAGCCAAAGTAGATTAGAACTTAGATTAGATTTACTACTTTCTTGGTCTTCGATTGTATTTTCTTGTGTTAGTGATAGACACTTTGATTGCAATAGAATGATATTTCACATGCTTTTCATTTACTTGCTCTGATTTACTTGCTTTGATTAAAATGCTTTCCTTTACATGCTTTGATTTACTTTCATGCACCTTTACTTCTAGGATTGTGATGAAGTCTTAAAGATAGGATAACATTGCTATCAATTTAGTAAGATATAAGTAGTAGGCTACGGATACTAAAAAGGTTTTGCGTGGTTGTTGAGATAGGGTATACTCTGGTTGTAACGACCCAAAAATTATTACCATTTTTTTTTTACATATATCATGCAACAATATAATATTACTTTAATACCTAGAATAATGTCCACTATAACGTCTCAGACCTCAAGTGGTATCGAGGAAACCTGTTCACAAAACAAGCCACCTATGTAGTGGAAAACATAAAAATACATTAGCCTTATTTACAATACTAGAGTTTTAGCATTTCCAAAAACATAGATATACATCTCTTAAAACAACACTTACGCTTCAGCGAGGGTAGTACTAAAGACCCAAAACATAGATATACATCTCCTAAAACAACACTTACGCTTCAGCGAGGGTAGTACTAAAGTCCCCTCTATCTCGGAGCTCGCTTTGCACTCCTATCTAGATCACCTATAATGTTTGGAATTCTAGGGTGAGGCACTTCTCAGTAAGACAAAATATGTTATTACCAATGTGTAGTAAATGAGTTTTGTGTATACAAAATATCATCAATTATTAATTAACCATAGTTACAAAATCATTTTCAGACCATACTCTCTCACACACACACACACACACAATTATTTATAAGTGAAAGTTCCTGAGGATAGGCGAGATTACACACCCATACATGTAGCTCCACTTTGTTGTAATACATTATGCAACCTAGTATGGCTACAATTGATATCTATCAGGGCACTCGCCTTTCTCAGCAAGCCCTCAGGTGGAAAGTTTACTTTGTCCCAAATACATATAATACTATTATACATATATAACTTTGAAAACTTCCCTAGATGGATAATTGTATCCATGAATTGACTCCGCATACTAGAGTTGTACGACCCATGGGCTGGACTTAACTCTGAGTGGCCTACCAGGCTAAGTCAAACTGAAAACATCCATAGTACGATTAGCCCCCTCAACCTAGTCCTGATTGCCAGGGAGCTCTTCGTTTTTCCTTTAGGCACAATCAACTGTCATTCCACACTCTATCTGAGATATGTGGTTGCACTATCTATACTGAATTAGCTATGGTACCGTGCTCTGTAATTTGTTTTGGTCCATCTAGGATTTGATACTAAATAATACTATTCATATAATATATAACTAAAACATATCTCATTTCATATTTCTGTATAAAATCTGTCATATCATAATTTTTGAATAAACTGTTATATATATTAATCTATTCACGGCATCTGGGCCGGCCGAATAGTCACGGCATCGGCGCTGGATGAATATCATAATATTCTAAAATATAATTTCTGTACTGTTTATAGTTTTTCTAAAAACTGTCGTCAAATCATGCTTGTACTGTGAATTCATAAAATATTCCGACATACCATTATTTATAGTAAAATTTATACTTATGCCACACACAAGCGAGTACTACTAGTCTGTAATCAATTATCCAGCCTCGGAAAACCATATTTTTCTAACAAAATAATATTAAATATGTTTTCAAAGTTTCCTCAGTTCAACATTAGTATTCCCAAAAACTATACTAAATCAATTAAAAATTTCTGAATCAAATATTGTATATTCAATAATTAATTTTCTAAAAATACATAATTTCATACTCACAATGTCATACTTCTAAATAATCCAAAAATCATATTTTGAAAGCACATAACTATACACATATATATATATATATATATATATATATATTATATTAGACTGTTAAAAATTTCTACAATAACTGGCATAACATATTTCCCTTGATTATCGAGAGGCCTGCTAAAAATCTCTATACTCATAGTTGTGGCGTTCAGAACTTAAAAACCCTGAAATCATGCATTTCCCTAGAATAATATAGAATTCACATTTTCCTGGACCCACATACTCTATTTTATCAATCAAACTCAAAACAACTAGATATTTATCACCATTGCCTCATTCCCTAAGGAAACGCCCACAGGAACCCTAAACCTTTGCCTACGATATTCACACCAAAACCCTGTATTTCACAAATCCCAATTTATTAGTTCAACCCTAGAATTATGTTCATATTCACATTCCTAGGCCTATACACCCATTAAACTAGTTAAACCACCAATCAACATCATAAACAACTTCCTTACGTCAGTTTTGCGGTGGTGCTTAGGATCCTTAGAACACAATTCAGCTCTAGTTAACTTGATGAGGATCATCGCTAAGCCTTAAATACGGAGTTTGATCGTTGATGGGGCCAGTTTAGAGAAAATAAGGAGAGAGAGGGAGAGGTTTTGCAACTGAAAGAGGAGAGAGAGGGAGAGAGAGAGAGAGAGAGAGAGAGAGAGAGAGAGAGAGAGAGAGAGAGAGAGAGAGAGAGAGAGAGAGAGAGAGAGAGAGAGCTTTTATAATTTAACAAGAAAATTTAACATGTAGCCTTATATAGATTTCTGTCTCAGGAAAAAACCATCGACGATTTTCTTGGGCTTTCAAAAAATCGTCGATGGTTTGGTCTTTAACCAAACCGTTTTCACTATTTACCCTTTTACCCTATTGCGGTAACTACAAAATCATCGAGGGTCTTTTAACACTCTGGAAAACCGTCGCCAGTTTGGTCCTCACCAAACCATTTTCCTATTTTTCTTTATTTTTCTTATTATTTTTATTTTCCTGGTCTCTACATTCTCTTCTCTTTATAAAATTTCATCCTCGAAATTTGCTATCTATCTTGTATACCAATATCTGAGAAAAACTAACTCCAATTTTATTAATTACCCTCACTTATGGCGGAGGAATTCCGTGGTTTAAAGGAAGAGTTCTAGGAGACAACAATCATTAAAAGAGAAAGAAAACTCTCCCAAAACCATTTATAACCTAAAATAAAAAACACTAACTATCCTACCCTATACTATACAAGTCAAAACTATATACATTGCTATTTATTCTACTTTTAACCTCTCATCTTTGATCTCCACTGAACAGATGTGAATATCGCTAGTGCATCTATCTTTCTAATTCCCATGAAACCTACTCAACTGCATGGTTGGATCATAGTACTTCACAAGTGGAATTTTTTTTATATGCAGTTCCCGTTCCTTTTGATCTAAAACCTGCACTAACACTTCTTCATAAGACAAGGCATCACCAAGCTCCAATGTCTCATAACTAATCACATGAGAGGGATTTGAGACATATTTCCTCAACATAGATACATAGAATACGTCATGAATTCTTGATATAATCGATGGTAAGGCTAACCTGTAGGTAACCGGACCCACTTTATCAAGTATCTCGAATGATCCAATGTACCTAGGACTCAGCTTACCATTACTCCAAACCTCATCACCCCTTTTTACCGATGCAACTTTCAAAAAATACATGGGGTCTTGCACCACATTCCAATTCTCGTTGGTGAGTATCTGCATAACTTTTCTACTGACTTTAAGCTGTTTTGATTCCATCTCTAATAAGTCTGACTTTATCATGAGTTTGTTGTATGAGCTTTGGCCTCAAAATTTTTCTTTCCCAAATCTCATCCCAGTATAATGGGGATCGACACCTCATGCCATATAATACCTCACATGGTTCCATCCCAATGCTGGCCTGGTAGTTATTGTCATAAGCAAGCTCGGCAAGTGACATATACTGGATCCAACTAGCCGTGAAGTCTAGCACACATGCTCACAACATATCCTTCAGTATCTGTATCATTCTTTCCATTTAACCATTTGGCTGAGGATGAAATGTTGTGCTTAACGTCAACTTAAAACCTATGGCCTTTTACAAACTCCTCCAATACTGCAATGTGAATCGTGGGTCTCTATCCGATACCATGAACACTGGTATGCTATGTAGTCTTACTATCTCTTGTATATATAACTTTGCAAGTTTGCTCAAGGAATAGTTAACTTTGATGGGAAGAAAGTGGTCAGTCTTTGTCAATCGGTTTACAAGTACCCAGATAACATCTTGACCGTGAAGTGCTGGCGGCAATCCTTTAACAAAATCCATAGAAATATGTTCCCACTTCCACTCAGGAATGTAAAGTGTTTGTAATTGTCCCACCGGTCTCTGGTGCTCAGCTTTTACCAGCTAGCACGTCAAATACTGCTCTACGTACCTAGCTATCTCCTTCTTTATATTGCTCCACCAAAAGGATTCCTAAAGAACCCTGTACATTTTAGTGCTTCCTGGGTGCAGTGTATACAAGGATCGATGTGCCTCCTCTAAGATGGTTCTTTTAATTTCAACATTTGTAGGTACACATAGTCTAGTACAAAACCTCATAGCACCATATCTGAAATATTACAATCAACCCCTTGTCCATTCTATACTCTATCTCCGATCTTTACCAATTTTGCATCCTGCATCTGTGCAATCTTAATTTTCTCTAGCATAGTCAGCAGAAGTACCAAACTAGCAATAATTGCCTAGTGATCTCCCTTTACCAGTTCTAGCCCAAGCCTTTCTAGATCTATTCTAATCTAGTGCTGCATCACCACTACTGACATTGAGGCATTCCCTGATTTTTGACTCAAGGCATCAGCTACTACATTTGCTTTTCCTAAGTGGTAACTGATGGTACAGTCGTAATATTTAATTAATTCCAATCATCTCCTCTACCTTATATTCAACTCTTTCTATGTGAAGAAAAATTTCAAGCTTTTATGATCTGTAAAGATCTAACATTTCCCAACATACAGATAATGCCTTTAGATCTTTAAGGCATACACCACTGCAGCTAACTCTAAATCATGCGTTGGATAACTCTTTTCACATTCCTTGAGTTGCCGAGAATCGCATGCCATAACTTTTCTTTGCTGCATTAATACACACCCGAGTCCTCTCAGAGATGAGTCATTGTAGATCACAAAATCTCTATCCCCCAATAAGATGTTCAAAACTGGTGCAGTGACAAGTCCTTGCTTTAACTCTTAAAAGCTCTACTCACAATTATCATTCCATTCAAACTTAGCATTCTTCCTCGTTAAGTGCTGCAAAGGCTCTAATAGTCTTGAATATCCCTCTATGAGCCAATGATAATATCCCATTAGTCCCAAGAAACTTTCGATTTACTGAACATTCCTCGGTCTTGCCCAATTCACCATTGCCTCTATCTTATTGGGATCTTTAGAAATTTCATCTTCAAATATCACATGCCAAAGCATTGCAACTTTCTCTAATTAGAATCCACACTTCCTGAATTTAGCATACTATTTCCTTTCTCTGAGTATCTGAAGTACCAGCCTTAAGTGTGTCTCATGCTCCTCAAAATTCCTCGAATAGACCAGTATATCGTCATGAAAACCACTAAGAATTTGTCTAAATACTAGTAGAAAACCCTGTTCATTAGGTCCATAAACGCTGTCTGTGCATTGGTCAATCCGAAGGGCATAACAACGATCTCATAGTGGCCATACCTAGTTTAGAGTGTTTTCTTGGAGATATCCTCTGCCTTGACTTTCAATTGATGGCACCCATAGCATAGATCAATCTTTAAGTAAACCTATGTACCCTGGAGCTGATCGAATAAGTCATCTATATAGGGAAAATGATATTTATTCTTAACTATTATTTTATTTATTTCACTGTAGTCTATACATATCCTCTTCGTCCTATCTTTCTTCTTCACAAATAGAACTGGTGCCCCTTAGGGTGAGATACTAGGTCTGATAAACCCTTCATCTAACAGTTCCTACAACTGATCTTTTAACTCTCTCAACTCTGTTGGAGCCATTTTGTGGGGAGCTTTATTAATCGGTGCCATCTCTGAAGTAAATCAGTGGCAAAGTCAATCTCATGACTGGGAGGCAATCCAAGTAACTCCTTTGGAAAGACATCTGAAAATTCCTTCACCATTGGAATATCGGTAAGTTTCAATTCTTTCTCTAGCACTTCCTTTACATAGGCTATATACCCCTAACAACTCTCCGGGAGTAGCTTCCCCACTTGAATGGATGACACTAGCTATGGTGAGGAACGCACACGCGACCCCAAAAATTTAAACTCCTTCTCTTTAGGAGGTCTGAATATCACCCCTTCAGATGAAAGCTAATGTTGGCATAATTAGAAGTTAACCAGTCCATCCCAAAATCATATCGAACCCATGCATGTCTAATACTACTAGGCCAGCTGATAATACTCTCCCCTGAATATCTACTGGATAACCTCTGAGCACCGTTTGACACCTCTCTATTGACCCTGTCGGTGTGACTTCCGATAACTCGACATCTAGTAACTGGGTTTCCACTCCTCATAGTTTGATATATTCAAAAATATAATGGGAATAAATAGCTCCTAAATCAAACAACACCACAACTTTACTTGAAAAATATGAAAATTTGTACCTAATTATTTTCCCGTAACTATTTGGAGTAGGAACCTTCCTATACTATGTACGACAGTCTTGTACCAAGTGTCCCAGTCTACCACAACAGTAACAGACATTCCTTCCAACTCGGCATTCTCCTGAATGTCTCTGATAACAGCTTGGACAAGGAGGGTGTGATGGATTACCTTGTTTAGCCTGATTTCCTATTCCTTGTCTTTGGCCTCCACTGCCCCCATGCCTTCTCTAAGGCCTCTGACTGGTTCCTGCCTAAAATCTAGAAGGCATAGACCTTTTCTTCTTGTTTAAGTTCATAAACTCCTCTGCCTAGGCATCTCTGGTGGAAGAGTGAATGTATCGATCATATAAAATTTCCTTAAAACGGTTCCATGTCAGGGTTGCAGGTTCTGGCCTTTGTTCTTTGAGTAGCTTCACTGACATCCACCAACGCTTGGCCTTCCTAGTCATTTTAAAAAATAGCATACAAAACCTTCTACACAGTGGAGACTTGCCAATATACCCTCCACTTCTTGGATCCATTCCTTCACAATGATTGGATTGGCTTATCTCATAAAAGCCAGGGGATTCATATAGGTAAATTGCTCGATAGAGCAAACCAGGTCAGCTAATGGGTAGTTATGTACCCTAAAGTTTTGCATAATCCCTGCCATGACCTGTTGGCCTGTACTAAGCAACACCTGTTTAGAGTTGTTGCCACCCATGCTGGAAGCCCCCACATTGCCTCTACTTCCAGCATTCATATTGTTGTTCTCGGGGTCTATCCTGAAAATAGAAAACATAGTCTAAGGACCCTATTTTCATAATATAACTAATACCTTTATCTAACTAAGAACCTCATATCACCATTAAACCTAACGTCCTTATTCTCAATTTAAGATTCAGTCCTGCAATTTAGAAACAAAACTCAATGATAGTTTACCTTGGTTTTCTTGAAATCATCACCTCAGGAAAAACACAGAATCTGCTATAGAAATCCTACCTTTAGATTGCGGAACAAAACCCTAAATTCTCATCTTAATTCCCAATATTGACTCAATAAAATCCTGATATACCCCATTTCCTATCCTCTTCCAAAATTTATTCCTATACTTTGGTATTGTTTTCCACTGTACACTAAAGTTTACAAAACCTAGCAACTTAAGCTCTAATAACAAACTTGTAATGACCCCATATTTATTACCATTTGCTTTTTACATATATCCTGCAACAATATAATATTACTTTGATACCTATAAATATATCCACTATAACGTCTTGGACCTCAAGTGGTATAGAGGACACTTGTTCACAAAACATACCACCTATGCAGTAGAAAACATAAAATACATTAACCTTATTTACAACAGCAAAGTTTTAGTATTTCTGAAAACATACATATTCATCTCCTAATACAACACCTACCCTTCAGTGAGGGTAGTATTAAAGTCCCCTCTATCTTGGAGCTCCCTTTGCATGCCTATATGGATAACCTATAATATTTGGAATTCTGGGGTAAGACACTTCTCCATAAGACGAAATATGTTATTACCAGTGTGTGGCAAATGAGTTTCATGTAAACAAAGTATCATTAGTTGTTAAGTAACCACATCTATAAAATCATTCTCAAACCATACTCTTTCTCTCTCTCTCTCTCAAACACACACGCGCGCGCGCGCACACACACACACACACACAATTATTTATAAGCAAAAGTTCTTGAGGATATGGGAGATTACATGCCCATACATGTAGCTCCCCTCTGCTCTAATATGTTATGCAACATGGTATGGCTACAAATGATACCTATTAGGGCACTCGTATTTCTCAGCAAGCCCTCGGGCGAAGAGTTTACTTCACCCCAAATACATATAATATTACTATACATATATAACTGTGAAAACTTCATTGGATGGACAACTATATGCATGAATTGACCCCGCATGCTCAGGTTGTGCGGCATGTGGGCTGGACTTAACTGTGGCTGGCCTACCAGGTTAAGTCAAATTGGAAACCTCCATAGCACGATTAGCCCCCTCAACCTGGTCCTGATTTCCAAGTAGCTTTTGGTCTCTCCTCTGGGCACAATAGACTATCATTCCACATGCTATTTGAGATCTGTGGTTGCACTATCTATACTGAATTAGCTATGGTACCGTGCTTTGTAATTTGTTCTAGTCCATCAAGGATTTGATACTATATAATACTATTCATATAATGTATAACTAAAACATATCTTATTTCATATTTCTGCGTAAAATATGTCATATCATAATTTTTGAATAAACTGTTATACATATAAATCTGTTCACGGCATTTGGGTTGGCAAAATACTCTCGACCTCTGTGTCGGCTGAATTTCATAATATACTGAAAATATAATTTTTGTACTATTTATAATTTGTCTAAAAACTATCATCAAATTATGCTTGTACTGTGAATTCATAAAATAATCTGACATACCATTATTTACAGTAAAATTTATGCTTATGCAACACACAAGTGAGTACTACTCTGTAATCAATTATTTGGCTTGGGAAAACCATATTTTGCTCACAAAATAATATTAAATTTGTTTTCAAAGTTTCTTGAGTTCAACATCAGTATTCCCAAAAACTATACTAAATCATATATAAATTTCTGAATCAAATACTATATATTCAATAATTAATTTTTTGGAAATACATAATTTCATACTCACAATATCATACTTCTAAATTATGCAAAAATCATATTTTGAAAACACATAACTATATATATATATATATATATATATATATTTATTTATTTATTAATTATATTTTAGTGGTAGAAATTTCTACAATAACCGGCATAACATATTTCTCTTGATTATCGAGAGGCCTACTAAAAATCTCTATACTCACACCTACGGCGTTTAGAACTCAAAATCCTTGAAATCATGCAATTCCCTAGAATAATATCACATTCACATTTTCTTGGGCCCACATATTCTATTTTATCAATGAAACTCCAAACAATTAAATATTTATCACCCTTACCTCATTCCCTAATGAAATGCCCGTAGGAATCCTAAACCCGTGCTTACGGCGTTCACACCAAAACCTTGTATTCTGCAAATCCCAATTTATTAGTTCAATCCCAGAATTGTGTTCATATTCACATTCCTAGGACTATACACCCATTAAATGAGTTAAACCACCAATCGACCTCATAAACAACTTCCTTACCTCAGTTTTGGGGTGGTGCCTGGGATCCTCCAAACACAATTCTACTATGGTTAACTTGATGAGGATCCCCACTAGGAGTTAAATGCGGAGTGTGATTGTCGATGGGGCAAGTTTAGAGTGAAAAAATGAGAAGAGAGAGAGAGAGGTTTTGCAGCCGAGAAAAGAGGGAGAAAGCTTTTTTAATTCAACAAAAAATTTAACATGTAGCATTATATAGATTTCTATCTCAAGCAAAAATCGTCGACAGTTTTCTTAACACTCCAAAAAACCGTCGCTGGTTTGGTCCTCACCAAACCATTTTCCTTTTTTTTTTTTTTTGTTTTTCTTATTATTTCTATTTTTTGAATCTCTACACTGGTTCCCGATCATGCTCCGGAAAATTGGTGCACCCTTGCTACCTTATGCCCTCGAGTGGTTCCTTTCACCGTCTAGCCTAATATGGATAGCTAACCGAACATAGTTTACACACACGACATCCTAAGTTTGATTTATAAGTTGAGCACTCTTTTGTAGGGGTAAAGTTAATATCGAATTTACATGCTTTCAGTAGGATTATTAGAAAACCCAATCAAAATCTTTTATTTTTACTTTCCTTTACCCAAAGTTTTAATAAGTTAGATTGGAAGTAGTTCATAATTGCACCTCAGTCCCAGTGGATCAATACCCGACTTTCTCACATTCTACAGAACTTGGGATTAGTTAAATTTTATAAATTGTACTTTTGGTAGTTAAGAACCTAAGCCTTGGTGAGCCTACCAGTGAACAATTTGTCGAGACATGGGAGCGCTTTAGAGACTTTCTATGTAAATGCCCACATCACCAAGTCCCTAGATGGGAATTAGTTCAAATCTTCTTTGAGGAATTAGCTAAGCGTGATAGAGCCATGGTAGATGCATATTATAGAGGTACCTTCCTCATAAAGCACTAGAATGAGGCTTGGACTCTCTTTAAGATTCTCATCGAGAATTCTAAGTAGCATATTCTTGCTACTCGTAGACCGTCCCAACCTTCCTCTTCCCATCCTAAGTAAGTCTATGAATTAGCCACGAGCCACGACCTTTCACCCATACCGCACAACATTATGAAGAAACTAGATCAATTCTAGTCCTTAGGATAACGACCTTAGTTGGTGGCGTGCGCATAGGTGTGTGTCATTTGCTTTAATCCCTCTCATACTTGGTATAATTGCCCTCATGCACCTCCCACACCTGAGTTTGTGTAGGAGGAAGTTAAAGCCGCCCATAGTTGGTATGACATGTCGTTTAATGATCCATGCTCCAATAAATGCAATCCTGGGTGGGGTAAACATCCAAATCTCTCTCGAAGGCGACAAGCTCTAAGTTTTCTAGCTTAAAGACCTCAGCAATCACCCAATGCTCCACCTCTTTGACCATATCAAACTCCTTAAAATCCTCCCATGAGTGCCCCTTAACAATCAGCTTATTAACAACCATCTCCTTCTCTGCCTCAATATGATAAATCTTTTCAGGAGACGGTGTTGAAAGCCTTTAAGGGTATCGAGGCTGATCGTCAAGTTGATCGGTAATTACTTTACTCCTACTCTTAGTCCATAGCAAAGCTATAGGCCACCATGGGCCAACTAGCTACGTCTTTGAGTAGGAGGGATGAGGGTAAGTTGCCAAGTTAGCCCTTGTTAACCCGAAAGGCCAGTATGGGGTAGAAAGTGAGCTGGATGCTAGTCATACGACATATCATGGGCAAGCCCAGGCTATGACCATTCTTAGGAGTGGTAGGGAGGTAGATAATAGGGTCAGGGAGAAGCTAGACCAAGGTAAGGGTAAGGAAAAGATGAGGGTAGGGTCCAGAGGTGAATCATGCATCATTTTCTCCTCTAATTCGGTGAGCAATCCCGAGATTCCCACCTCCTCTCTTGACGGAGCATTACATGACTATATCCCTGCACTATCATTCCTTGCAGCTCTTTAGGCACATTCTAAGCCTAAGAAGGAAGAAATTGAAAAGTCCATGATGGACACATTTAGGCAAGTAAAGATTAGTCTTCCTCTCTTAGATGCCATCAAGCAAGTTCCTGTTTATGCTAAGTTCCTCAAGGACTTGTGCATGCCAAAGCACAAATCTTAGGTGCATATGAACAAAAGAGTTTGGTTGACCAAGCATGTGAGCTCCATTATGTCAGATTATATTCTTTTAAAGCTTAAGGACCCTGGTACTGCTACCATTTCATGTGTGATCATCAACCACACTATTGATAGGGACTTTTAGATTTGGGAGTGAGCGTGAACCTACTTCCTTACTTGGTCTACAATAATTTGGTTTAGGAGAGCTGAAACCTACCCTAGTCACCTTGAGTTTTGCAGATCGATCAGTGAAAAGACCTTAGGATGTTGTTGAGGATATCGTAATAAAGGTTGATACATTCTATTGCCCAGTTGACATTGTTGTTATTGATATGGAACCTACCAACCCTGCCAAGAAACAGATCCCTGTCCTCCTAGGTAGACCATTCTTAGCCACGACTAATGCATGCATCCAATGTAGGACCGATGTTATGGATATATCCTTTGGCAACATGTAGCTTCGACTGAATGTGTGATACCCCGTGGAAGAAAGCGTTAAAAGGATTAGATGTTACTACCCATATCAATAAGGTGCACCTTTCTTTTCGAGAGCTTTCCCATAAGAACTCCACGGTTAAGCGCGCTTAGCTTGGAGTAATCTTAGGATGGGTGACCTTTTGGGAAGTTTTCTCAGGAAGTGTGTGAGTGAGGACAAAACACACTAAAAATGACACCTGTTGGTCTATTGGGCCAGTCATTAGTCCGATAAGGCCCTCCCACTATTATTTGGTTCAGGTGGAGGAGGAGAGACGCAGTGCTCCCAAGTAGACCTAGGTTATGGCTTTAGAGAATATGTTTCGCACATCCTGGCACTCATCCTTTGATCTCCAATGTGAGGGTGTAGACATGATCGATGAGGGTGTTGAGGAGGTTTCCCCTTCGACTCTTTCAAGAGACTCCTTTAAAGTTAGGCTTCAATTTGATTGACCTTCTATCTTGGGTTTAGAGGAACCATGTGCGCATGTTTCAGCTATTTGTGAATTGGCCTCTAACCAAGAGACAAGGGACCTTGGAAAGCTAAGTCTGAAAATATCCCTACTCTTTTTAGCATTCCAATAAGTTCTTCCATCAAGGCCCCACCATCACTTGAGACCCTGCGAGACCCCATGAGACCCTGCCCGTTATCATCTCATCTAGCTTGACTACTTCTCAAGTGTAAGAACTCGAACCGTGATATAGGGAATTAATTAATTAAGAGAAGGGTAAATTAGTAATTAAGCAAGCTTCGTCGACGAAGCCAAAGTTCGTCAACGAAGTCTTTGTAGTTCTCGGCGACAAAGTGCAGAGTCTCATCTACAAGGAGTGGCCGGGTTAAAGGGTTATAAATAGATATTTTCATTACTTCTCAGCTAAGAAATGAAGTACTTACATATGACTTCTTAAACATAGAAACTTTGAGCACTAAGTCTTCATGCCTTTTCCATTTCTTGAGGTCCATCTTGACTTTATGTCTTTCTTTGAAACCAATCTACAATGTCCATTGCTCTCCATTGCTTCAATATCTGGAAAGCTTTCATTTGATTGACTTTAAGTGTAAGCTTTCTCCTTTGATAAGGCTTGTGAGGATTTTGAATGTCTAATCCTGAAATGTTATCACTTTAACCAATACATGTTAAATTTCCTTAATTTGTTATCATCAAAATAAGATTTGTAAGCCTTGTTAGGCCAAGAACTAGGAGCACTGTCCTATAAGGTGTAGTTGTAGGTTGGGTTCGATCCTGTGAATATGAGCTCGGGTATTCCTCGCCCAGTAAGAAAAGGAGCTTGTAACTGGTGATGCTCCACCCATAAGTGAGCACTTAGTGGTATCCTATTGCTTATTAGCTTGAGGTGGGGATGTAGGCAAGTTTGGCCAAATCTTGATAACATATTATGTGTCACTCTTTTCCCTATGCTCTTTAATTTATGAACTTGAATGCTTTATTTAATATGCTATATATAGTTTATATATTTGCATATTTCAATTATCGTTAACGATTTGGAAAATACTGAGATTGTTTTAATTGTCATTGTTGGCCTTACAAAGCTTTGAATGTTGTTTTGATGATAACAAATCAAAGGAACTTAACATATTTGGTTAAGTAAAGTTTCAGGTGACTCAAGTGTTTTTAGATCAAGATCAAGTGACTCAGTTGATCAGTATCAAGTGCTTGACAAGTTTATTAAAAGATCGAACTTATTGCTACAAGATCTTATAAAGCTAAAGACTGTTAAAGTTTGAAGACAAGCTAAACATGAAGAATGGAAACTATATATGAAGACTTAGTGATTAGATGAGTCATAGACTTTTTAAGAAGTCTTATGTGAGTACTTCACAAAATTCAATATAAATGGTTAAAGCTCTTAGGGAACATTATTGACTTAAAGGCCAATTTTTGAAAACCCTAGAAAAAGCTTTTTAAATAAATCTTAATTAAGTTTTACAAAATCAAAGGTTTAAAGTTTAAAAATTGAAGTTTTTGGAAAGTTGTAACTTCAAGCGATTGATCGTGTTTGATCAGTTGACTGACTTTTTTATGCTGAATAAATTAAGTAACCGGAATAGCATCAGGAAACTAACCCCATTCTATGTTTGATATTTCACTGAATTATAAAGGATCAGGCGACTGACCTTGTGAATCACAGTCCATTGACCTTCGGTTTTTTAAATTCATAACAGTGAGGGAAAGTTTCCAAAACTATTTACTTGGTCTCCAAACTTTGTGAAAACTTGGGAAACACTGCGAGTAACTTAGGGAATATGAAAATTAAGTTTTTCTATCTATAAATACATGTTAAACCTAAAGATTAAACAACCCAACAATTACCAACAAGCAGTTATTGATCAAATTCTCATACTTTCAAAGAGTTCTTGCTTAATACTTTGTTGAAAGCTATTGCTGAGAACTCATTGAATTAAAGCTTACGCTTCTCATGCTCTAACTGAGTTTTACAATCTAAGAAAGAATCTTGGTGATATTTATTTTAAGCTTCATCTCTTTATATTGTTTATTTACTGAAGTATATTGTGCTTTTAACTTATACAAATTTGCTCTAATTGAGAGTGTCCATTGTACAGCAACAAAGTTTGTTTTTCTTGTTATTTTTTTATTTTTTACGATTCAGGGTTGTTGAATCGTTGGCTAATGAAAAGGGATATTCTTGTTAGAGAGGGATCTCCACCTGAGAAGGAGAGAGGTTGTAACTTTTCCTAATAAAAAAAGTAGGAATCTTCATAGCAGTTGCTTGGGGCGAGGACATAAGCTGCAAGCCGAACCTTGTAAAAATCTAGTTCTAAGCTCTTCTCCCTACTCTCTTTAAATTCTGCAAAGATATTAAATGTGTGTATAATCTTTATATCGTACTAAACCTTTGGGAGTGTTGGAATCTTGATTTTGAAGCATATTTAAATTCAGCATACATTAGCTAGTTGTTTGGTTTGATAAATTCATCAAAGTTCTGATTTTGAATATTAAAACAGCTGCAAGGTATTTTAAATTAAAATTTTACAAAAATTGAATATCTTATATTTCATCAATAGGAGTAAAGGAATAAAATCTAAGTTTTGAATTTGAAATTTCAGTTTTATTTTTAAACCATCCTAATCTGAATTTTGGAATTTAATCCACTGAGTGTCAATATCAAAGATTTGAACTTGAGATTGAATATTGGTTAAACTTAATAGTATTGTGGTTGTTGGAAAATTGCTGAAAGTATATATTGATAAGATTAAAATTCAACTAAGGAATTTTTAAATACAAAGTAGGCAAAGATATTTTAAAAACCCAATTCACCCCTATTGAGAGTTCACCTTACTTTTCAGCCATAAAGTAGCAACCTTTTAAAATTCTTTATATTTATATATTAAGTTAAACTGAGCTGATAACCCCTGATGGAATAAAACATCAACCTAAACAGCGAGAAGCTGAAGTCTAGTATCCACAACCATATACACATACAATACAATACCAGAGTGCTAAATACTCCTAAAATATAAATAAATAAATGAACTAGGGCTAGAAAAAATATCCTCTTTCCCAAAAACACTTACCTTGGAAGGGTAGCACTGTAGCCCCTCTACCTGCAAGCTTGATCTACTCGCCTAACTGGATCACCTAAAAAATATCATTTAAATGTGATGAGGCGATGCTCAGTAAGAAGAAAAATGCTATTACTAGGGTGTAGCAAGTGAGTTGTATACTTGGAAAAATCTGATCTAAAACAAGATACTATATATAACCAAACTGAGAAATTCCTGAATACCTGTTATCATATAAAACATGCTTATGTAGTTTAACATAAACTAATTATTTAGAATGTTTTATTCATAATACTGATAATACTTATAAGTATAACTGTCGTATTTAAATCTGATCATAATATATATAAATAATAACTGTGAAAATTCCCTAGATGGATAACTAAAGTCATGAATTAGCCCCTCATGACAGGGTTGTGCGGCCCGAAGGCAGGACCTAACCTGACTGGCCGACCAAGGTAAGTCAACTAAACTCTGACAATCAGATTGGCCCCCTCAACCCATATTTGATGGGGAGCCTGTCCACATCATAGGCACGATCGACTTCTGAATACCACCTATTACCTGAATAGGGGTTGCACTCTAAACTGAATATAGCTACGGTATCGTGCTCCACTGCTGAATATGGTCCATCAGGGTCTAATACTATATACGTAATTGATATTTCTAAAATGTTGTTTTTATCATGAATCTATAACATCTGAAATAGCCATAACAACATATAAATTGCATAGTAAACTATAATAACTGAGTTTCTAAGATATCTACTTAACTAAATAACTGATTTACTGTATAAACTGAATGTTATGGTTTTGAAATAGATATATCATAATATTATGAAAATACTGTAAAATACAAGTTTCTGCTCATATGTTGAAAATCATGGCATTCTGAAAATTATGGAAACCTTGCATTGCTAATACTAACTCATGCTGCACAATTAAATATCAACATTATCAGGCTGTGAAACTGCATAAATAATATGAATAATAATTTTCTAAAAACATATAATTTATACTGAATCATAATAGGTTTGCCTTGCCTAGCATAGCATATTTCCCTTACCTGATTCCTGCTAAAATCCTCTACTCTGATAGGTCCTACACCCATAGGGCTCCCCACTCAACACCCTAAAAATCATATATTTCAGAACAAAATATCACTATTTCCTTGTGTACTACATTTCCTACAACTTCTTGAAAGTCAAACTTTGACAAAAAGACCTTACACTGAATTTGGGATGAAAACCGACTTCATCCCACCAACAATCCGCTCTGGCAGATTTAGGGAGAACTTCCCCAAAAGCATCGTGGTGGCCTCAAATCATCGATTTGGCAAACGAAGGGACCGAAATCGAAGGAAAAGGAAATAGGAACCGTAGGGGAGAGGAGAGAGAGGGTTCCGGTAAATTTTCTGCGTAAAAACTGAGTTTCACACTATTAATATTGTGGCCTTCGTCTATGAGCCACGTCACCTCGTCGACGACATCAAGAAGGAAACTCGTCGATGAACATCCCGCCTTGTCGATGAAATTCAAAGTTGCCTAGATATACTCTCGGTATCTACTCGTCGATGAAGGACACCCTCATCGACGAAGTCTGCTATCTCCTTTTGTTTCTGTTTCCATTTCCCTCCCTCTTTATTATTTAAATACCATTATTCTTCAGGTCATTACATGTAATATCTGTTTAGCTATTTTGTTGTGATATTTATGATCACATAGAAAGACCCTAAGTTATGAAATACTGATTGCAATTTGAATTGAACTTAGGAATAATTTTTTAATACCCAATTCCCCCCCCCCCCCCCGGTCTTGGGAATACACAAATTACATCAGTGAAAACCATTTTCTAAACTCTCACTGTTAATTGTAAAATATTATTGAGAGAATTTTCTATACTCAATTGAGCTTCATTTAAAAATCATTTGAGAGTGCATTTAGATTTAAAATTGTACAAATTAGCTTTTTTGGAAGCACTTTATTGTACACAAATTGTTTTTAAAATAGCTCTTCGCGGTTTGGATTGTGAACTGTGGCCATGTGATGGTAAATCACATTGAGAGGCAGATTTGCCTAGAAGGAGCAGACCAAATGAGGGGTTATCATTTAGAGAAAAAGGGGGGGGGGGGGGACTATACCCTATTGAAGGATTGGACCATATGAGGGGATATCACTTGGAGAGGTAGCTCTGCCTAGAAGGAGCGCACCAAGCATGGGGTATCTCTTGGAGAGGTTGGTCTGCCTAGAAGGATTGGGGCAAATGGGAGCTCAACCCTATAAGGAGTGTTGTAAGTGGTTTGCTCTACCTGGTTAAAGGAGCGGTATAGTGGAATCCTTGGGTGGTTTTCCCAAGGCGAGAACGTAGGCAGGTACAGCCAAACCTCGTAAAAATCCTAGTGTCACACTCTCTCTCCCCCTTATCTTATTTATATTTCCACACATGTATGTTTGTTTATTTATTGTCATGATTGATTTACATACTTTCTTTAAATTGTGATTAGAATATTGGTTGGTGAATCGGAAAAAATAATTAGCCAAAAGTTTTTAAAATCCAATCCCCACCCCCCCCCCCCCTTCTTGGGATTACATCATTCCTCACAGACTCCAAAAACCAAAAGAAGGCAATGAAAGGCACAAATTTGTGCCTAATGGCACATAGTGACCATGAGTTACAATCATCATGTTCTTTTTCTTCATATTATTCTAGTGATGATTCTGATGATAATAGCATGCTTATATATAAAGAATTGGAGCAAGGATATATTAGTGTTAATAAATTGCTAGTGAAAATGACTAAGAGCACTTATTTGAAAAATAAAATTAAAGAATTTTCAAAGTTTTTAAAAAACGTAAAGGAGTCTCATTCACCTTGATAAAAGAAAAGGAGTTGAAAATTACTAGTTTAGAAAGAAAACTAGAAGATGACTCCAAAATTATTTAGAAATTTACAGAAGTCCAAAACAATTATGAAAAACTCCTTGGTTCTCAAAGAAAATCCTTAGATAATGAACGATTAGGTTTTAATGGAAAAGAAAATTTGAAATAGAAACATCTTTACGTGAGCCATTTCATGAAGGAATCAAAATCTTATATTCCCTTTAAAGATTCCTATATGCATACCACATGTTTTAAATGTAAGAAGATAGGTCATATTAAATTTGACTGTCCTTTCAAAAACAAGGACACTAAAACCAAGATGGTCTGGAAAGTCAAGGGAGAATCAAGTACTAACCCCAAAGGACCCAAGAAAATTTAGGTACCAAAAGTAGTCACTTAAGTCTTTCTTGCAGGTATGCTTCAGGACGTCCTCCACTAAGGACAAATGGTATATGGATAGCAGATGCTCGAGGTATATGATGGGTGATAAAGCCAAGTTCACATCCATCACACCAAAGGACAGAGGGTACATCACCTTTGGAGACAATGCCAAAGGAAAGATCATCGAAGTAGGTAAGGTCGGTAAGGAACTGTCTCTCATTATTGATAATGTTTTGCTTGTGGATGGCCTCAGGCATAATTTGTTAAGTATCAAACAGCTATGTGACAAAGGGTATAGAGTTTTTTTTTTTTTAACATGATAAATGCATTGTTAAAAATCCAGCTGAGCATAAAATATGGTTTACTAATGATCGTAATGATAATGTTTGTATTATTAATTTTGAAAACTTAGCCTCTCAAGATGTAAATTGCTTTTCTACAATTAATGAGGCTAGTTGGCTTTGGCATAGGAGATTCAGACATGCTAGCATGGATTTACTTTCAAATCTGGTGAAAGGAGAATTAGTTAAAGGCTTATATAAGACACAATTTGTAAGAGATAAAATTTGTGATGCATGTCAACTAGGTAAACAAACCATGTCTAGCTTTAAAAGGAAGAAGTTTATCTCCACTTGTAGGCCACTACAAATGCTTTACTTAGATTTATTTGGCCCAAATAAAGTCCAGAGTTTAAGAGGTAAATCTTATGCATTTGTCATTGTTTACGATTACTCTAGATTCATATAGGTTTTATTTTTAGCATCCAAGAATGAAGTATATGAGAGGCTTGTCAAATTATGTAGGAAGATTCAAAATGAAAAGGGGTATACAATCACACATATCTAGAGCAATAGAGGGAGGGATTTTAAAAATAAGAATATGGAAAGCTTTTGTGATTTACATGGCATATCCCATAACTTTTCAGCACCTAGGACTCCACAAAAAAATGGGGTAGTTGAGAGAAAGAATTGATCATTACAGGAAATGGGTACAACTATACTTAATGAACACAATTGTTGGCCTAGCTAGGCTTACAACTTTTGATTTTGATGATAACAAAGTAAGGTTATCTAATATTGTTTCCAAGTGAAATGGGTTCAAGCAAAGATGATTTGCTCAAACTTCAAATACCCTATCTTAAAAGATCACAAGGATCAAGGAAAAAAGAATGATCAATAATGAAAGCTCTGAGAAGTCTGAAAGATCCAAGATCAGTGACAAAAAGAACTCAAAGCAAAGAAGTGTCTCAAAGCAAAGAAAGTGTCAAATTTGTTTTTAGAACAAAGCTTTGTAAGTACTTCAAATTGATTCATGTATGGATATTCATTTTGAAGCTCACTTAGAAACCTGAAGTTTTAAAGTCTTGGAACATGTTTTTCAAAGTTATACAAGTTAATATTCTAGGATTAATTAAGAAAAGATGAGAGAGATAAAGTTGTTCTTAAAAGAAGGAAATCCTGTTGGACAGACGACTGTCTGTTTAATGGACAAATGACTGACATATTTTTTAGGATCTTAAACAAGTGATAGTAGCATGACAGACGACTATCAAGCTATTGACAGACGACTGCCAGTGACAAATGAGGCATTTGTGTGGGTTTTGCCAGCCGAATGCCACCATTCTGAATCATTTTTTAAAACTGAGTTGTTCAGTGACAGAAGACTGCCACCCTGAGGACGACCAATTGCCACCTTTCCATTTGTGAAAAATATGCATGAAATACTTGGACAGCCGACTGCCAGAGATCCCACAGTCGTCTAGCTAGCAGCAAAATTCAATTTCTCAATGGGCATATTTTTAAATTTTCAATTACTTGAAACCCAAATTATTTTAAAACTTGGATCCTACTCCAAGTAAACTTGGGGAACAAGTAAGAAATCATTCTACATCTATGAATACCCTCAAGATACTTTGATTTATACACCAAGATTTCAAAATCAGCAATCAAACTCTCTCTCAAGCACTCTGAAATTCTAAAAGCTCTTTATTGCTCTCAACATCCACGAAATTCTCAAAAGCTCTGCTAATTGTCTCATTGAGATTGTGCTTTAAATACTAATTCTTTAATCTATTGAAAGATTCTTACGATGATAAAACTCTAGAGCTTCAATTTGAATTTCATATTGTGAATTTACTGAAGTATATAGTTTTTATTTGTACTAATCAGCTCTTGAGGAGCAATTCTTGTATGCCTTGTTTTAAATCTTTGTAGCAGATTGATTGATGGTTCAAATGTTGAATCATTGGATCAAACAAGGGGATATTGTTTAGAGAAGGCGGGCTCTATCCTTAATCAAGGAGTGTCGTAACAGGAATTGTTCCGCCTAGTAAAGGAATGATGATAGTGAATCCTTTGGTAGTTTTGCCAAAGGCAAGGTTGTAGGCTGTGTTGAAGTAGAACCTCGTAAAATCTTGTGTTCTGCATTCTTCCCTACTCTTTACTTTTCAACAAAATTTACAACTGTGTGGATGCTTTATCAAACTCTAAATTCTAAGTGTTTGGTTATTAAATAGATCGGAAGGTAATTTGTTTTGGTTTGATCAACATTGATTGCGGAAACCAAAAGGGACTACGTTGGTTGATCATCCTTAACTTATTAAACTGAAAGTTTTTTTAAAAGCTGAACATTGGGAAGAAGCTTCTTTATGAAATTTAACAACAAGGCTTATACAAATTCAGAAAGCTTTACACATTACTACAAGGCTATTATTAAGTGGTTGATTATTTTGTTTTGGTTGTGATTACTCTGATTCAATTTTGTGATTGTGTTTGAGCATTGATTATCGTTATAACACAAAAGTATTAAAAAAGAAAATAAATTTTTAAAAATCCCAATTCACCCCCCTTCTGGGAAAGCTATTCCAATTTCAACAACCTTCTCAAATATTTCTGGGCTGAAGTAATAAGCACTGCTTGCTATGTTATGAATAGAGTATTAATCAAGTCCACTCTTAACAAAACCCCTTATGAATTGTAGAATGGTCATAAGTCAAACATTTCCTACTTTCACATTTTTAGGTGTAAGTGTTTCGTTTTAAGAGATAAAGATAACCTAGGAAATTTAGATGTAAAATATCATGAAGGAATACTTCTAAGTTATGCCTTAGATAGTAAAGCCTACAGAGTGTTTAGAAAAAGAACTTTAACTATTGTAGAATCCATCCATGTAGTGTTTGATGAGTCCAATCCCTTCTCTAAAAAGACCGATGAGGATGATCTAGAAATAAAAAAGGGGTTAGAAAACTTGTCCCTTGAAAATAATTCTGAATAGAGCACTATAATCAAAGAAACATCTATTGAGGATAATCATAAAGAATGTGAGGTTTAAGCATTGCCTAAGGATTGAAAACTTTAGAAAAATCATCCTAAGGACCAAATCATTCCCTCACGTGGAGTAGCCACTTGCTCATTCCTTAGAAACATGTGTAGCCACATGGCATTCTTGTCTCAATAAGAGCCTAAGAATGTGAATGAGGCAATAGAGGATGAATCTTGGGTAATGTCTATGCAGGAAGAGCTAAACCAATTTTAGAGAAACAAAGTATGAACCTTGGTTCCTAGACCAGATGATCATACTATCATTGGAACCAATTGGGTCTATAGGACAAGAAAGATGAAAATTGGGTTGTAATTAGGAATAAAACCAGACTAGTAGACCAAGGTTACAACCAGGAAGAAGGAATATACTTTGAAGATACATATGCTTCTATAGCTTGAATGGAAGTCATTCAGATGTTATTAGCCTATGCAGCTTTTAAGGACTTCAATCTATATCAAATGGACATTAAAAGTGCATTTCTAAATGGTATATAAATTAGGAAGTGTATATAGAGCAACCTCTAGGATTTGAAAACCACTAACTCACTTCAAAAAAATAAGGTAATTAGTGAAGGATCAAAATCGTCACTAATAATCACAAAACCATCACTAATAGTATTAGTGACAATTTTATAAGTATTAGTGGCAGTTTTGAATTAGTTGCCATAACTGTGGTTAGTAATAATTATGAGTGACGAATTTTACAAACTGTCACTAATAATAGAGTATTCATGACGATTATAAATGTCACTAAAACCCTAATACTGTCACAATAAATTCTACATTGGCTCGGCTCAAAGCCATCACTAATAGTAGAGTATTGGTGACAAATTTAAAAATGTCACTAATACTTTGAAATTCATCACCAATACTCTACTACTAGTAACGGTTTTGAAACCTTCACTGATACTTAAAATCATCACTAATAATATACTATTAGTGACGAATTTAAAACCATCACTAATACTTTGAAATCCGTCACTAATACTCTACTATTGGTGATGATTTTGAAACCTTCACTAATATTTTGAAACTTGTCACTAATACTCTACTAAGAGTGATTATTTTGAAACCTTCACTAATACTTAAAAAATGGACAATTATTAGTGACGATTTTAAAACTGTTAGTAATAATTTAAAATTAATAATTTTTTAATCATTAATTCCTGTAAAAATATGTAATTACATTTTTATATACATAATATTAAACCATAATTACTAAAAAATTCATAAATTATTCAAAACTCTAATTCAAAAGCAAATACAAATACAAATATTTATACAAATTCAATTAAAATATAGAAATGCCATCTGTTGAGATAACCAAAAAAAAAAAAATGAAAAAAAAAATTTAAAATTTGAATTCAAATACAAATACATTATACAAATTCAAATTAAAATACAAAAATTCCATCTCTTCAAATAACAAAAAAAATACAAAAAAATAATCAAAAACTGCATCCGACTGTAGTGCATGACATCGTGCTAATGTTGTGACAATTGCAAATCTTACAAATTAAGAATTCCAAAAAAAATTAGAATACGATTTTTGAACATATATGTATACGTACCATAAGTGTCAATGATTTGATAGCAAAATAATCGGACATTCAGACACTAATGCGAAATAAAAAACTAGAAAAGAAAAGTTGAGAGAAGTATAATAATTTAAGTGCGGTTATGGGAAATGTACATCAGAGGAATTACTGATGAGTTTGCAAAAAAAATTAGTCATTTGGTGCATTATGGATAGTAATCTATCATGTTGTTCACATAAAGGATGAAGTTTAATGTTTGTTTAACTTTCACTCATCCTTTCAAAAATATTTTAACATTCATTTTATCATAATTATCTTTGTACATGGTTTTATTTGGGAAAAAATCTAACGAAATTCCAGCAGCATGCTGTCTATAAATTGGACATTTTTCGATAAAACCTGTACTTGAAACCTAATTGTTTTCAGCAAATAAATCATTTCAAGCATGCAACAATCTAAACTCACTACTAGCATGCAATTCACAATATACTGCATAAGTCATGTAGTTGACATTACACACAAGCATGTATTCTAGTAGTTCAATCTACAATTCATATAACATAATACCATCCACAATAAAGATTTAGTCATTCGGTGCATTATGGATAGTAATCTGCAATGTTGTTCACATAAAGGATGAAGTTTAATATTCATTTAACTTTCACCCTTCCTTTCAAAAATTATTATTTTGAATATAACAATAATGTGATGATATTATATTATAGGGGCATTGTTGTCCAACCCACTAAAATAGGGCTGCAATTTGGTTAGAAAAGTAGTATTTCAATAGGAATGAGGGAAAATTACCCATGTGGAGGGTGGGAATAGGGTGCCAAGATGTAGAGACCCAAAAAATTTAATTATGGAAAATAATAAAAGGAAAATAATATGAAAGGGAGAAATAAATTTAAAAAGAGTATTAGCAGGGGTTTATCGACGAACCAATGGTCTTCGTCGACAAATGTCGCTCTAGGTCTCGTCGACGAGACACATAATGAGAGTCGGTGAATTTCAAAGAAATTAAGGTTCATCAACAAACCAGCCTCCTTTTCGATGAAGTGTCTTCATTGGCTCATCGATGAATCACTTAAAGTCGTCAACAAAGCCTAGCCTATAAATAGGCGTTCCGTCATTTTTCAACATGATTTTTCTCTCTCTTTCTCTCTCTACCCTATGGCCCCAACTCCCTCTCTTTTCGATTTTTGCTCCATCTAAACCTGTTTTGGCAATCAGAAGTTACCACGGGATTCGTGGGGGAGATTCTCTGCAACTTAGCCAAAGCGGATTGTTGATTTGGAGTTCTTGGGCACCACTCCAAAATTAGGGTAAGTAAGGTATTTTAGGGTTTAAGCATTTATTTGGAGTTCATATAGCCTAAGAAATGTTAAATGATAATTATTCAGGGAGATGAGTTGATTGATCTGGAAAAAATGTGAATTTAGGGGTTCGGGTGAGCGTTGCAGACATCGTTTTGGGGTCCTTGCTGGCGTAGTTTCTTGAAACCGGGTAAGGGGAATCGATTAAGCTAATAATTTTGTAATTCATTTGATTAAAATGGAAATTATATGTGTATATCTATATATGATTTATCATGTGAGTTTTGAAAACCCAACCGTTTGATCTGTGATTTTGAGCCTAGGGCTGTGTTATTAGTTATTATTTGCGAAAATGGAATGATTAAAGTAATTGATTTTCTAGATAAATTGTAGAGATAATTTAACGTGTATTTTTAGTTAAACAGATGATGAACATGGGTTGGCTTATTATTTCAGATTATATAATGACGTGAATTATTCAAATCACGTGGCATGAGTAAAGTGAATATACTGTGTTGAATTATGATATATTTATGAGATGTCTGAAATACTAAAATGCATTGAAAATATGTATTGTGTGCGATTGTTTAAAACAGAGTTAAATGTGAATGTTAAATTGCAAGTTATGGTTTGAGAACTCTGCTGAACCATAGTAGGTACAGTACTGTTGCGCATGATTTCTAAAGAGCTAGTGCACCCACACGTCTTAGAGAGAGTGTGGAGACGGGATGGTCGATTGTGCTGAGAAGGGTAGAGTCACCTTGGAGTCTAGACCAATATGGGAAGATCCAACTTGACTTACAGACTGAAGAGGTTGTTATTGATTTAACTTTGGTGGGCCGTTCAGGGTTAAGTCCAGCTTTCGGGCTGCACAACCCATCATGGGGGGAAGTATGACAGTGTTTATCCATCTGGAAGTGAGTTCTAAATGCATAATTGTTGATTTGACCAGTGAATATTATATAGCAGCGTATGTGAATTATCTATCAATACTGAGTATGTGAGGACAGAAGATGAAAAATGTGAAATGAGATTATGTGATGTGAAATACTGAGAAATGTATCATGAAGAGAGGAGTATTATGGAAATGATAGATATAGAGTAAAGAATAAATGTATTATATATTGTAGTATTATATGTTCTTGGGGCGAAGTAAGCTCTCCCCCCAAGGGCTTCCTGAGAAAGGCGAGTGTCATGATAGGTACCAAATGTAGCCATACTAGGTTGCATAATGTATTAGAGCACAGGGGAATGTTGACCTAGCTAGGCTTATGACTCTTGATTTTGATGATAACAAAGTAAGGCTATCTAATTTGCTTTAAAATGGTGATATTTCAGTTAATGAAAGCAAAGTGGATTTCAGATGATAAAATGACAATTCTGAAAGCTCATGTCAAAAATCAAGGATCAAATGAAGCTTAGACCTTAAAATGACATATCTTGAAAGCTCACAAGGATCAATGAAGGTGGAAGGCTCATATCAAATAAATGATCCATAATGAAAGCTCAAAGAAGATTGAAAGATCAAAGATCAGCGACAAAGGGAACTCAAAGCAAAGAAGAGTCAAAAAAGTTTTTAAAACAAACTTTGTAAGTACTTCAAGTATGACTTTTCATTTTGAAGCTCATTAGGTAAAGAGACTTAAGAACCTTGTTTTAAGTCTTGGAACTTATTTTTCAAAGGAAAACAAATTGTTATTCCAAAGATTAAATAGGAAAAGAAGAGAGAGAACAAAAATATTTGGTTGATAGGTGACTGATTGCACATGGACAGTCAACTGCCATGTTAAAGGGTGTTAAATAAGCAAACAAAGACATGACAGTCAACTGTCGAGAACTAGACAGGCGACTATCGGTGCAAATTAAGACGACTGACTGTGTTTTTCCAGTCGTCTATCGCCCTTCTAGTCATTTAAAAAACCCAGTTGTTTAGTGACAGACGCTTGCCTCCCCTATTGACTGGCGACTGCCACCTTACTACTTGTACATTTTATACATGTAATACATTGACAGGTGATTGCCAGAGTCCTCACAGTCAACTGTCACACGGAAAAATTTAAAAAACAAAATGGACATATTTTGAGATATTCAATTACTTGAGGCTCAAACTTATTTAAGTCTTGGACCCTACTCCAAGTAAACTTGGGGAGCAAGCTAGATGTTTTTTTACATCTATAAATACACCCAAGTTAAATTGATTTAATAACAAAGAATTCAATTCAACATTCAAAATCTCTCTCAAGTGTTCTAAAATTATCAAAGCTCTTTCTTGCTCTCAAATTGCACGAAGCCTACTGAGTTCTTGCTGATTCTACTCACTGATATTGTGTTACAACTACTAATTCTTTCATCCATTGAAAGAATCATACGGTGAAATACTTCTAGACTTTAATCTAGATTTCATATTGTGAATTACATTGAAGTATATAGTTTTGAACTGTACTAATCAGCTCTTTTAGGAGCAAATTCTTTGTACATCTATTTGATTTGTGTCTTGTAGATTGACGATTCCAAGGATTGTTTGGATTGTTGGCTAAGCATGGGGATATCGCTTAGAGAGGCGGGCTCTAGCCTAATTGAAGGAGTGACCAAGTGAGGGGATATCACTTGGAGAGGCGGGCTCTAGCCTATTGAAGGAGTGTGTAAACGGCGTTATTCCGTTTGGTAAAGGAACTGATTTTAGTGAATCCTTTGGTGGTTTGCCAAAAGTGAGGACGTAGGCTGGGTATAAGCCGAACCTCGTAAAAATCCTAGTCTCACTCTCTCTTTCCCTTACTCTTTATTTTCAGCGCATATAAATTGCGTGGATGATTTAAATTCCTAAATCATATATACTACGTATATTTGGAAATCAAGTAAACTTAAAGTGTAATTTTGATTTGGGATTGCAGAAACCGAAAGGGAGTACATTGGTTAAACCATACTTTGTGGAAACCATACGGGAGTACGTTATTTGGTTAAGATAAATTTACTATGAGTTTATTTGAATTTTGAATTTTAGGAAGAGTGTGAATGTTTTATTGAAAATCACTTTGAGAAAGTTAATACATATTATCAAAAGGATTGCCATTAACCAAAGGACTTGAAATCAAACCTTCATATTTTCAGGCCTGTAAATAAACAAGAGCTAAAATCGTGTATCTTATATGTCTTGGTTTGAACATTGTGTTTTGGATAATTGGTTTGGTTGATTGATTGATTACTTGATTTTTTAAATAGTTGTATTGTTGATTGTATAAAAGAAACTAAGTTCTTGTGTAATTGACAAATTAAACAAACAAGTCAAGAATTGGTTAAAAGAAATAAAAGAGATTAAAAAGTCTTAAAAGGAATTAAGAGAAACTTTTTAAATTCCAATTCAACCTCCCCTCTTGGGACTACATCTTAGTTTTTAGGGAACTCCATGTATGGGTGAAATTAGGAATAGCTTCCCAAGAGAGGTGGGGGGGGGGGGGGTGGATTGGCTTTTTTTAAAACTTCCTCTTTAGTTCTTTTAAAGTCCTTAACTTCTTTTGTGATTTAACCAATTCTTTGACTTGTTTATTTATTTTGTCAATCAAACAAGAACTTGGTTTCTTTTCAACAATCAATCAACAACACAATTAAACACAATTAAACATTCAATCTTCAACCACACTTTGAAAGTAAAAACAATCAAACAATTAATCACAATTTCCAAACCAACACAACCACAATTTATTTACCAAATATAAGTTCACTGTAGCACTATTAGATTGATGAAATTATTCAAGATTTAAGACTCTTGGAATATTAAACAAATCTTTATACCATCCAATCACAATCAATATAATATATGTAACTTTCAGCTTTTGATGTTTTCAGCCCTATGGTGAATGTGAGTTTTGAACAAAGCCCTGTATATATGAAATTTCTTCTTCAATATGATGTTCAATATAAAATCTAATTACTCTTTCCAAACTTCAGAATTCAAATAAACTCTTAAGTTAATTTATCTTTGGGGTGTTTAGCCAAGTAACGTACTCTCATATGCTTTTCGCAAACAATGATTCAACCAATGTACTCCCTTTCGGTTTTTGCAACCCAAATCAAAATCAAACTTTAAAATTTACTTGATTTCCAAATTTATGTAGTTTATATGATTTTAAATTTAAACCATCCACGTAATTTAAATATGTATTGAAAATAAAGAATAGGGAAAGAGAGAGTGAGACGGAGATTTTTATGAGGTTCGGCTTATACCCAACCTACGTCCTCACCTTTGGCAAACCACCAAAGGATTCACTAAACCTATTCCAATGGCAGGTGGAACAAAACCTTTACAAGCGATACCCCACGCTCAAACACTCCTTCACTAGGCTAGAGCCCGCCTCTCCAAACGATTTTCCTTTGTTCGGTCGCTCCTTAAATAGGCTAGAACCCGCCTCTCTAAGCAATATCCCCTTACTTAACTAAGGATCCAAATAATCCTTGGAATTGTCAATCTACAAGACAAAAATCAAATAGATGTGCACAAAAACTTGCTCACACAAACAGTTGATTAGTACAACAATTCAGAAACTATTATACTTCAAAGTAAATAACAATATGGAAATTGACTTGAAGCTCAATGAAGTATATCACCAATTCTTTCAATGTTTGAAAGATTTATAATTTGTAGAACAATTTCGGTGGAAGAAGATCAGCAAAATCTCAATTGAATTCGTGCAAGTTGAGAGTAAGAGAGAGCCTTGAGAGTTTGAGAGCAATTGAGAGAGATTTTGAATTTTTGTTGAATTTGAATTCTTGGTACATTGGTTCAATGATCTTTGAGACCTATTTATAGATTTTAAAAGGTATGTAACTTGGTCCCCATGTGACTTGGAGTATCCCCCAAGTTTTCACAAACTTTGAGCCCCAAGCAAACCATTTAAAAAATGTTTCCATTGAGGTTTTTTTTTTCAAATTCTGTTTGTGGCAGTTGCTTGCCCCAATCCACCAGTCACCTGCCATGTTATTTTTAAAGGGGTAGTAGGGTGGCATTTGCCTACCAGGACACAGCCAGTCGCATGGCTTGACCACCCAGGTGCTTGTCTTGGTTCAGGCAGTCTACTGGTTGCTATCATCTTCGAGTACTGTTATGTTTTTCGGTCATAATTTTTTATATTTAACTCAAAATTTGATGATCTTGGTGTCAAATGATAGCTAACAAGACATTTCTACAACTTTCATGTTGAACATGTTTTAAAATAAATAGTGTTTGATAGAGAAAAATACATCGCAATGTAGATGTATAAAAATTAACAACATTTTGAAAATCCTCTTTTTGATTCTTTTTATTCCAAAAATGATTCTAACCTTTTTGAAATAATTTCTAACCTTATGAAAATATTTTCTAAGTATGTTAAAAGGTATTTAGGTCCAATAAATTAACCTAAGAGTTTCATGTATCCATATTGAAATTATTTGAAGTACTTGCATGAAATTTCTTATAGATTCTTTCAAATTTGCAATTCTTGAATTCCTTGAGGTCTTTATGCTTGCTTCATCTTTCTTTAAACTTTCATCAAGTTCTCTTTAATCCTCATGCTCTCATGATCATCAAGCTTTATCTTTAAATCCATTTTTGAATCCATGCTTCAAACTTGATATAAATCATCTTTCTTTGAAATATAAGCTTTTATGAATTCTTTAACCTTACATTCATCATTAAGTCCTGAAAATACATCACTTAAATAAAACATGTTAAGTTCTACTTATTTGTTAGAATCAAAACAAGATGTTAAGTCTTGTAAGGCCAACAATCTCCCCCTTTTTTATGATGACAAATAAGAAGCAAAAATTGGAGTGAGCCTTAAAAAGACTCCGCCTTTCAATAAGCATCATCTTAACAATATTTGCAAAATCAATATCAATTTCAAAAATCTTTTACAATCATGCTCATCACTTTATTCAAGTTCATGTTTATCAATATCAAATACTTCTCCTCCTTTTGATATATATTATGTTCATGCTTACTTTTTACAATTTGCAATACTATGCTCAATTTTTGCTTCAAAAATTCTTCCCGTTTTGACATCCATCAAAAAAGAAAAAAAATGAGTAAGTTCAAGTAAAATCACATGTTGAGCATATCATCAAACATGCGTATCAAACATATGAACACACTCAATTTATTATTTTTCAATATAGCATGTGTAGTGTGTTATAACATTCGAGTATATGAGTTGTAACTTCATTACTAACAGCTTTTTATTGTAGACAATATTCAAGATTTCAATTGTTGATTTTATGATACCGATTTAAAATTGAATTCATGATATCTATTTAAAATTCATGATACCAATTGAGAATTGATACCAATTGAAAATTTAATTCAAGATACCAAATGAAAATTCTCTAAATTGATTAATAGGGAAACAATCATAATATAAGCAATATGACATAACACTTGCCCTGAATTCAATACATTCAGTTTTGTTATCAATTTTGCTTTCATCATCCTATATTTCAAAACATTGATTCACATTATGTATCAAATATCAATATTATATTCATATCATCAATGTCATACCATGCTCATAGATATAATTATCTTTGTTATGCTCAAAAGACAAATTGAACTTCTAGATTGTGATACCAAGGGAGCTTTTAAATTTTGATACCAATTAAAATTTTAAAAATGTGATACCAAAAATATTCATGGATACCAAAGTAATTTATAGATATCAAAGTCATATTCACATTATGCATAGCTTATGGAACCATTATGTCTCTTATAGATCATGGATATCAATATGAAAAAAAAAAAGCAGTAAGTCTATCCATGTAATTCATCAATAGCATGCATGATCAAGAATTAATCTCATATCAAAATTCATGCTTATACTCAATAATCTCATGCTCAATTTTTCAACATAGTGAGCCATAAATTTTCAATATAAGTCAAGCATATCATGTAGCATATCATATAGGCATGTAAGCATCTAACATCTCATATAGTCATTCATTCTCAAACTTATCTTAAACTCCTCTTCAAGTTTTTCTATTTTAACTAGTTTGCTTGTTGATCATGAATTAAGTTACTTTCTCAACTTTTAAAGGGAATGACTTAATCCATGGAGTTTTTCATTTATGAACTAGTCTATCATCTTGGTACCCATACCTTCTCGGTTCCGGTTGGTTTCATAAAGGATGTTTCTTTAACTCTCCATATTTGTTTAGTTTTCACACCTTTTCTCTTAAATGGACATTCAAACTTTATATGCCCCTTTTTCTTACATTGATAGCATATGGTGTTAGTGTAAGCATTAAGGGATGTGCTTACATTATCTTTGGAGGCCTTTAAGAAATAACCCCTGTAAAGACACTTTTTCTTTTTATTTTCAACTCCATTGAAACCAATGCCTTCTTTGTTTAATGACATTCTTTGTGAGCCAATCATCTTATCAAGGTTTTCCTTTCCTTTTGTAAAGTTTGAAATAATTTTATCCTTATATTTGATTTGATTCTTGAGATCATTTAACTTTATGTCTTTCTTGTTATCAACCTTCTTTGATGATTTCTCTAACTCTAGAGATAATTTTCTTATTCTATCCTCTAATTCAGAAATATACATATATTTCTCATATACCGTAGAGGATAGGGATTGTTGCTTTCTAGTTTCTTGATTTTCAAGTTGTTTTCATTTTTAGCAAGATTTTTGAATTCTATTTCTTTCATTGTTGATTCATACTTATGTTCTATTTTCTTGATCCTTGAATCATTTTCTCTTTCTTTTTCTCTTTCAGCATTTCTAAGGGATTCTAATTCTTTCATTATACTTTCATTTTTATTCTTCAATGAAGTATTTTGTTTATTTTCTTTGATCAACATCTTATGTACTTTGAATAAATAATTTTGAAGTTCATCATAAGATGACATACCCTCATCACTTGATTCATCACCATAAGAATTATTTGAAGATTTAGTTAAGGAGCTTTCTTCATTATCCCATGCCATAAAGCACATGTAGGAAACCTCTTGGTCACTTATTTCATTCTCCGAACTACTTGTACTATCCCAAGTAGTGGCTTTTATGGCCTTATTGTTTTTCCTTTTAGACTCTTTCTTTAATAGTGGGCATTTTGGTTTTATATGTCCAATTTTATTACAATTATAGCAAGTAGGGGTTTTATCTTTAGATTTCTTGGTACCAATATCTTTTTCATCTGATTTGGAGTCTTGGTTTTCTTCTTTTGAATTGTTTCTCCTTCTAAGCATTTTTGCTAGCTTTTTAGATATAAATGTTGCTTCATCTTCATCCATCTCTTCACTACTAGAGTTTTCTTTTGAGGTTTTGAAGGCTATTGTTTCTTGGGCTTTGGTTTTCCCGCTCTTTTCATTCATTGTCATTTCGTATGTGAGGAGAGAACCTATAGGCTCATCTAAGGATGTGTTTTTTAGATTTCTACCTTCCATGATAGCAGCAGCCTTTGGTTCCCACATGGAGGGAAGACCTCTTAGAATTTTTCTTATCATCTCATAAGTAGTGTAAGTTTTTCCTAAGGCATTTAGGGAATTTATTATATGAGTGAACCTAGTATACATGCTGGATATGGATTCATTTGGGTTCGTTTTAAATGCTTCATATTCGTTTGTGAGCATATCAACCCTATTATCCCTAACATCCGTTATTCTTCCATATGTTACTTCTAACTTATCCCATATCTCCTTAGCTGATTTGCAAGCCATTACTCGATTAAATTCATTAGCATCTAAAGCACAATATAACGCATTCATAACACTAGCATTAACTTTTAGCATCTTATGGTCTAAGTCTTTCATATCCTTCTTTTGCTTAGGGATCTGTTTTCCATCTACTAATTTGGTAGGAATTATATCACCATCCGTGAAAACCTCCCAAACTTTCCAATCCATGGTTTGGAGAAATATTTGCATTCTCTTTTTCCAGAAAGTATAGTTGTGTCTACAAAAAATAGGAGGCCTAGTTGAAGATTGTCCCTCTACAAAGGGAGCTATGCCTAATGGAGCCATTTAGATCTTTTTATAGCCACTAATTAAAATTTGCTATAACCCCACTCTGATAGCAATTGAAATTAGGAATAGCTTCCAAAGAGGGACGGTGAATTGGCTTTTTAAAACTTTCTCTTTAGTTCTTTTAAAGTCCTTAACTTCTTTGGTGATTTAACCAATTCTTTGACTTGTTTATTTATTTTGTCAATCAAACAAGAACTTGGTTTCTTTTCAACAATCAATCAACAACACAATTAAACAAAATTAAACATTCAATCTTCAACCACACTTTGAAAGTAAAAACAATCAAACAATTAATCACAATTTCCAAACCAACACAACCACAATTTATTTACCAAATATAAGTTCACTGCAGCACTATTAGATTGATGAAATCATTCAATATTTAAGACTCTTAGAATATAAAACAAATCTTTATACCATCCAATCACAATCAATATAATATATGTAACTTTCAGCTTTGATGTTTTTAGCCCTGTGGTGAATGTGAGTTTTGAACAAAACCCTGTATATATGAAATTTCTTCTTCAATATGATGTTCAATATAAAATCTAATTACTCTTTCCAAACTTTAGAATTCAAATATACTCTTAAGTTAATTTATCTTTGGGGTGTTTAGCCAAGTAACGTACTCCCATATGCTTTTCGCAAACAATGGTTTAACCAATGTACTCCCTTTCGGTTTTTGCAACCCACATCAAAATCAAACTTTAAAATTTACTTGATTTCCAAATTTATGTAGTTTATATGATTTTAAATTTAAACCTTCCACACAATTTAAATATGTATTGAAAATAAAGAATAGGGAAAGAGAGAGTGAGACGGAGATTTTTACGAGGTTCGGCTTATACCCAGCCTACGTCCTCACCTTTGGCAAACCACCAAAGGATTCACTAAACCTATTCCGTTGGCGGGTGGAACAAAACCTTTACAAGTGATATCCCATGCTCAAACACTCCTTCACTAGGCTAGAGCCCGCCTCTTCAAACGATGTCTCCTCGTTCGGTCACTCCTTAAATGGGTTAGAGCCCGCCTCCCTAAGCAATATCCCCTTGCTTAGCCAAAGATCCAAACAATCCTTGGATTCATCAATTTACAAGATAAAAGTCAAATAGATGTGTACAAAAACTTGCTTACACAAAGAGCTGATTAATACAAAAATTCAGAAACTAATATACTTCAAAGTAAATAATAATATGGAAATTAACTTGAAGCTCAATAAAGTATATCACTGATTAATTCTTTTAAAGTTCGAAAGATTTAGAATTTGTAGCACAATTCCGGTGGAAGAAGATCAGCAAAATCTTAATTGAATTCGTGCAAGTTGAGAGCAAGAGAGAGCCTTGAGAATTTGAGGGCAATTGAGAGAGATTTTGAATTTTTTCTGAATTTGAATTCTTGGTACATTGATACAATGAACTTTGAGGCCTATTTATAGACTTTAAAAGGTATGTAACTTGGTCCCCAAGTGACCTTATAAAAATATTTTCCAAGTATGTTAAAAGGTATTTAGGTCCAATAAATTAACCTAAGAGCTTGATGTATCCCTATTGAAATTATTTGAAGTGCTTACATGAAATTTCCTATATATTCTTTCGAATTTGCAATTCTTGAATTCCTTGAGGTCTTTATGCTTGCTTCATCTTTCTTTGAGCTTTTATCAAGTTCTATTTAATCCTCATGCTCTCATGATCTTTAAGCTTTATCTTTAAATCCATTTTTGAGTCCATGCTTTAAGCTTGATATAAATCATTCTTCTTTGAAATATAAGCTTTCATGAATTTTTTAACCTTGCATTCATCATTGAGTCCTGAAAATACATCACTTAAACAAAACATGTCAAGTTCTACTTGTTTGTTAGTATCAAAACAAGATGTTAAGTCTTCTAAGGCCAACAATGGGCGTGTAATCTACCTTATCATAGGAAACCTTCGCTATAAAATAATTGTGTGAATGTGTGTGAATGTGTGTGAATACAAGACAAACTATCCACCTGAGGGCTTACAGAGTAAGGTAAGTGTCCTGATGAGTATCAATTATAACCATACCCAGTTGCATAAGGCATTAGAGCAGAGGAGTGCTACTTGTATGAGCGAGTATTCACCCCAATCCTTGGGAAACTCTTTTTAATAAAATTTGCTGCATGTGTGTGAGTGGGGATAGAGAATGATTTCATAATTGTGGATTAATTTGTATATGATAATTATATTTTTTACACAAACATCATGATAGCCACACACTGGTATTAATATGTTCCATCTTACTGAGATGTGTCTCACTCAATATGAATTTCGTCTTTTTTAGGATCTTCACATGATCAAGTTCAGTGAGCTCGGGGCTAGCCTAGTAGTTTAGAGAGAGAGAGAGAGAGAGAGGGAATAACTTTCGATATATTTTTGGGTTGTATTATATTTATGATGTCTGAGTTGTATATTTGTGAATACTCGATGTTGGAGAATACTTTTTTGGAATATATATAAAACTCTTGTATGTTATAAAATATGTTAGTTTATTTTTCCGTTGCATAATTGATGTTATAGTATCAGATATAGGTAAATGGAACACGTGGCATCCGAGCCCCTTTTGGCGGGTTCGGGGCATCACACTAGATTTCATGCATATTCTTTCATTCCATGAATATGAACATTCCTGTTACATCAAACTCTCATGCTCAAACAAAACCCTAATTATAAATTCATTTTTTTTTTTGTTATATATGGCAAGAGGGTTGCTTCTTGAGGATTGGGAAAAGGAGAGTAGAGTCAGAATAGAACAGACCATGAGCACTAAAGCAGGTAAAACTTAAAAGCCAAATATACATACCCTCCATACAACTTTGATGAATACGAGGACATTGATCCATAGCTATTCTCACCAATCTATTAAAGGAATGAAAACATTATTTAGATGAATACTAGCAGTCTAAAAGGATAAAAATTCATAAATTCAAGTGAAAAACATATTTCAAGCAAAAATCCAACATAATTATTAGCACTCCAAATGGCACAAACAAACAACCAAATGTATAAAAATTCAGTAGCCAAAACCCTAAACAAATTATTAGAAATAAGGCTAAATTTAGTTGGAGAAAAATGGGTACAAGGAACAACGAAAAAGGAGACATCTCATTTTATTAAAAATGGATAGCCCAAGTCTAAAATCTAGATAAATAGTAGAATAATGAATAGTTCTTTCAACATAATACAAACTAAATTGACAAATGATTTTGGATCAAAATTACACGGAAACCGATCACTTCAAGTGCTTCATCATTTCCATCTTTTCCACCTCTCTGCTTCAACGAAAACCTACAACAAAGGGAGGACAACACCAACTTGCCATTTTATTCAAATTATTATAATAAGAAACACAATGAAAAGTAAATAATAATATTGGAAAAATGATATAACTAAAGACACAACCTCATTTATCAAATAAGCAATGAGATGATATAAGTAAACATATAACCACTTCCATCAAATAAGGAAACAATAGCCAAATGACGTGCTATGCGTCCAACTTTAGGATATAAACCAATTAAGCTTTAGTAGACCTTGGGTCGTGCATTGAAGACATTATGGGGGATTTTCCATTCCTTCAGCAAATGAGACAAATATTCAGACTTCTCCACACTGCACAAAAAAATATAAGAGATCACAGGTGTTAATTAACTGACTTTAGAATAGTCAAGAAAAAATTTAACAATCTGCAGATCTCTTCTACAATAATTACTAACTGGAAAAAAAGAAGAAGATAATATAGCTCATATTAAATGATAGTAATAAGCATCCAAGAAAACCAATGTAAATCATGACAAGCATAACTTAATAAGGAAAATCATTTCATTTTTGTATGAGATGAAATTAAATGAAGGAGAAGGGGTTAAGAGATCAGAGAAAGATTGAGAAAGAAGAAGAAGAAGATTCTAGAGGGTTGGTGGGCAAGCGATAGAGCAAAAGGGAGAGGGAGAGAGAGAGAGAGAGAGAGAGAGAGAGAGAGAGAACATAAGTGTCAGCACCTATTCTTGTCCAGGTCATCACATTTTAAAATTAATTTTTAACTTTTAGTTAAGTTTTCGTTAAATTTTTTTTTTTTTTTTTTATTTAAGAACTCTTCCAAAGTATTTTCAAGACCTTCTTTTAAGTTCAAACCATGTAAAGTGATTGCTATTTTTTGTGGAAATTCGAAAAAACACAAAAGATCATAAACTTTGGAAAATTTTGTGTATTGCAAAAAGAAACATTAGTTGATATTTGATGAAGGGAATGAGTTCAAAGTTAGAAGAGTTTTTTTCAATAAATGAGAGTGCTTGATTTTACACAGTTGTGGTTCATGTATAGCAGATGTATTTATAAAAGTTGTAGAGGAATGTTAGCTTCGATAGCTTCTTGCACTCTCCTTATACAAACCCTCTTTAATTGGGCTATTTGGCCATTTTTCTCAAACATAATATGAGGCAACCTTCAAATTTTACATTCTCAATATTGTAGTTTTTTTTCACTTTTTTTTTTTTTTCACTTCTTTCTTTTTATAGTGCTGATAAGAGGAGTGCATAAACCAACAGTTCTTATTTTTAACAAGTTTACAATGTCAACACAAGATAGTGAGTAGAAGGCAACAACTCATACTACCATAACATTGGTTTGGTTAAAGAAAATGTGAAAAGAACTTAGGTTTCAACATTCCCTGTCTATGGAGTTGATATATGCTAATCAAGCAGTTATTCAAACTTCAAACTCAATTTTTCATGAGAGTACTAAGCACGCTAAAGTTGATTGTCACTTTATTCAAGAAAATCTATTTCGGAAGCTTATGAAAACCTTGAACACAAATTCTAAGTATCAGTTAGTTCTTTATTTACTGAATTTTTTTTATTCAAGAAAAATTGGTGCAGAATCTTATGAAAATCACGAACACGAATTCTAAGTATCAGTTAGCTCTTTCTTTACCAAATTTTTTTTGGGGTGCTTGGATTAAGTTCATTTAACAAGTTAGGAATGTACAATCTATATGCTCCATCTTGATTTTTTTTTTTTTTCAGCAAATTGTTCCCTTTTTATTAAGGACCCAATAAGCTAAGAAATACTTGGCTTAGGATCTAGTCATCATATTCACGGACTAAAACTACTTTCTAAATAATAGAGTTATCTCAGGTAAGCAGATGATAATCCCCATAAACAATAACCACTAGTTTTTCATTTGTCAAGAACAAAAAATGAATGATGAAAAAAGCAGTCATTAGTTGTCAAAAAAACTTCATCATTTATGCTCACGGTTATATATTTTTAAACTAGGTAAAAGACAATGACCTCCACTGAGGTTTGCAAAAAACTAGCAGACCTCTCTTGAGGTTTCAAAAATTTATTAGACCTCCCTTGAGATTTCCAAAATCCCACTGACCTCCCTAAAATTTGATGAACAGACACAAATCGTCCCTGATATTCGGCAAAATGCAAGGCCAACGAGGGATTATAAGTGTCCCAAAAATCAAAATTTAGGTTTCTAGGGTTTTTGAAACCTCAAGGGAGGTCCATGTCTTTTTACTAAACCTCATGAGAGGTCTATTGAATTTTTGGAACGGTAAGTGAGTTTTGCATCTTTTTGCAAGACTTCAAGAGAAATCAGTGTCTTTTGCATTTCAAAAATATAAAGAAATAAATAAATAATTTAAGCTTGCTTCCTAAATCTTCTTGCATAGTGGACAGAACAAAAAATGCTACTCTATGCATCTTTTTAAACAATGAAACACAACTAAAATTCTATCTATAATTGCTAATATGCAATCATAAAAGACAAGTGAAGAAACCATGTTTTGAAGTAATAAATAAAACAACTTGGAGTTAAATTTTCTCCAACATGCACAAACTAATACCACACAAAGCTTGGTAAAAGAGATTTACCTGGTTGTCCCAACTAAAACAGGACGACCCTGTCTAAACATGTATTCAACTTCATCATGAACATACTCCCATTTCCCTCATATAGTCTGGACAACAAACAACCCAAAGTGTAGGTCTAGTGCCTCCTAAAAAACCTTTTATACTAGGAAAATAAAATTTTGAAGTAAAATAAAGAACTAAAATTGGAAAGTCCTACAGCAAAAGCTTGGATGGGTAAATCTTTACGAATATTTGGCACATTTGTAAATCAATATTTTTTTGGGCATTATGCTTCCTTCCAATCCCTTTTTTTCAAGGGAATCCACCAAGCATAACTATAACATAACCTTTGCAAGCTTTGACAACATCAATGGTTGTTGCAACACCTATTGAACCATATGCTTAACATAGTTAACAGTGCTTTGATTAAATGCAATAGCTAGATAAAATTAAGGAGCATATATATAATCTATGAGAAGCAGGAAGCCCACCTCAGATTCCCATGGCTGGGGTACTTTCCGATTCATTATAAGAAGTTTTGAACTCTTGTCCATTCACTTCACATTCATTAATCCCACAAAGCAAAGGGAATTCAATTCAACCCACTTGCAAATGTGTATTTGCTGCCATTGTAAAATTCTTCAAAAAGGAGTTTCATATATTCTTTTTTCCTTTTCTATCCACAAAGAAAAAAAATTCATCTATACATTTAAACAAATAGCTTGGTCACACACATAGAGCGCACTCACACTAACACTACCATTTGTGGCACACCCATAGAATCATAGACACGGAGAGAGAGAGAGAGAGAGAGAGAGAGAGAGAGAGAGAGAGAGAGAGAGAGAGATATGATTTTTCAGAAAATCAAAATAAAATGAAAAAAAGAATAGCAAAGAAGGTAGAGGTGTTTCTTTTGATCGTTACCTTGGTGGCTAGATCTACCAATGCTCAGGTGCCTAGAGCTACACCGGTTGCTTCCCTATCGAGCTCACCCACTCCTACCACACCCACCATTACTCCTCCCATTTCTATGCCATCTCTGAGCATGACGCTCCCAACCTCTTCTCCCAAATCATCTTCCCCCCCCCCTCCCCACCCCGACAACGACCACACCTCTGGCTGCTTCTTCGGTCGATGAGTAACCGACTCAGTCTCGACCTGCTTCCCATCTATCGACTCTTGACCTTGCTCCCATTGACTCTAAGCCTGTTGGTACTCTTACCAGCTCTCCCGTTAATGCACTTATTGCCAACGGAGCCACTTTGAATAGAATCATAGCAGCTAGATTCACCGCTGGGATTGTCCTCTCGGCCGTGCTATTGTAGATCTGATCTAAACTCTCTTTGCTGGCTTAAACAAGGCTTACAACTCTTAATTTTGATGATAACAAAGTAAGGTTACTTAATTGCTTCAAAGTTGTGATGTTTCAGTAAAACTAGATTAAGGACCAGCATACTTCAAAAAGAACGCAGAGGACACTTTGAAAACTTGTATCAACTAAAGTGATCAATATTGAAAGCTCAAAGAAACATGAAGCTCAGGAACACAAAGCAACAACTTTTTGAACATTCTCAAAGAGTTCAAAGAAATGAAGAGAGTCAATTAGGATATGTATGGTAAGTACTTCAAGTATATTTCGAGTATGAAATTATTTTGAAGCTCATTAGGCAAAAGAGACTTAGAGACCTCACTTGGAACGTATTTTTATTTTTTTAAAAAATTGACATTCTAAGAAATGAGGAGCAAAAAGAGTTAGTATAAAAATATTTAAAAAAAACCAGAAATTTGTCTTGACAAGAGCCTAACTGGATATGTCAATAGGCTATCACTTTAAAAGTTTTTAAAATAAAAAAATAGAAGATCACCAAGCAACTACCTGGACCTTGACAGGTGCCTGACGAGGAATTTTGATAAGCCTGTCTAGGTTTCATTAGGCTACTGTTACCCTTCTGCCTATTTTTTAAAACTGAGTTATTCATTGAAAAATGCTTGACCATAAGGTGACAAGCGACTGCCACCTTACTGTCTATGAGAATTAACTATGTAATTCATTGACAAGCAATTGACTAAAAGCCCTCAGGCTACTGCCATACGACATATTTTAAATTTTATAACGGACATATTTTTGAAAAATAGATTGCTTAGGGCTCAAACTTTTTCAAAACTTGGACACTACTCCAAGTGAACATGGAGATCAAGTTAGAAACTTTTATAAATCTATAAATAGCCCCAATACCAATGAATTTAATTACCAAAAATCAATTACAGTTCTAATACTCTCTCAATTGTTCTCAAACTTTCAAAGGCTCTCTCACTCTAATCTTGCACGAAATTTGCTAAGGCTTTGCTGACTCTCAATCTCGAATCTTGTGCTAAAATTCTAAAATTCTTTCATCCCTTGAAAGAACTATTTGGTGATACACTCTTTGAGCTTCAATCCAAATTTCATATTTTAATTGCTTTGAAGTGTCTAGATTGAATTTGTACTAATCAGTTCTATTAAGAGCATCTCTTGTACACCTTCTTTTGAATCTTATCTTATAGATTGAGTGACAGTTCAGGTGCTTGAATCATTGAACCGAATGAGGGGATATAGTTTGGAGAGGCACACTCAAGCCTAATTGAAAGAGTGGTTGTACCGGTGTTGTTCAGCCTAGAAAATAACTAATATAGTGAAATCCTTTGGTGGTTTGCCAAAGGCGAGGACATAGGCAGGGGATAAGCCGAACCTCATAAAAACTTGGTATTCTTCTCCACCCTACTCTTTACTTTATGCACTATATTTCTATTTGTGGTTGCTAAGTGCAGGTTGCAGAGCTTAATTAATAAAATCAAAGATGACTCTTAATTTTAGAAAGTATGTTTTACTAACCGTTTGCGGAAACCCACAAGGGAATATGTTGGTTAATTTGCGGAAATCTTGGTTAAGAGAGCACATTACAAACCAAAATCAAAACAGGGCTTGCATAAAAAATACAAGGCTGTTACCAAAAGCTAAAAGCATCAAGCTACAAATTCTTGGTTATCTTGGTTGTTGGTTTTTAATATTGTGTGGTTGATTGGATTGTTTTAATTTTTCAGTAATTTGTCGAGTGTTTTGGTTGTGTTTTTAAATTTGTGGAGTTTTTTGGTTGTAAGTAATAAAACTAGTAAGTAAAAAGTTGACAAAGAACTTAAAATTTTTAATTAACCCAATTCACCCCCCCCCCTCTTGGGAACGTTATTCTACTTTCAATTGGTATCAAAGTGATGTTATAGTAAATCTTAATAAGAATCTATATAAATGTCGGAATGGCACACCTAGGAATGGCTCCCTTCGGGGAGGGTTAATCCTCTACCTGAACACCAATCTTTTACGGACTAAACTATACCTTTTGGAAAAACTGTATAAGAATTTACCTTCAAACTATAGATTGGAGAGTTTGGGAGGTTGCCATTGATGGTGATCTAATTCCTACCAAACTAGAAGATGAAAAACAAATCCCTAGGGAGGAAAAGGACATGGCTAAAATAGATCACAAAATGCTATAAGTAAATTTAAGTGCTATCAGTGTGCTTTAGATATTAATGAATTCAATAGAGTCATGGCCTATAAAACAGCCAAAGAAATTTGGGATAAGTTAGAAGTAACCTATGAAGGAATGGTCGATGTTAGAGACAATAGGATTGATATGCTAGCTAGCGAATATGAAGCTTTAAGATGAACTCAAATGCATCCATCACTGGTATGTATACTAGGTTCACTCACATAATAAATTTCCTAAATACCTTAAGAAAAACCTACTCTATCTATGAGATGATTTGGAAAATACTTAGAGGTCTCCCATCCATATGGGAACCAAAGGCCACAACAATAACGAAAGGTAGGAACCTTAAAACCACATGACTAGATGAACTTATAGGTTCACTACTTACTTATGAAATGGCCTTGAAAGAAAGAAATCCTGAACCTAAGCATAAGAAATCTATTGCTTTAAAAGCGGCTAATGAAAGCTCGAGTGATGATGATAGTGAATCAAGTGACTTAGACCAAGACGAATTAGCATTCATGTTACTAAATGACTCTGCAAGTTCTATAGAAGAAACAAAAAGTTCCCTAGAAAATTTAGTAAAATGAAATCTAAAAAAGGGGAAACAAATAGGAAGGAGAACAAAAATAAAAATGATCAACTTACATGTTATCATTGCAAAAGGCTAGGACATATCAAGCCGGACTGCCCTCAACTCAAGAAGGAAAAGAAGAAAAAGAAAATAGCCATGAAAGCAACATGAGATGACACAAGTTCAAGCGAAATGGAAAATGAGACAAGCGGGCAAGAGATGGCTAACATGTGCTTCATGGCATATAATGAAGAGGTAAATTCTTACCACTCCTCATTGGAAGAATCTAGTAGTGAATCATGTAATGAATCTTGTGATAGCATGCCTTCCTATAAAGAACTTCAAGCCGAGTTGTTTGCTTTACATAAAAGATTTATCAAAGTTTTTAAAAGAAATATAACTTTGAAAGAACAAAATGAAAATCTTAAAAGGCAACTAGAATCCTCTAAATCCATTGAAAAAAGAAAAGGATTCCCATATTGAAAATCTAATAGAGAAAATAAATGATATGTCACAAGAATTGGTCAAGCTACAAGTAAATGATCAAAGCAAGAAAGATTTAGAAATAATTGATCTCAAAAAGAAAATTGAAGATAAAGAGAAGATTATTTACAACTTCACCAGAGGTAAAGAAATTTTTGAGAAAATGGTAGGACAACAAATAATGAATGGCAATAAAGAAGGAATCGGTTATAATGGAATCACAAATAAAAGAAAGAAGAAATTGTTCATGGGATATTTTGTTAAAGAGGCAAAACACTATGCTAGCATATCCTTAACTAATATACATGAACATACCACATGCTACTTGTGTAAAAACAAAGGACACAATATGTTTAATTGTCCTCTTAAAAAGAAGTATGTTAAAGCTAAAAATGAATGGAAAGAAAACAATGGAACTAGATATGATTTAAATAAAATTAAGAAAGTTTGGATTCCAAAAAATAACATCTTAAATCCTTTATTGTAGGTATGCTTTAGGATAATATCGTCAAAGGAAAAGTGGTACTTGGACAGCGGGTATTCAAGGCATATGACTGGAGATAAGTCTAAGTTCAGTACATTAGTACAAAAAGATGGGGGATATGTCACCTTTGGAGACAATGCTAAAGGTAAAATTATTGGAATTGGTAAAATTGGCAAAGAACCCTCGCTCACTATTGATGATGTGTTGTTAGTAGATGATCTAAAACATAATCTCCTAAGTATAAGTCAACTTAGTGATAAAGGATTTGATATAATATTTAAGGAAGATAAATGCTTAGTTCAAAATCCTAATAAACAAGAAGTCATTCACAACTTATAGGGTAAATAATGTGTATTGCATAAACCTTGACAACCTAGTTGATCAAAGTGTAACATGCTTGGTTGCCATGAATGAAACCAGTTGGTTGTGGCTTAAAAGGTTAGGACATGCAAGCATGAAATTACTATCCAAATTATCCAAAAATAAATTGTTCAAAGGGCTACCTAATTCGGAATTTATAAAGGATAAAATTTGTTACACGTGTCAACTAGGTAAACAAATTAAAACAAGCTTTAAAAAGAAGAAACATATATCCTCTAGTAGACCCTTAGAACTCAACCACTTAGACTTGTTTGGTCCTATTAGAACCCAAAACTTAGGAGGCAAGCAATATGCCTTTGTAATAGTAGATGACTATTCTACGTTCACTTGGGTATTATTCTTAGCCTCAAAAGATGAAGCTTGTAATTTACTAGTAAATGTATGTAAGAAACTTCAAAATGAAAAAAGATATAATGCATCAAATATAAGGAGTGATCAAGGTAGGTGTCGCGACGTCCCGGGAGCGCGTGTGCCCCAAGCGGCGAAATAAAAATCAAATTTAATATTTTTGGGAAAAATAGGAATATCGGAGTCGCCACTAACCTTTAGTGCGGTTAGAACATATGATTACTACCCCGTTAGGGGTAGAATCGGTCTACATTTCCAGAGTTGGGGTCGGGAGTTTGGTTACGCGAGGGGAAGGTACGAGCACCCCCTACGCGCCCGTTCTTACGAACGGTACCTAATTAATTTGAAATTATCCCTAAGTTAATCTAATAAGTCTTTAAATTACTCCTTTTTATGAATTTATAACTACATATGAAAAATAAATAAATAACTAAATAAATATAATATATACATATATATTCCCTCAGAGCTTAAAGGTACGTGAAGCCCGAAGGCTAATACCCCCCGCAATAAAATCATAGGGATAAAAAATAAAAAATATTTTAATAAAATACATTCCCATATTTTGAAAATAGTATAGAAATTTTTTAGCAGGAAAGTACTAGTATGGGAAGTTTTAATATATGATCATAGGATAATTAGCAACTACTAAAATGATTCCAAATGTTAAGATAGGTAATAAAATATCATATATATTAAGATGTCGTAAAAAGTAGTACCCTATATATTAAAACACTTAAAATATCCCAATAAGTTATATATATGCTAATACTATAATACATAGTCCCCTATATGTTAAAATACTAAAAGCTACCGCCATTCAATTATTCATGCTAATATGCAAAAGTTACCATAATAAGTAATCCTCTATATATATTAAAATGCTAAGAATATCAATAATAATAATAATGAGATACTCTAATACCATATATACTATGAAAAAATACCCTAATAAACCCTACCATATTAACTTACCAAATATAATTTAGTTAAAGTTCTAATATATTACATACACAATGTTACCAAAAATACTAAGATACTAAACATATAATATAGTTAAAATTTTTAGAATACTAAATACAATTATAATTCTAGGATGCTATATATAATACAACTAAAAATATCTAACCTACTAAAGTCCTAACATGCTATTCAATGTGATTAAAACTCTAAAATACTATTTATATGATATAACTATGATTAAACATGAACCTTAGATGTCAACATATATACGATTACCTACAATAATATGTAACATAGAATGGAATACTAAAAATGACATAATATTAAAATATAACCATATTATAAACACTAAATATGAATAATAATAACCCTACATGTGGACATTTAATTATGACAAAAATCCTAAAATCTAATATTAGAAATAACCCTATTGTGAACCTTGCGTATAACATACATAAACATATCAAATAATACTGCCCTTAAGTAAATAAATACTATGATAATAAAAAAAATATCAAACACGTAATGAATACAAAGAAACGAACATCCTAGAAATATGTATTGAACGTTATGAATAACATACACTTTATAACACAAACATCAATATTCTAGTAAATACAACCACCATCCTAATATTAGGTATACGACTTGAATATTATGTACTCAAATAACTACAACATTTAAATACCAAAATTTATATTATAACTTTAAAACTAGCATATCAATATGATTAATGCAACAAGAATTTAAACTTTAACTATAAAAATGAATTTTAACAATAAAGATTCTACAACTATGTTTGATATCTAAAAATAAATGAATGAATAAATAACCATGAACAAATATCACAAAATTAACTTATTTTATATATACAATAAAAGGCCTAATCGTGGATATTAAAGAAATACACAACTAATGAAAATCTTACAAGTATTAATCTTTTAATTCATACACATAGATAATAAAGATTTACACTTTGCATATTAAAACAAGACAAACAAAAACCTACCAATGACAATACAGTAAAAATATAAAAGAGATAAGTATATCAATGGGTATGTGCAAGTGGGTGCGTGTGTGTGTGTCTGGTGTGCATGAAAAGGTGTGTGTACGGGAATTTACAGAGGGGGCGTGAGCTTTTCTGCAACAGGATGGTGAAGAGGCCGATGGTGACGATAGTTGCGGTGCGTGGCCGTTCTGTGTCTAGTGTTCACGTGCAGAGAAATCACGACGAGTGCCGCCGGAGCTGGTGAAGGAGAAGGTGGCTGGCTGTGCGGTGAGTGGCTGAGGGCGACTGCAGGTGTCTCGGCTGGGCGTGGAACAGCTGGAGCAGGGGTGGCCGGAAAGACGAGCGAATGCCGAACGAACACCGGAGAAACACAGCAGCGAGCACCGGAGAAGATGACTGGTGCTGTTGAGCGGGGAAGATTTGCTGCTGCAGGACGACCTTGGGATGTTGCAGAGCAGGCTCGCTGCTGCTATTGGAATTAGTGGCCGCTGCTGGTGCACGCGGTGGCTGCTGGTGTGCTCGGGTCTTCGGGTGGCTGTGTGGCCTGCTGGTGTGGAGGATGCTGAGAGGTCTGCTGGTTGTTCAGAGGGTTGCTCGGATGGAGGTTTGGGGGCTGCTGTGTGGAGGTCCGGGGGCTGCGGAAGATGAGCAGAGAAGCAGTTTTTTTTTTTTTCTCTCTTTGATTCCTGGCAGTGCCCTTTTGCTGCGCTGCTCCCCCCCGGGTCCCCTGTGTGTGTGAGTTGCCTGTGCCTATATAGGCAGAACTAAAGGATGAAGGGGCTAGGGTTTCCGCCCCCATCCTCTCACCCTCTTCTTTTTTTTTTTATTTTTTTATTTTTATGTTTCCTTTTTTTTTTTTTATACCTTTATGGTAATAATATATATAAGTATAATACTAATAGGGTATGAATGATATAATAATAATAATAATAATAATAATAGTAAAGTAATAATAATTATAATAATAATACTATTACTAGTAATAAATAATAATGAGTAAAAAAAAATCATAGTAAGGTAAAAATAATAGCAATAATGATAATAAAAATACTAAAAGTAATAATGATAATGAAATAATAATAATAAAAAATATATATATAGAAATAATAATAATAATAATAATAATAATAATAAAGTAAGATAATTAAAATAATTATAATAATAGTAAAAATAAAGATAATAGAAATAATAATAATAATAATAATAATTATTATTATAATAATAATAATGATAAATAAAAATACTAAAAATAATAATGATAACAAAAATCAATAATAATAATAATAATAATAATAATAAAGATACTAAAAAAAATAATAATGATAACAAAATAATAATAATAATAATAATAATAATAAATAAATAAATAATAATAAATAGTAATAATGATAGTACTAATCATAATATGGGAAAATAATAATAATAATAATAATAATAATAATAATAATAATAATATATCAAAAATAATAATAGTAAAGTAATAATAATAATAATGAAAATAATAAGAGGGGACCCCTTGTTCTATTTAGTTAGGGCAAAAATAGGGTGTCTACAGTAGGGAATTCAAAAATAAGGATGTTGAAAAATTTTGTAATGAACATGGTATTAGTCATAATTTTTCAGCACCTAGAACTCCATAACAAAATGGAGTTGTAGAAAGAAAGAACCGAACATTACAAGAAATGGCAAGAACAATGTGAAACAAACATAACCTACCTTAATACTTTTGGGCTGAAGCGGTAAACACTGCATGTTATGTAGTCAATAGAGTATCTATTAGATCAAAGTTAAACAGGACACTATATGAACTTTGGAAAGGTAGAAGGCCAAATATTTCATACTTTCATTTGTTCGGTTGTAAATGCTATGTATTAAATGATAAAGATGAGTTTGGAAAATTTGATGCAAAAGTTGAAGGAATTTTTTTAGGATATTCATTAAGAAGTAAAGCCTTTAGAATATACAATAAAAGGACACTGACAATTGTTGAATCAATATGTGTAACCTTCGATGAAGAAAACCCTTTCAACAAAGCACCAAAAGCTGAAGAAAGACAACCTACTCAAAAATCAGAAGACTTAGAAGTAGTTGAAGCAAAAGAAGACATAAAAGAAAAGGAAGACATTATTGAAGAGACACCAAATAATAAACCCATAGAAAATCCTGAATTACCAAAACAATGAAAATATGTTAGAAATCATCCAAAAGATCAAATAATTGGAGAACCATCAAGAGGCATAACCACTAGAGCATCCTTGAAAATTCTATATAATCACTACGTGATTTTGTCTCAAGATGAACTCAAAAATATAGAAGAAGCCTTAAATGATGATTCATGGATTATAGCTATGCAAGAAGAACTTAGTCAATTTGAAAGAAGTCAACCATGACAATTAGTACCCAAACCTAAAGATCATTCAATCATAGGAACTAAATGGGTCTTTAGAAATAAGAAGGATAAAAATGGGATAGTTGTTAGTAACAAGGTTAGACTAGTAGCTCAAGGATTTAATCAAGAAGAAGGTATTGACTATGATGAAACTTTTTCCCTCGCAGTTAGAATGGAAGCAATTAGAATGCTTCTAGCCTATTGCCCATAAGGAATTCAAGTTATATCAAATGAATGTAAAAAGTGCTTTTTTTAAAGAGTATATAAATGAAGAAATTTATGTAAAACAACCTTTGGGTTTTGAAGACATAAAATATCCCGATCATGTATTTAGCCTAACTAAAGCCTTGCATGGTTTAAAACAAGCTCCTAGAGATTGGTATGAAAGATTTAGAAAATTTTTACTTAACAATGATTTTTCAAGAGGAAATGTAGACAACACTTTATTCATAAAGACTAAAAACAAAGATATGCTAATAGTTCAAATATATGTGGATGATATCATATTTGGTGCTACAAATGAAGAACTATGTAAAGAATTTGCTACATGTATGCAAAAAGAGTTTGAAATGAGTATGATGGGAGAGTTAAATTATTTTCCAGGATTGCAAATCAAACAACCCAAAAATGGAACGTTTATAAATCAAACCAAATATATTAAAGATATGCTGAAAAAGTTTGATATGAAAGGAAGTAAACCTATAGGAACCCCTATGAGCACCTCAACAAGCCTTGATATGGATGAAAATGGAAACCAATAGACACAAAACATTATCAAGGAATGATAGGAAGCTTACTATATTGAACAGCAAGTATACCCGATATTATGTTTAGTGTGTCATGTGCGCTAGATTTCAATCAGCACCTAAAGAATCTCATCAAGTTGCTATCAAAAGAATTCTAAGATACTTGGTAGGAACACTTCATTTATAGGATTGTGGTATCCCAAGGAAACTGGTCTTGAAATGATAAGCTATTCAAATACGGATTATGCTGAATGTAAAATAGATAGAAAGAGAACTAGTGGCACTTGTCACTTTCTAGGACACTCACTAGTCTCTTGGTTTTCAAAGAAGTAAAATTCTATAGCATTATCCACTACTAAAGTTGAATATATAGCAGCTGGGACTTATTGTGCACAAACACTATATATGAAACAACAACTAAAAGACTTCAATGTTGAATTTCAAACAATCCCAATTAAGTGTGACAATACAAGTGCTATAAACATTTCAAAGAATTCACTTAAGAACAAAACACATTGACATTCGACATCATTTTGTGAGAGATAATGTTCAAATGGGAGAAATAACTCTTGAGTTTGTCAATACAAATGATCAATTGGCTGATATATTTACAAAACCACTTTCAGAAGATCAATTTGTATTTATTTGACAAGAATTAGGAATGTTATATATACATGAAGTCAACTAGAAGAAAGAACAGAGAAATATACATGCAGCCTGTATGGCAAGCGCCTGCCAAATAAGAGGTAGGTGCCTGACAGGCTACTGCCTGTTGAAATATAACTCAACAGGCACCTGACCCTTCAAAGAAAAGCACCTGAAAAGTGGTGGCCCAGTTTTAAAACAAGCGAAAAACATCTCTTTTTAAACCCTAGCCTCCTGTCTACTCTTTTACATTTGTCCAAAATCTTTTCTTTCTCCTTTACCTCTCAAACCTCCTCCTCAAGACCTTCCCTTACTCCATTACCACTTCACCACATCAAACCGTAAACCTCCTTATCCTAGGGTTTTTTGGTTCTCAAACAACTTCTCAATATGCCATGAACGAAAACAGTCAGGCACAAGGACAAGGCTTCCTCCTCTCGCCAAGTAAGCAACAATGAAATTGACAAATGGCTGGTCTCCTCGCATGCAAAATCATTGTATCGAAACCATATCTCCACCATCGATCCAAAATTTGGTAAAGTACTAGATATTCCTTTCTTTGAATCAGATTTTCCTAAAATTCTTGCATTATTCAAAGACATTGGTTGGGATAAGTTCATTAAACATCAAGCCAAAGGATATTATCTTGATTTCACAAAAGTATTCTACTCAAACTTGGTGAAAAAGGAAGTAGGCATTTCCAATGATCTCCTAGGACAAACTATTACCCTCACACCTCAATCATTGGGAAAATTACTTCACATAAAAAGTAGTGAATTTGAGTGCAATCTCATCAATAAAGAATGGATTATGGAGCAAGAATTCATTCCACAAGAATTCTTGCCACTTGTGTTGAACAATCCCCCCGTTTATTTTGGAAATCCTCCACTCTATAAGAAACTCAATTTACAAGCTCAAATCCTACACAAGCTTATTGCCTAGAATATCCTTCCTAGAGCTGGATCATATGATCACATTTCCTTCTTGGACTGTTTTGTAATGTGGTGCTTGCCCAAAGGAAAGAAATTGGATTTTGCAAGCCTAATGCTCAAGCTGATGATTATGAAGATAGAAGCACCTACACTTGTACTTTCCTATGGAAAAATCTTATCTTTGGTCTTTGCTCACTATCAAGTCTATCACTTCTTCTTCCAAATTCGTGAAAAGAACCCATTATGATATATTCTCCTCCACTGCTCTCAAATTGATGGGTTACTAGAAATACTCCCAGGGATGGCTCTATTGAGGAAATAGGCCAGCTCAACCGAACTAGAGGAACTAATCCCGCTCGAGAAGAAGCTAATATTGTAATACCCCAACCCCGAAGGATCTGGGATATTTACTCTTTACCATTGATTTATAGCAGATTTAAATAAACTCAATTATTATTAAACCAGAGTGCTAATTAACCGTATTACAATAATTTATTTTCAAAAGAAGAAAAATTACACAATAGATAATCATCTGGCATCATACTAATATTTCTAATAAATCCTTATTTTTCAATCCCCACCTGCATGCTTGCTATGCTTGATTTCCAATATGCCCTTCAAAGTCATCTGAAATGTAAAATATGATTGGGGTGAGACGACGCTCAGTAAGTAAATAAGATCATTATTAGTGTGTGGCCAAAATGAGTTTTTAATATTTCATAAAACAATATTTAATACTTCTTCTTAAATAAATGTAAATTTAAAAATTTTTGCATAAAACTTTTACCATCCACTATAAAAGTAAAATTTAATAACCATATACTATGACTTTTAAATTAAACTTTTAATTTTAAAACTGTAAAAATATTTAATTATATACATATATATACTTTTCCTTATACGTTTCCTTTAGATCATCATTTACGCACAAGAATGCCCCTTTTCATATAAATATATACTTTTTTTTCAAATCATCAATAACTTTGTACACGTAATTAAATATATATAAACATATATTGTAAAAATCATCCTTAGGTCTGTTAGCCGTAAGTCATGTTTACTCCTGTGACTAAGTTGTGCGGTCCAAAGACTAGACTTAGCTGGATGGCCGATCAAACTAAATCAACATACATAATCATTAAGTGAGATTTTCCTTATTAAGTCCTGATCCGGAACCAGGTGTGCACTTAGAAGAAATCTGCTAACATATAAAACCACTCTATAAATAGTGTGGGTGCACTATGGTCTATTTAAACTTTAAGCTGCAGTACCAAGCATCTATAACTTTGAACTTCCTTTGCCATAAGGGGTTTTAAAACCATCTTATTATAATTTATGCAATTTAAAATAATATCGTGAAAAACTCATCTTTACTCATATTTTCATTAAACATGCATCGTAAAAATAAACTCATGCCACACAATTTTTGTGTTAAAAATATATTTTTTTTTAATAGAAAGAAATGCTGAAAATTACCCGAGTGGATTAGAACATTTCTTAACCCAAAAATAAATGCAAGATATTAAATATTAGAATCGGTATAATTAAATATGCATAAAAATCAACTCATGGGAATTTTATGAAACTAAGTAACATAATCAAAATTTACTTATAAATAAACTCGGGTATAAATTTTAAATGAAAATCTAACATAATCAAGTTTACTTGCCAGTTCTTTTACCTTGTGCTACGAACACAATGAATATCTCTAAAAGTGAGATCGAAAAGAGTGGGTGAGTGAGAATTTACTCAAAAATTCTCTCAACCACTAATTCTTTCACTCACTAATTCTTCTCTTCCTTTGAAAATTTTTGTAAAAAATGAAGGTTGAGAGCTTCCTATTTATAGGAAAAATTTGGGGAAGAAAATAGAATTTGTAAAAGTGTGGCGAGAGGGGTGAAATTATAATTTTTTTAAAATTAAAGAATGGCCATGGGATGAGCTAGGTATGGATTAAGTATGACATGAGAATGGAGATCGTGTGGGGGAAATGAGAGTGCTTGCCGACACTCTCATTTAAATAATTTTTAATTAATTTACTTAATTAATTAATTAATTAAAATTTTTTAATTTTTTTAAATCATCATTCCTATCATTGTTATTATTTTTAAGCTATATATTTTTTTTTAAAAAAAAAATAATTAAATTCGAATTTCGAACACTCATGTGTGCCCCACATGGTCTTGTGGGCCCCACACAACTTTGAGACCTAAGAGGCTCCTACATAACTCCAATAGTTCTCATATGATTTTATGAGCCCTACACAGCTACGAGACTCATGTGGGCCCCCACACGGCTTCGGGACTCATGTGGGCCCCGTAAAGGATAGCTATATTATTATTATTTTATCATATGTTTTTATAAATTATATTTGTCAAAACATTATTTTATGTACTTATTTACGTATACAGACAGTTTCTACTCTATTTTATCTTATGAAATTCTATTTTGACCAGGTCGACCTCTAAGGAGTGACTGAGCCGCAATGGTCTCTGAGCACTCGCTTAGACAAGGTCTTTCTTAGGCATGAAACATGGAATAAATGATCCTAATAGAGAAACACTTTCGTTTTGATACTGAATAAATTACCATTATTATTATTCTACACTTTTTTTTTTTGGTTATTACAAATATGCTTGCGTGGTTCCTTCCTTTCTATCAGCACTACTCTAGTTTCAGCTCCGACATGAGAACTGGTCTTACTTCCCTGCAAGACAAAGTCTCCAATATGGAAAAAGTCTCCAATATGGAAACCCAGTACTTCTCATTTGATCAGCGTTTTGTCAAACTAGAACAGCACTCACTAGTTCTTCACAGGATGCAGCTCCTATGGACATTAATTCAACACCTCTTAGTGATGCTAAGGAATCAGGTAAAGAATTAGAAGAAAAAGAGGAAAGTGATAATGCTTCAAAAGAAGAATCTGCTGAGGGTTCTAAAGAAAGCTCTGAAGAGGAAGAAGCAAATGTTGGAGATGATGCCACTGAATATGATTAAATAGTTGTTCTCATGATGTTTTGTAAACTTTAACGCTATACCTTTTGTTCACATTTTTTATGAATGTATGGAACACCTTTTTTTATGCTCATTATGTGCTTGTAATTCCCCTTTTTGAATGATGTCAAAAGGGGGACTATGCTTATGAGAAAAAAGGTTTGTTATGAATGTTAAACTTTGAAAATATGTCATGAATGTTAAACTTTGAAAATATGAATGATCAATAGTGACATATAAACATGATGTGCATAAAAGCTTGATGAGCATGATGATATTTTGAACTTATGAAATTAATTCCATTTAATGACATAATGAAGTATATGAAATTGTGCTTAAATGTTTACTTTGAAGTTTTATGCTTATTGTAAGGGGGAGCCTTCTTAAGGTTCACTTATTTTTGCTCCTTATTTGTCATCATCAAAAAAGGATAGATTTTTGGCCCAAACAAGGCTTACAACTCTTGATTTTGATGATAACAAAGTAAGGTTACTTAATTGCTTCAAAGTTGTGATGTTTATGGAAAACTAGATTAAGGACCAGCATACTTCATAAAGATCACAGGGGACACTATGAAAGCCTATATCAACTCAAGTGATCAATATTAAAAGCTCAAAGAGACATGAAGCTTGGGAACACAAAGCAACAACTTCATGAATATTCTCAAAGAGTTCAAAGAAATGAAGAGAGTCAATTAGGACATCTATTTTAAGTACTTCAAGCATATTTTGAGTATGAAATTATTTTGAAGCTCATTAGGAAAAAGAGACTTGGAGACCTTATTCTTAACACTTGGAACATATTTTTTAAAGAAAACAATTTGACACTCCAAGAAATGAGAAGCAAAGAGAGTTAGTATAAAAATATTTTAATAAAACCAAAAATTTGTCTTGACAAGAGCCTGATTGAATATGTCAGTAGGCTGTAACTTTAAAAGTTTTTAAAATACACAGACAGAAGGTCATCAGGCTACTACCTGGACCTTGACAGGTGCCTGACAAGGTATTTTGAGAAGCGTGTCCATGTTTCATCAGGCTACTGTCACCCTTTTGCCTATTTTGAGTTATTCAATGACAGGCGCTTAACCACAAGGTGACAGGTGATTGCCACCCTACTGGCGACTAACTAAAAGCCCTTAAGCTACTGCCACACGACATATTTAAAATTTTATAATGGACATATTTTTGAAAAATAGATTGCTTGGGGCTTAAACCTGTTCAAAACTTGGACACTACTCGAAGTAAACTTGGGGATCAAGTTAGACACTTTTCTAAATCTATAAATAACCCCAATACCAATGAATTTAATTACCAAGAATCAATTACAACTCTCATACTCTCTCAATTGTTCTCAAACTCTCAAAAGCTCTCTCACTCTCATCTTGCACGAAATTTACTGAGGCTTTGCTGACTCTCAATCTCGAATCTTGTGCTACAATTCTAAAATTCTTTCATCCCTTGAAAGAACTATTTGGTGATACACTCTTTGAGCTTCAATCTAAATTTCATATTTGAATTACTTTGAAGTATATAGATTGAATTTGAACTAATAAGCTCTTTTGAGAGCATCTTTTGTACACCTTTTTTTGAATCTTGTCTTGTTGATTGATTGACGGTTTAGGTGCTTGAATCATTGCATCGAAGGAGGGGATATTGTTTGGAGAGGCACACTCTAGCCTAATTAAAGGAGCGGTTGTACCGGTGTTGTTCCACCCAGAAAGGAACTAATATAGTGGAATCCTTTGGTAGTTAGCCAAAAGCGCGGACGTATGCTGGGGATAAGCCGAACCTCATAAAGGCTTGGTATTCTTCTCTACCCTACTCTTTACTTTTTACGCTATATTTCTATTTATGGTTGCTAAGTGCAAGTTGCTAAGCTTAATTAATAAAATTAGAGAAGAATCCTAATTTTAGTAAGTACATTTTAATTAATCATTTGCGGAAACCCACTTGTAGAAATCTTCTTTAAGAGAGCGCATTACAAACCAAAATCAAAACAGGGCATGCATATAAAATACAGGGCTATTACCAAAAGCTGAAAGCATCAAGTTACAAATTCTTAGTTATCTTGGTTGTTGGTTTTTATTATTGTGTGGTTGATTGTATTGTTTAATTTTTCATTAATTTTTGGAGTGTTTTGGTTGTGACTTTAAATTGGTTGATTTACTTGAGATTTTGTTGTGAGTACTAAAACAAGTAAGTAAAAATTTGACAAAGAACTTAAAATTTTTAATTAACCCAATTCACCCCCCTCTTGGAAACGTCATTCTACTTTCACTGTCATTTTCCAGAACCAATGATTTAGGATACTTATGAGGATTTTAGGAAAAGGAGCGAGGGAGATTGGGGAACCCACGCGGGTTTTAATTTCAATGTGAGACTAATAGTGACGAAAATCCAAAACTGTCACGACTACTATGAAATAATTTTTTTTTTAAAATAAAAGAACTACTAGTCACGGTTCTCTAAATCGTCACTAATAAGGCACTAATAGTGACGAATGTTCAAAACCGTCACTAATGCTATAAATTTTATATATATATATTTTATAAATAAAAGAACTATTAGTGATGGTTCTATAAACCATCACTAATAAGGCACTAACAGTGACAAATGTGCAAAATTGGCACTAATGCTGTGAAATAAATATTTTCTATTTTTTAAAATAAAAGAACTATTAGTGACGGTTTTCTAAACCGTCACTAATAAGGGACTAATAATGATGAAATTTCAAAACTATCACTACTACTGTGAAATTTTTTTTAAGTAAATGAACTATTAATGACAGTTCTCTAAACCATCACTAATAAGGGACTAATAGTGATGAAATTTCAAAACCGTCACTACTATTGTGAAATAATTTTTTAAAAGTTTTTTTAAATAAAGAACTATTAGTGACAGTTCTCTAAACCGTTACTAATAAGAAACTAGTAGTGACGAAATTCCAAAACCATAACTAATGTTGTGAAATAATTTTTTTTTTTTTAACTTTTTTACAATAAAAGAACTACTAGTGATGATTCTCTAAATCGTCACTAATAAGGGACTAATAGTGATGAAAATCCAAAACTGTCACTACTACGGTGAAATATTTTTTTTTAAATAAAAGAACTATAGTGAAAATTCTCTAAATCATCACTAATAAGGGACTGATAGTGACGAATGTGCAAAACCGTCACTAATGCTGTGAAATTTTTTTTTATTTAAAAAAAAAAAAACTATTAGTGACGATTTTCTAAATCATCACTAATGAGGAACTAATAGTTACGAAACCCCAAAACCATCACTACTACTGTGAAATAAATTTTCTTTTTTAAATAAAAGAACTATTAGTGATAGTTCTCTAAACCGTCATTAATAAGGGACTAATAGTGACAAATGTGCAAAACTGTCACTAATACTATGAATTTTTATTTATTTATTAATACAATAAGAATAGTGACAGTTTATTAACCGTGCCACTAATAAGTTCTTTTTAGTGACCCATTTAAATTGTCACTAATACCTCAAGAATAGTCACTAATACTTTCCCATGACAGTTTTCGCCGAAAAGTGATTTCCCACGCTTTTTTAAGTTGGGGAAATTGATTTTTTAGTGACGGAGGTATTAGTAAAGGATGAAATTTCGTCACTAAAACTTCAGTATTAGTGACAGATTGAATTTCGTCACTAATACTTGAACTATTAGTGACAGTTTTAAAAAATCCTCACTAATACTGAACTTTTAGTGATGAAATTTCATCCTTCACTAATACCTCCGTCACTAAAAACCAGTTTTCTTGTAGTGACTGTCTAAAGCCTTGTATGGTCTAAAGCAAGCTCTTAGGGCTTGGTATGGATGGATAAGTTGTTTTTGCTTAGATAATGGATTCACTAGAGAAAAAATTGACACAACTCTCTTCATAAAATCTAAAAATGAAAGTATGCTCCTAGTTCAAATATATGTAGATGACATCATTTTTTGGAGTAACAAATGAAGAGATGCATAATAAGTTTGCAAAATGCATGTAAGATGAATTTGGGATGAGCATAATGGGTGAACTGACATTCTTCCTACGACTTCAAATAAAATAGGCTAAACATGGAACATTTGTCAGCCAATTAAAATATGTAAAAGACTTGCTCAAGAAATTCAATATGGAAGATGCCAAAATTCTAGGAACACCTGTGAGCACTTCCACTAAGCTAGATAAGGATGAGCAAGGTGTACCGGTAGATGTTAAGCTCTACCGAGGTATGATTGGTAGTCTGCTATACCTGACTGTGTGCTAGATTCCAGGCTGCACTAAAAGAGTTACACCTACTAGTAGTCAAAAGGATACTTAGATATCTCATCGAAACCATTGATTTAGGCTTATGGTACCCTAAGTATACCTCATTTGAGATTGTCAGCTATTCTGATGTAGACTTTTGTCAGTAGCAAAGTAGATCAAAAGAGTACAAGTGGTACATGTCATTTCCTAGGACAATCTCTAGTGTCTTGGTTTTCCAAGAAATAGAATTCAGTTTCACTGTCCACAGTCAAGGCTGAATATATAGTGGCTAGACGTTGTTGTGCTTAAACACTTTATATGAAACAACAACTTATGGACTACAAATTGCACTATGACACTACTCCCATAAAATGTGATGACACTAGTGCAATAAATATTTCAAAGAATCTCATTTCACACTCACAAACTAAGCTTATTGAGATTAGGCATCACTTCATGCATGATCGTGTGCAAAAGGGGGACGTAGCACTTGAGTTTGTACGTACTGATGAACAATGGGCTGATATATTCATCAAACCACTTCAAGAGGATAGATTATCCAAATTAGACATGAATTAGGCTTATTCCACACTAGGGAAGTTGCCTAGAATTACTTGAGTAATCATTTGATGATTTAGGCCTATCTTGTGATGATGAGTAGGGTGCAGAACTATTGGGGAGCATATCTCTTTGTAATTTCATAACTCTAAAAATTAAATTTTTTCATGTTGTTATTTATCCATAATACACTGAATGCTTAAATTTCTTTGATGGAGGATGATTATCTCTTAATCTGGTATCATGAATTGTTTTGGTCTATATTGAATTGATTGGATATACTGGATTGCCTTCTTGAATGGAACACCATCTACATGGCTGATGTAGAACTTTATGATGTGCACGCTGATAGTTATTTAGGAGATGTGCATGCTAATTTGATTGGAATACCATCTGCATGGCTGATGCAAAAACTTGTGAATGCATGCTGGTTGTTGACTAGGGTATTGCATGTTGAATAAAATGATCATATACAGGCATACATGCTAACTAGTTGACTAAAGTTATAACTCCGTAAGAATTATTTTGAACTCTAAATATTTTAATAGGTTTTATGTAGTATTAAAATAACCATCCATGTTCAACACAGTATTTTGATCTTAAAAATTGCTATCTATGCCTAGTTTTTGTGTCAAAAGGGGAAGTTTTTCTTTTAAGCTAAGGGATTCTTTCTATGCTCAAATACTTTTACGATTAGCTTACTTCTCTTGAGCAAAATTGCAGATTTTCTTTAATACTGCCTACTTCTTGAAAATTTTAGATAGGGCAAGTATCTGAGCAACATTGCCAGAACAAAATGCATGTTAAATAACAATGTCTTCCTTCTTAGATATGTTTGAATTATGTTGTCTATTTTTGTTGACTTTTTGAATCCTTCTCCTATTTGGATTATGACAAACCACAGTATCTCATCTGTGTGCTTAGTGCATAAACAAGTCTACCATTCTAAAGCATAGATGACATATGAGAAATGGAAGCCGATAAGAAATTGAAGGAGCACATATTTCGGCGCATTCCATGAAATTGCAGAGGATCAAAGCATGAAGTTTTCGTTTATTTTAAGTTTTATTTTTATATTTATCATTTGGGTTTGTAATAAAAATCTACCAGTTTACAATAATTAATGCATGTCATGCATGGTAGGGACTATAAGCTCAAGACCATAGATGGATCTGAGGGATCACCCTTTGGTCGATCGACACCGGATTTTTGGGACAAATTAAAAAGCTCAAAGACCATAGAATGACTATAGGAATCCCCCCAAGAAATAAGGTTAATATCTTACATTAACAAGGATTTAACTTGGATTTTTATTTGGGCAAAAGATGATTTTTGAATAGTTTCAATAGACCGAACCTTGGTAGTGAAAATGCCTTGGTCGACCGAACCGGGTGGAAGTCAACTGTTGACTTTGCTCGGTCGACCGAACCCAAACCTTCGTAGAAGCCTTGGTCAACTGAACCTCCCAAGGGTCAAAAGTTTGACTAGTTAGTCAACTGACCATAAAATGTATACAAATGTCCTGGTTGACCAAACGGACACGTGGGAAGTCCCAACGCTCTAGTAGACCGAACCTCTAGGTTCAAAAGGACTTGATCGAACGAAGTATATGAAGTTTGGTCAACCAAACTAAGTCTGGTCAATTGAACCTTGGAGGCTTCGGAATCACCTTTGGACGGTCAACCGAACCTGTAGTTCAAAAATCCTCTTGTCAACCGAACTTAGTGAGATGGTCGACCAAACCTTAAAAATGGTTGTCCGATCATATTGAGTTATCAAAATTTTGCCGAGTTTAAACTGAGTTATTTTTACTTAAACTCACTTAATCTTTTTTCAAAATACCTAGCATATCCCCAACAGCTATAATTTTTCCCAATTCTATATATAGGGCATCATTTGCAAAATTAAGTGGTGATTAGGGTTTTGAGATTAGCCAAATTTCACTAAAAATATTTTTGGCCAAAAATCATTTATACTCCCATGTCTACCCAAATCCATTGCCAAAATTCACTCCTTATATTCATTACTCATTTATTTTGAGTGAGAATATTTTTACATACTTATTATATAAGCTCATACTCTCTCTTATTCATATTTGATTGTGCATTGATTTTTTGGAGAGTTGCTTAAGGTTTTTGCCATAATATTTCATTCATAAATATTTTATTAGGAAACCCTATTAATTGGCTTAAGATATTGCATCCTCATTACAAGATTTATAAGCTTGCTTTGTGCTTTCACATTAATATCTTTAGCAAGCTTAAACCCAATTATCTTTTGTGCTTTACATTTGAAAAACATTGTTGTGATATTTTGTTAGGGTGATAGAGAGCTTGTGATTAATCACATTACATGCATATTGGCTTGACATCAAAAGCCTCACTCTCACATACACACATTGATATACATTATGTTAAGAGTTAACACATTGGTTAACAAAATCTCACTTGAGCTTAATATCCTATCACATGTGAGTGCATTATTTGGTTGAGCATATTGGTACACATTTGCTTAGTATAAGAAGCATATTTGTTCGTACACAAAGTTTAGTATTTTTTGTATTCCAGGCGTGGACCTGCAGAGGGAGACTAGCCCTGTTGAATAGTCCTAGATTGGTTTAGACCTGGTTAGGAAAGTTAGGTACACCATCCTGGTAGGGTGCAGTTGTAGGTTGAGGCCAACCCCGTTAATTGACTTGATTGTATACGGTGCCACTCTACCCTTCAAGTGAGCCCTTAGTGGAATCCTTTTACTAGTTAGCTTGAGGTAAGGACGTAGGCAATTTTGGCCGAACCCTGATAACATTTCTTGTGCCTACTTTTAATTTCTGTAATTTAAATTTCAACACTTAAATGCTTATGTTTTACTATTGAGATTGATTGGGTTTATGAATTTATAGAAAGACCCTAGATTTGTGTAATACTAGTTGTGAATTTTGGACTAAACCTTGGAGGATGTTTTATATACTCAATCCACCCCCCTCTTGGGAATACACCAATTCCAACAATTGGTATTAGAGCCTCATGGCATTAACTTAAACATTTTTGCTAAAGATCAAGATGGCTCACATTGGTATATCCCCATTCAGGGAGGGATAGTCACCTACTAGTCCTCCATATTTTTGTGGTGTTAACTACGCCCACTAAAAAATTTGTATGAGCATTTTTATAAAATCTATGGATTAGAGGGTCTAGCAAGTGATTGATAAAGGAATTTGTATGCCAGTAGAAAATGATAATAGTTTAATGCATGCAAATTCATATGCAATGGAATTATAAAACTGTGCTTTAGATTCTCATATTTTACATGAAATTATGGCATGTAAAAATGCAAGGGATATTTGGGAGAAGCTTGAAAAGTAACATGGAGAGTCCTAGGAGAAGAAGACCACCACTTCGATAGTGTCTAGCTAAAATAATCTGGATGTGGTAAGTCACGAGGATAGTGCAATAATAGAATGGGAGGTATATGATTCTCTCTCTAGCTCAATCGATGATTTTTGTGTTGCATGTTGTGTTGCTTTATATGCTAAATCATCTATTGAATATTGTGTTAATTCTATTATTAATGCACTTGATGATTCTCATGTAGAATACGAGAATATATTATAAATCATCTGTTGAAAATTATGATTATATTGTTGGCATTGAATGTAATGATTTATATAATAACTATGATATATCTTATGATGAATCATGTGTTGAATTGTTAAATGAAAGCTAAGCATGCCCTTGTATGGAGGGCTAGAAAGAGCTTCTTTTAAATTTCTTAAGTTTGTAGTTAGATTATCTAAGCAAGAAATTGTGATGGAAAATGAAAATAAAAGATTGGCAAAACAATTAAGAGATTTGAAAAATTATCATGCCATATTAGAAAATAAAAAGATTTTGAAGGTATTGAAAATCATCTATCTAGAAAGAAAGATTGAAGATAATTCTGAAATGATTTTCAAGTCCAAATATGGGATATATAGTTCAAACAAACCCTTAAGAGTTAAAAAGAAAAACATCTTCAAAAAGGATTCATCCTTCAAATCCCGTAAGCATCCTTATGCCTCATCAAGCAAAAAGAGTTTAAATAAGTATAATTCTTCACGTATATACAAAATATGCTTATTTCATGAAAGCAAAGGGCACGTGTGGTTTAACTATCTATTTAGAAGAGTCAAAGGCTTAGAAAAGAAAATGGAATGGATAATCAGCAAGGATACCCCGTAGGACCTAAGGAAAAATGGATTTAAATTAAAATTACCAAATTAGTTAATTTTTCCTTAGATCCTAGGATTGGATTTTGGGGTTAGTAATGTCAATAGGCTTGGGAGGTGGTTTAGGTTCAAAATGTAGAAGCTTAGTATACACATCCTCTTCCAAATGGACAAGGCATTTTTGATTGGTAAATAATTCTAAATGCTTAACTCATGCTTAAAGATATAACACCTTAAGTTAAGCACATTTTGTCCATCACACAAGTTTGCGGTTTAGGGGATCCATCATACACTGTATATCATTTAATCATAAACTCACTTGTTTGTCTTAAAAGTATTAAACAAGTAACAGTCATTACACTAGGCTTAAGCACTAAAAATCATAAATTCTTATTCTATGAGTGCTTATTAAGAGACATACTTCTCATAATCAAAATTAGAGGTATCCACTAGGGGATTATTCCCTTTGAGTTCAAAATAAAAATCCTCTATTTTGGTTTACCATCCCATCCATAGGACTTTCTACCAAACCACATTCCTTGGGTTGTATCCTTGCTCAAAATTGTGATCATATCTCAAGGATACTTTCCATCCTTTCAAGAGCACTATTCCATAAATAATAATATACTCCTAGTTGCTCTTAGTCTAACTTTTAGGACATATTAGCTAGCATGAATACATTTTGATCAAATCCTACCTCTCCTAAATACTCATTTGAACTTAATAGAAATTTAACTATTAAGAGTATTTATTCTTTACTTCTCTCATAAGCTCTTAACCATTAAAACAAATCCATTAGAGCTTCATATCCTTTGTATTGAGTTGAATGTCCATGTTGGTTGCAGTAGGTCTTAATCTCGATGAGTGCATAAAATTAAAGTGACCTATGCACGTGTAATCATCATTCAAAGCCATTCGAACTTGTGCCTCTCACGTACTAAAAATCATAAGAAAATAGGCAAATATTGGCTTAGTTCACTTAAAAAAATATCTATTATGACATTTTGGTCCTCTAAGCTGAAAGCATTTAAAGCCAAGATATAGTCATAGAAACTTAAAACATTTTTCTAAAGAACTTGAATAATAAGAAAAGGCTTAAAATGATTAAGTGCATAACTCAGAGGGAGCATCTTCCTTTAATTGTTATATTAACTAAATGCCCTCATAATCATACTACATGTTTGAATGCATTAATGAATAACAACCTGTGCTGAACTCAAATCTATCCTCTACTCTTTGCTATTTGTATTCATTAATGGATGGATTATATTTGTTAAGTTGTTGATTACTACCTGATTGCATGCTTAGTTTAGAATGCCTCCTGCATGGTAGATGTAATGGATGTGAATTGTATGCTGGTAGTGGATTATAGGTTGTTATATGCCTTATATGAATATTTTGTTGATAACAACTATCTATTAGGTACAAGTTTTATGAGAAAATGTCCAATTTACAGATCATATGCTGCCGAAATTTTGGTAGATTTTTCCCAAAGTAAAACCTTGTCCAAAGATGACTATCATAAAATGAAAGTTAAAATATTTTTGAAAGGATGAGTGAAAGTCAATTGATTAATTAAACTTCATCCTAGCATAATCATCGGACATTTAGAGGAGCTCAACTCCATCCCTATAGAAAAGCCTCAAAGAACTCATAAGCGTCAATTCACTTCTCGAATATTGAGGCTCTTCTAATATCCATGAACATTATATCTTGCACTTGAAGTTCTATGATTTGATATGAAATGTTCTTAGGTCATGAACTACATTGCATGCCTTAATATATATCCTCTAATGCGTCTATGGTCTATAGGGACAACTATACTGATAAGGATAAATATAGTTGATTAATAATCAGTATGATTGGTTTAAAAGTTTCAATATGATGGTTTATACTACTAGGCATAATGAAATAATTCTCTATCTACTATAAGCAATTTATTGCATCTAAGCTAGAATTCAAATTGATAGGAGGAACATCTAAAATTAAAAGGCTTATCATATTATGCTCTCAAACTTTTTAACTTATATTTGTTATTGAATCAAGTGTGGTATGTGCTTGAATGAAATGTTTTATTGAAAATCATAATCTGAAACATGTTGATTTGCCACAATGATTTGATTTGCCATATGATCTTGTATGTGATTGTTAAAATTTTAGGATCATTATGGTTGTGGTTTTTTGGTTATATTTTAGTATGTGTTTAATTAACAAACCAGAAAATTTGTGCTTGCTTGCTTTAAATTAAAATCTTCTTTTAGCAAGCACACCCTCAGTATTCTTTTGCAAACATCAAAGGGGCATATATAGTTATATATATATATATATATATATATATATATATATATATATATATTTACATGTACTTTTGGCAAGATATTCTTTCAAATCAAATACTCTTTATCTCTTGCCTTATTATTATTATATACTATATGTTTTTAAATTGTATAATTGGTTCCGTAACTGCACATATAATTGCATGCGAACTAGTTAGACTATGTCTGTACTCAAACCAAATTTTTATTATCATATGTTGTGTGCTTTAAACTCAAATCTTTCATGGTTCTTATGATATGTTTCAACTGTAATGGTTTGTGTATATTTATGGTCTAGCCTTGTTTTCATGTCACTTAAATCTTTTAATGACCAGTTATATTGTTTGTCTACTCAATTGCCATATTTTTCAAAAAAAGTTATATTTGTATACCCTTTTGCTTATGACAAAAGGGGGAGATGTGTTATACGAGAAAAATTAGTCTTTTCTTCCTGATTCTTGCGTTATTCAATTTGAAAATGATAGTTGTACTTAAATGCACAACCTGTATTATTTCGAAGTCTTCATGCATGTATGCGAACTTTATTGAATATGTTGTTTTAATGCATATTATTAGGGAGAGCCTTGTCAGGCGAACCCATATTTTGCTCATGTGTTTGTCGTCATCATAAAGGGGGAGATTGTTGACTTTTTGAGTACGTCTCCTCTTTTGATTATGACAAACCATAGTGTCTCATTTGTGTTCCTAGTGTATGAACAGGTCTACCTTTCTAAAGCACAGATGACAGATGAGAAATGGAAGCCAAGAAACAATTGAAGGAGCACATATTTTAGCGCATTCCATGAAATTATAGAGGAGCAAAGCATGAAGTTTTCACTTATTTTAAGTTGTATTTTTATATTTATCATTCATGTCTCTAACAATAATCTATCGGTCTGTAATAATTAATGCATGTCATGCATGGTAGGGACTATAAACTCAAGACCATAGATGGACCTTAGGGATCACTCTTCGGTTGACCAATGCCAGATTTTTGGGACAAATTAAGAAGCTCAAAGACCATAGAATAACTATAGGAATCCCCCAAGCAATAAGGTTAACATCTTACATTAATAGGGATTTATCTTGGATTTTTATTTGGGCCAAAAATGATTTTTGAACAGTTTCGGTCTACCGAACCTTGGCAGTGAAAATGCCTTTGTCGACCGAACTAGGTTGAAGTCAACTGTTGACTTTGTTTGGTCAACTGAACCCAAACCTTCATAGAAGTCTCGGTCGACCGAACCTACTAAGGGTCAAAAGTTTGACTAGTTGGTCAACCGACCATAAAATGTATGCCAATGCCCTGGTCGACCGAACGGACACGTGGGAAATCCCAACGCTCTAGTTAACCGGATCAAAAGGACTTGGTCGACTAACGTATATGATGTTTGGTCAATCGAATTGAGTTTGGTCGATTGAACCTCGGAGGGTTCAGAATCACCTTTGGATGGTCGACTGAACCTATAGTTCAAAAATCCCTTGGTCGACCGAACTTAGTGAGATGGTCAACCAAACCTTAAAAATGGTCAACCGATCTTCTCGGGTTGTCAAAATTATATCCATTTTAAATTGGGTTATTTTTAATTAAACTCACTTAATCTTTTTTCAAAATACCCAGCGTATCCCCAACGGCTATAATTCTTCCTAATTCTATATATAGGGCTTCATTTGCAAAATTAAGTGCTGATTAGGGTTTTGAGATTAGTCAAATTTCTTTAAAAATCTTTTTGGCCAAAAATCATTTATAAGACCATATCTCTACAAATCCATAGCCAAAATCCACTCTTTATATTCAATACTCATTTATTTTGAGTGAGATTATTTTTACATACTAATTACACAAGCTCACACTCTCCCTTGTTCATATTTGTTTGGGCATTGATTTTTTGGAGAGTTGCTTACAGTTTTTCCTATAATATTTCATTTATAAATATTTGATTGGGAAACCTATTACTTGGATTAAGATCTTGCATCCTCATTGCAAGATTCACTAGCTTGCTTTGTGCTTTCACATTAATATCTTTAGCAAGCTTTAACCCTATTATCTTTTGTGCCTTACATTTGAAAAACATTAGTGTGATATTTTGTCAGGGTGATGAAGAGCTTGTGATTAATCACATTACAATCATAATGGCTTGACATCAAAATCCTCACTCTCACATATACACATTGATATACATTCTTTTAAGATTTAACACATTGATTAACAAAATCTCACTTGAGCTTAATATCCTATCATATGTGAGTGCATTATTTGGTTGAGCATATTGGTACTCATTTGCTTAGTATAAGAAGCACATTTTTTGGTTCACAAAGTTTATTATTTGTTGTATTCCAGGTGTGGGCCTAAAGAGAGAGACTAGCCCTATTGAATAGTCTTGGATTGGCTTAGAACTCGTTAGGAAAGTTAGGTGCACCATCTTGGTAAGGTGTAGCTATATGTTGAGGTTAGCCTCATTAATTGAACTGGTTGTATACGGTGCTGCTCCACCCTTGAAGTGAGCCCTTAGTGGAATCCTCTTGCTTGTGAGTTTGAGGCGAGGACGTAGGTAGTTTTGGTCGAACCCCGACAACATTTCTTGTGCGTGCTTTTAATTTCTGCAATTTAAATTTCAACTCCTAAATGTTTATGTTATACTATTGAGATTGATTGGGTTTATGAATTTATAGAAAGACCCTAGGTTTGTGTAATACTGGTTGTGAATTTTGGACTACACCTAGGAGGTTGTTTTAAATGCCCAATTCACTCTCCTTTTGGGAATACACCAATTCCAACAATTTTTAAAATTTATGCATATTGTAAGGAAGAGCCTTTTTAGGCTGACCTCATTTTGCTCGTGTGTTTGACATCATAAAAAAGGGAGATTGTTGACCTTTTGAGTCCAATCCCATTTTGATAATGACAAATCACAAGTATCTTATTTGTGCGTTTAGTACTTGAACAAGTTTATATTTCAACGTGCACATAGGGTAGAGTTAAAATGGAAGCCATGAGGAACTTAAAGCTCATATCACCTGGATTATTGCATGGAAAATTGAAGAGCAAAAGAGTGGAGACTTTGACTATTTCAATTGTATTGCATTTAGTTTCAATTGTAAATGCATGTCTTGCTTGATCTAATTTAATGCCCAATATTGACCATAGAAGGACCTTAGGGAATCAATCTTTTCATGTAAAACCTTTTACTTAAAAAGCTAAACTCATAGAAAAAGGTTTGAAATATTTTTTAGGTCAAAAGAGGGCTAAATCTAAAATTTCTAAAAGGGCCAGTCAACCGGCCTTCTAAGCCTAGTCGACCAAACTGAACAAATAGCCAAAAATAATTTTTGTAAAGGGCCCAGTCGACTAAACTCATGAGCCCAATCAACCATACTTCATGCGAGGAAGATTCGGCAAATAATATCAAAGGCCTAGTTGACCGAATGACGTGAAAAAGGAAAATCGCTTTGGGCCAATTGATCGGATCATGGGCCAAGTGACCGAAACTCTTAGGTTTTTGCTTATTTGAGCAGAAAACGGTCACAAAGATTAAAAATAAATTATTATTTTATTCCCAACAACCACAAAATAATGATATTTTGAAAATGCCTATGAGCCTTGCCCAAAGCACTTAAAATAACTTTTTTTAATCTTGCATATACTATTGAATATTTGGGCATTGTTTTCACTCATTGTTGGAATTGGTGTATTCAAAAGAGGGGGTAAATTGGAAATTTAAAATATTTCTTCCTAGGTACAACAGCAGTATAACACAGCCTAGGGACGATCAATGCAATACCAAATACGCAGATAAATATAATGTGCGGAAATTTAAATTATGTGTAGCATTCACTGACTTATTGAAAAATAACATACACGTGGAGTAAATAAATTGTGGAAATATAAAGTGCACACACAATATGTTATCAGGGTTTGGCCAATACTACCTACGTCCCTGCCTCAAGCTAACACGAAAATGATTGCACTAGTTGCTCACTTGTGGGTGGAGTGACACCATTTACAACACCTTTCAGGCTGGTGCACCTAGTTCTCCTAACCAGGTTTGAACCAATCTAGTGCTCTCCTAACTGGGTCTGAGCAAGTTCGGGACTTTTCACAGGGCAATTCTCCCTCTTTCGATCACACATTGGGAATACAACAGATATAACAATTTGAGCATAATCAACATGTACCAAAAAAGTGCTTCTATGCTAAGCAGATGTGTATAGATGCACTCAAACAATAATTAATGCACTCACAGATAATAGTATTTATTCTCAGGTGAGATTAGTCAAGTGAAGCTAGTCTCAAGATAATGTCAATATGCAACAAATATGTGAGAGTGTGCCTAGCAAGCTTTCTTTGAAACAATATATATAAATATATCAACCAAAAATATAGTTTCAATGACTTTGAAATCACAAACAAATATCTCAAAAATTAATTTTCAAAGCTTAAGCACACGAGATATTTGCAAACCAAGCTTGTCAAAAATATTTTATACAAAGTACAAGACAAGCTCAAGAGTCTTGCAATAAAAATGTAAAGACTCACAAGCCAAAAAGTTTCCCCACACAATGATTTATTAATTAAATCGGAGGGGGGGGGGGGGGAAGACTTTTGGCTAAACTCTCAATAAAAATCAATCAAGCAATCAAATTAATGAGGGTTTAAGCTTTAGTAAGCAATGTAGGATGGTTTTGAATCACTCAAATAGACTTTGCAAAAGAATGATAAAAAGATGAGTATTTAGCTTTGGGTATGAAGAGAAGCTTTCAAAAAATTCAGAAAAAAAAAATTTTCTAATTAAATCACTAATCACATCTTAATTTTGCAAATGAGCTCACATTTATAGACAAGCCCAAAAAAAAAAACCGTTCGGGACATAAGGGTAATATTTAAAATTGTCCTGATTTACCCTTAATTACCTTGTGGCAAAATTTGGTCAACCCGAGAGTTTCGATCACCCAAGCCATAGGATCGGTCGCCCGAACACTCACAATAGGAAACGGCAATTTTGAAGTTCGGGTGCCCGGTGAGAACTTCGGGTGGCTGAACCAAGGCACTTTCCAAAATGCTCGAGGTTTGATCACCCAGTCCTAAGTTCGGTCGCCCGAGGTCAAAACAAATGTGGAGTTTGGGCGCCCGGGACTGGTGAAAAATTTAGAAATAAAAGTTTGGTGAACCAAGAACATTCAAATCATTTCTGTTTGGTCGGTCGAAAGCAAGTCAACATTTTCACTTATCACTTGTTCGATCAACGAAGGCGTTTTGAATACACGAGTTTGGTCACCTGAATCCCTTACATATTAAAGACCTTAGTTATATTTTTAAATCTTAAGATACCCCTGATTGCATAGTTGATAGTGGGGATTTTCCTAAGTGCTAGTGCAAGGACCTAGGGTCTTTCTAAGGTCTAGGCATTTTAATTTAGTCTAAAAAACTTGGCGTCGGTCGACCTTCTGTCGACCGAAGTCTGTCTATGGTCATTTGTTTTCCATATGGTCAGACTAAGGTATCCTGAGCATAAATACCTATTATGCATGACATGCAGATTATCACAGGCCATATAAATTATTATTATAGACCCAAATGATAAATATAAAAAATACAACTTAAAACAAACAAAGGCTTCATGCTCTGCACCTTGGCAATTCTATGGATATTGCTGAATGATGCACGCATTTGAGTACTTTTTGGCTTCCATTTCTCATCTGTCATCTGTGCTTTTAAAAGAAAGTATGTTCATACACTTAACACATAGATGAGATATTGTGGTTTGCCATTATCAAAACAGGAGACGGACTCAAAAAGTCAACACTCATCCTTTCAAAAACAAAGAGGCATATTTCTCTCTTCTGCTCTTTCATTTGAAAATCTTTTCTTAAGAGCAAAAATCAAAATTTTCCAAGCATTATTTATTGCAAAAATATTTGTTGGGGAAAACATTTATTAATCTTAGATCTTTGAAGCTTTTATTGCATACTTATTTTTTAAATCAAGGATCACCTACTCTCATCTACTCTCATTTATTTCAAATATATTTTTGAGAGATAAACCCTAACTCTATGGAGCTCAAATCTTATTTTGTGAGAGTGCATATAGTTTATCATTGTACAAATTAGCTTTTGAGAAACATCTCCTTGTACCATGGTTCAGGTATAGAACTGTGCCAAGCGTGGGGTGTCGCTTCGAGAGGTTGGTCTACCTATAAGGACTGGTGTAATAGGGGGCTCTACCGAATTTAAGGAGTGTGTATAAGGTGGCTCCCCCCCCCCCCCCCCTCTGTTAAGGAGTGGAATAGTGAAATCTTTAAAAGAGTTGTCTTGCAGCGGGGATAGTTGAACCTTGTAAAAAATCTTGGTTTTTGCTTTCTCTTTCCCTACACTATTAATTTTTCCACACTTGTATATTTATATTTAATTTTTTGTGATTATTATATATGTGTTAAATATTTTCATACTTGGACATTTGTGGGATTTGATATTGATTAAAAAAAATCCTAAGCTTGAGATATATTGGTTGTGTTTTAAAATAAGGCAAAAGGTGACCTAGAATTTTAAAATATACAATTCACCCCCCTTTGGGATTACACCAAAAATAATAGATCACATAATTGAAAGAGCTAAATGGATATAAAAATGACATTGTTGTCCACAACAAAGTTAGGTTGGTTGCACAAGGTTGCATCAAAACGAAGAAATCCATTTCAAAGAAACCTATGCATGAGTAGCTAAATTGAAAAGTCGTTTGCATATTATATTGCCTTTGCATCCCATAAGGACTTCATGTTTTATCAAACGGATGCTACTCAGGATTTAAAAACCTTTACCCCCATGCTGAAAATTAAATCTTTTAATCTTTCGCTTCTAACACGAACATTCAAATTTTTAAGTAATAATACTTAAATTGCGGAAATTTAGAAGAAAAATGCATGAATGCTCATATAAATTGTTTTTGGGAGAATATAGAGCAAAAATGCAGAATGAGCTTAACCTTAGGGTGAAGAAATTTAATAGAATATATTTTGTATTTATAAACATCATATATGGTTTTTTTTTTTATATGGCTTGACTTGAGTTTCGTATGGAATTATAAATATCCTATATGGCTTGAATTTTTATGGATTTATGAATATATATATATATATATATATATATGGGATTAAGGATTTATGAACAATATATATATGGCTTGGAATTAAGTTTTATATTCAATATCCATGGTTACACTGGTTGGATCATGTTTATGGCTTGATGAATGCTAGAATAATTTCTTAAATGAAAATGCAGCTAAAATAACTTAATTACTCTAAAGCATAATTGAAAATTATTTAAGAACAATATTATAATCTTTGGAAGATAATGTAGTTAAAAGTTATATCTTATGGTTTGAAACCATTATGATCATGTGAATGTTTGTGTTGATAATGTTGGCTAATGTATATTGGCGAAATTATGCTAACTGATATATATATTTGTGAAATTATGCTGATAGTTGTATATTGGCGAACTTATACAGGTTGATATATGGTTCTGAAATTTCTATATTGATATGATGTTGCTGGTTGTCTATGTGCAATTCATCTTTGATGAAAATTGCAATGAATGATCATATAAGGTTTATTAAATGGGAAAATGTAAAGCAGAATGCAAATTGCAATCTTATGTAGATTTTTTTTAAGCCTTTTGTTGATGTCATAAGGTGGAGAGAATTATGAACAAAATTCCTTTTGAACCTAATATGATCAAAATTGTGCTTAATAGATAACAATTTGAAAATGTCTTAAAGGTCTTAATCTCGATATGTCTAACATGCTATACATTGCTCATTTTTATCTTTATGCATATTGTGGGTGGGAGCCTTGTAAAGGCAACCCCTTTTTATTCCTTGTTTGTCATCATAAAAAAAAAAAAAAGAGATTGTTGGCATATCTAGGTTTCATCCCATTTTGATAATGACAAAACAAGGTATTAAGGTCTTAAAGCAGAACAACAGGTGCAAAATACAAAGCCATGAAGCATACAAGACAATGACTGTGAGCTATAGACATTAAGGTTGTATGAAGACCAAGCATAAAGACATGAAAACATTTGTTATATAATTGCAATTAGGAATTCATGTAAGTATACTTCATTTGAACTTGGTGGCGAAGCTCTTAGGTGACTTAGATGGACCCTATGTACTTTAAAAATGATGGAAAAATGTTTTATACAAGTACAAAATGTATTTCAAAATGCTAAAATTATTTTTGGAATAAAATATAAGGATTTTGTGGTTCCAGAATGTTCGGGTGCCTAAGACAAAGTGCTCAATCAACTGAATATATATTGTCTGAACACTGGTCTAGTTCTAGGTAGTTCGGGCGATCAAGCATCAAAGTTCTGTCAACAAAGTGGCTATTGCCTTTTAAATTTACAAACTTAGTTGGTTCGAGCGACCAAACCTTAACAATTAGTTGATCAAGTGAGTACTTCCTATTTGGAAATTCTAGATCAAATTGGTTCAGGCGACCGAACACATAGTTCTTTCTTCCGAAGCTTGTGCGATAATTATCGCAATGGCTATAAAATAGCTAAGATTATCATTAACTATGCAATTAAACATGCCCAATGCCTAGAATTCAATGTTTGATATAAATACCAAGCCCTAAATGTGTTTACAGAGGTTGATCATCAGAGATTAATTTTGTTTAATGCAACCTTGCTAAGATTATTTTCTGAGTTCATATTTCAAGCGTATTTCTTTGAAAAACCAAAAAAACGCTATCTACTCTTTGAGCTTCATTTCAATATTCGATTGAGAGTGTATTAGTGTTTGATTCGTGTACTTATCTACTCTATTCAAAGAGTTTTATTTGTACAACTCTATTTCTATTGCTTATTGTATCTTGACGATTTTGGGTTGAATCATTGTCAAGCGAAAGGGAATTTTTTCTTGGGAGTTTGTAAAGGTGACTCTGCCTAGTGAAGGAGAGAGGTGTCTCCACCTATTAAAGGAGAGAGGCAACTCCACCTAAGTAAAGGAGAGAGGGAAGTTCGCCTATTGAAAAAGAGATTGTAAAGGCATCTCCACCTACTGAAAGAGAGTGGTTTCTCTGCTAATTGAAGGAGCATATAGTGCAATCCTTAAGCCGGTTGCTTGAGGTAAGGACGTAAGCACGAATAGCCAAACCTTGTAAATGCGGTGTCACTCTTTCATCCTTAACTCTATAATTTTTTAGCATATTTATAGGGATATATATCTATTGTGAATATTGTTATGATTGCGTCGTTGGATCACTTGTTGAAATAATAAAAAAAATTGCTTAAGCATATTTAAGCATATATTCATTGATATATATTTGTTGTGGATACAATTGTAATTGCGTAGTTAGATGTTTTGTTGAAATCATAGTAAAGATTGATTAAGTTTTTGCATAAATGTTTTAAATATGCAATTCAATCCCCCCCCCCCAACTTGGGATCATACCTCAACTCACATCCTGGCCTTTTTAAAACAGTGGGCTTTGAAACATTTTAAGCAGTGGGCTACTGGCCTCTTTAAAATAGTGGGCTTGTAGGCTTTTAAAATAGTGCTCTTTGAATCTTTTAAATAGTGGGCTTCTGGTCTTTTTAAAATAGTGGGCTTCATGTCTTTTTAAACCAGTGGGCTTCTAGGCCTTTTTTGTTTTTTTTTTAAATGTGGACTTAGGGTTTTTCTTTTTTTTTTTTTTAAAAAAATGTAGGCATTGGGACTCTTTAAAACTGGGCTTGGGGCTTGAGTTTTTACCACCATGGGCATAACGCTTTTAAAAACGTGGGCTTTGGGCTTCTTCAAAACTGGGCTTGGGGCTTGGGTATTTTAGTACCGTGGGCTTGAGGCTTTCAAAAACTTGGACTTGGGGCTTTTCTTTAAAAAAAAAAAAATGTGGCCTTTGGGCTTCTTCAAAACTAGGCTTAGGGATTGGGTATGATTTTCCAAAACTAGTACATAACTGAACTATGAATGTGGAAGCAAAGCAACCTACAAATAAAAAATGAAACAATAACCTCAGGTCTTCCACTCCTCCTGTTCTTCATATCCAAGCTTTCTGACTCTTCTCTGCTTCTGCTTTGCGCCTTTTAGAACCTTTCTAGTTGTAGGGGACTCTCTACTCTTTAGTCCTCTAGTAGTCTAAACCTTTATCTTGCTTAGGAAGAACTCATTCTACCCTTCACCACAAATATTCCCCACTTCTCTCTCATTCTATTTTGTGTTACCTTTTCTTTTGTGTCTTGTGTTTCCTCTCCTTTGCAGAGCACCTTATTAATAGGGTTAGGGTCTCGGCAATCATTCAAAGCGAATCAATCCACCCTAGGACATAAATCAACACTTTCCCCATTGCCACATTCCTTATTACCTACTTTCCAATGCACGTGCTTTCCTTCCTAGAGAAAATTCCCATCCCAGGCTGAGGTTCATTGGAATCAGATTTCCTTTGTTGATTTCATTCCATATGTGTTTCTAGTTGAGCAATTGGATTAGGGAACAAATCAACGTTCTTCATTGCAAATCATTCAATTTTGAGAAATAAATTTATTGCAAGTCAATCAATTTTAAGAAAGAAATCTCCTCTCTTTTGTTTCTTGATTTTTCTCTAATATTTTTTCTTTGTGCGTGTGTGCAGGTGCTAGCAAAAGTGTCAAATATTCCTATATATTACCTTGTGTCTTTGTATCATTGTATTTTTCATGTGTTTCCTTGTATTTTTCACTTTATTTCTATGTATGTTGTATTTTTGGCTAAATTTACGACCCCTCCCCTTTTGTATTTATGCTGTATTTATATAAACAATGAAATAAATAAAAATGCCTAAATTTTATTATATTTGGCCCCAATGAAAATGGGGTGTCTACGATTGTTGTTCTAGATTTTATGCTATCGAAGTACCTTTAGTTAGGGCTAACTTAGGATACTTTGGAAAGAGTAGTCAAAGCCTTTGACATATCATTGTAACTAGGCTATGCCCCTCACTATATAAGATGATCAACCTTACTATTTTGAGAATAACATGTATGATGTCACAATTTAACTTCACTGAGTATAAAAATTGCTATTCTAACTACTCATTTCCTTGTCACTTATCCTAGGTTTGGTGTAGGTTATAATGTTATTTTGATTAAGGGGCTTGCTATGGGTGCCCTTTTTAACTCTAGTGGTTTCTACTCTTTCATTAGGTACCATTTGAAAATTTTGACCTTTTTGAACCAAATTTCATTGTAACGCGTAGATATATTTGGAAATGATAATAACTCATTCTTGTAACTTGATTTGCTAAGGCTACAAGGTTCTGCATATAGGAGCAATGAGGTGATGGTTGATGTCTGTGTTTTCTTCTAGATAAGGGAACCACTATGCCTATGTAGTACTCAGTAGAGAGTCTCCATGGATTTTTCTTAAGACTTTTTGTAAATAGCACTCATTAATGAAACCAAAATTTGAAATTTCAAGTAGTTTACATTAGGATGCATGTCTACTTCAATTTCTAGGAGTTGATTCATAAAATAAAACTAATTGAGATATACTCCAATAGTGGTCCTTCGATGTATAAGTTAGATTAGCATGGTAGGAACATTAATTGAGTCTGTTATGTATACTTGAGCACATGGGAGTTTTCCTACAATTAAGTTTGCACCTTATGGGTTCCCTACTTGGCGAGGCTACTGATTGCAAGTTATCATCTATTATGTAAATAGCGCTATTCAATTATATATTAAGCCTCCCTAGTTTCATAGCTATCATAATAGTTCCATTCACTAATTTTAGTTATTTAGGCATCTATGTTGATGAATCCAACTTATGTTTCCTAAAGAAGCAAAACAAGCCTTATGAGCTTTCTTGACTTTAGTCCATTATATTATTTCTTAACAAGACTATCTCTCCTAGTATGCAAATTTTAGTCATGCCTTTTCCCTATGTCAATGTCTAACCTCTATATTCTCCTTATTGAGATATATTATGCAATCATGCATGGATGCTAACATATGCATAAACAAGTAATGAAATGCTCAAGTTATAATCAATTTTTTGTGAACAAAAATCACTATTGTTAGCCCCAAGGGTTGCTCAAGTTGTAAACTCAAGGCTCTCCAAGATAAATTACTTGGATTCGAGTCTTGGGGACTACAATTTTTCATTGGAAATAATACCTTGATATTTAAGTGGATAAAAGTAGAGGGAGACCCTTTACCCGGTGGATTAGTCAAGTGTCCAAAAGGTCTCAAATACTATGGTTTAAAAAAAATCCACTATTGTTGCAAACTTTCCATATTATTCGTGGCATTTATTTTTGTCAAGTTGCTATGGGTATTTGTGTAATTTCCATCACATATACATGCTTATTTTATTAAAGAAAATAAACACCTTATTTTTTTGGTAATGATTCTTTCACACCACCCCATAAAAAATTGTTACGACAATATCTAAAAGATTAGTCTATTGAATGGAAAATGTTACTATGTTTGAGCAAGGGATTTACCTTCTAAATTTTTATTACAAGGATAATTGATATATCTTTTGACATCTCCAAAGATTGAATTGATAGGGAAAAAGAAAAGGCATGTAATAATTCAAAATTATTAGCCGAGGAGAAGAAATAATTCATGGTCAACCCCTTAACTATTTAAGTAGTACAACTTTAGCTCAAGATCTTGGGTATTAGTTTGATCTTCCATCATTTTGTTTGTCGATATTCATTCCAAAGTAACTAATTATTAGCCAACATATAAATAAAGAGTTGAAAAGCATTACCAGCAAGTGGAGAGGACAAATGTGAATAATTAAAGTAAAGAGTAGAGAAAAAAAAAAAAGTGAGAGGTACGTATGTCCCCTTAATAGAGGACTACTAATTATGCGATAATATGGTTGAATACTTCAATGTATGGATTATAATTTATTTGAAACTTTACAAGGAATAATCACGTCATCGATGTGAGAAGAAAGACATGGACAAAGACATATAAACAAAATGAAGAGAATTAGATTATAAAACATTTAAATAGAGGATTTATCATGAAAATGAAACATGGGAACAATTGAAAGGAAAAAAATGAAAATAAATGCCACAGGAGAGTGATCTCACATCTCCTTACAACTTGAACTGATTATTTGTTACCTTAACAACCATTAAAGTATTCAGACAAACATCAATCTAATCAATCATCTAAAATAAGTGTTGATAAAAACTTCATCAGGATTACACTCACATATCTAATAAACACATCTTATCTTCTTAAAAATTAACAAGGAATTAAAATTTTAAAATTAAGATATCAACAAATATGCAAGGAAAATCTTACATGCGCATACGCGTATAACGTACATAGATACATCTAATAACTTACTATGATATTAATTGTGCATTATATCTAACTTACTATTATATTAATTATGTTTTATATAAATATATATATATATATATATATATATAACGGCATTATGTTTTGAGGACTTGTTTGGGTTGTTAATATGTGGTGACTATTTTGAAATCAAAACAAGTATAAACCACCAAACCACTAGTTGGTCTAACTTGACTTTTTATTTTTGATAATGGAGTCACCACTTTGTTTTATTTTTGAAAATGAAAAATAAAGAAAAACTTTACTGTTGACTTTTTAAGTCTGATCCCTATTTTGAAAATGACAAAACACAAGTATCTTCTGTGTGTATTTAGTATGTGAACAGATTCATATTTCTGCTCACACATAAGGAAAAGGGAAATGGAAGCCATATGGGACTTAAAGATCATTTCAACATGGCGTATTCCATGAAGATTAAAGAACAAAGGAATGAAGACATACTTTATTTAATTTATAATGCATTTAGGTTTTTTCTATAATAATGCATGATTTATATGATATGGTGCTAAGCTCAAACATGACCATAGACAGACCTTAGGGAACCTAATCTTTTATGAAAAACCTTTCTTCTAAAAATGCTTAAATCATACAAAGCTTTTAAAATTTTTTTGAAATCAAAATTTGAGCTAAAACTAAAATTCTCAAGGTGCTCAGTCGATCGGTCGTGGTTTAGTATAAATGGTCAAGTCATATTGGCCTGGGTTGTGTGTGCCTAGTCGACCAGCCATTTCATGCTATGTTAAGCCCAGTCGACCAGCTAGAGTTTAAGGCCAAGTTTTGTAAAGCCCCAGTCGACTGGTTTGGTAATGTTATGCCTAGTTGACCAGCTAGTGCCTTTAGGACAATTTGGTATACCCTATCCAACCAACCATTTTTAGTTTACAAACCCCAGTCGATTGGCCTTCAAAGCCCAGTCAAATGGATCATCAGGTCGACAGACCGTTTCTCAGTCATTTGGAAAATCACCCAAGGCTAGCCGACTGACACTTTGCCCAATCGACTGAACCTCCTAGACTTTTAAAAATGGACTGAAGCAGTCCCCAATCGACCAGACCCCTCGGGTTGGTCAATTTTTAAAGCTAAAAACATCTTTAATTTTTTATTAAACAAATTAATTAATGCCCAATAGGTCCCTAACGGTCATATTTTTAAGTGATTCTATAAATACCTCTTTCATAACTCATTTCTAACATAAAGATTATATTGAAAATCCTCGAAAAAATTTTATGCTTCATTTTCTCTTATCTTTTCAAATACAAGCAAATCATTTATACTCTCTTACTCTCATTCTTTTGAGAAACCTTTTAGAAGAGCATTTGATTTTCTTTCACTCCCTTATTTGAAAATTAATTGCTTTTGAGGGATTGTTGAATGAAGCATTTATTCAGGGTATTTATTTCTTCATCCAAAGCATTTATTCTCATTTAATCCTTCACTTTGAAAACTTATTTTTAGAGAGTAAGGCTTGAGTTTCTCCACATATTTTTCCTAATAAATATTTTTGGAGAATCTTTATCTAGTTTTTGAATCCTTGTGCTCATCCATTGCAAGATTCAAAAGATCATTAGTCTTTATTGCAAAAATCATTTTGAGCAAAAACCCTACCTTCCTTTGAACAAGTTTTTGAATATCTTTTTGAAAGAAATCATTTGGGGTTGAATCTTTGAAATATTCATCATACACAATTTATTCAGAGATTCCAAAAGTTTAATTGACAAAATTACCATACACTATTGAGCATTATTTCATATCATTTGAGAGTACATATAGCATTTCAAATTATACATCCTCGCTTATTTGAGAAGCATATTATTTGTACCCAAATTTATTTCATATCCTTTGTATCCCTGTGATTTAGGTAGTGAACCATGTGTAGAATAACAACACCAAGATCTGTTTTGAAGAAACGATTGAAGAGATAACACAAAGTTTTACTACAAGAATTGAATTACAATAATCAATACAACCATGCACTCACTAAATGAGCTTCAATGGCAAAAGGACAACAAATAGAAAAACAAAAGAGGACACAATCTTGCATTCGAGATGTGTGATTTGCTTTAGTTGGGGGGGGGGGGGGGGGGGGGGGGGGGGGGGGGGGGGGGGGGGGGGGGGGCGTCTTATTTATAGTCTCTAGTCCATGGAAGAAGCATATGGGTTACTCACCTACCATGGTAGGTGGTGGTAGCTCACCTACCATGACCGACTATGATATTAGTGGCCGACTTTGACATTAGTGCCCGTCTTTGACATTAATGGTCGACTTTGACATTAGTGGTCATCCTTGACATTAGTGGTCGTCTTTGAAATTAGTGGTCGCCTTTGGCATTAGTGGCTTTATTTTACATATTGTGCCAACCGTTCACACTAGATGGGCATACCGTCTTCGCCGGGGGGGGGGGGGGGGTTGCCCCCTATACCCACCACCAGGGGCACTACCCCGAACCCCTATGTCTTAGAGGAAATCATCTTCTGTCTTCATGGTACCATTATGGTCTACTGCTTCGATCTCATATGAACCATACATCAGGTAAGTGTGCCAATTAACTCATGGGAGGTGGTCATTGCACACATATACACCAACACCTTCCGCCCTCAATCTCCACCTACACTCTTGAACCAATACTAAGAGCATCCCAATGCTTCTAGAAGTCGAAACTACCTAATGCTTTAGTGAAGATTTCTGCATGATTATCTTCTGTTGGGCAATACTCCATCTCAACAACCTCATCCTCAATGAGTTCTTGTATGTAGTGATACTCAATCTCAATGTGCTTGGTTCATGCATGGAACATCGGGTTCTTACTGATAGTTATGAAAATTTGATTGTTACAGTGAATCAAAGTTGCAACATTTATTATTATCCCAATATCGGTAAGAAGTCTTCTTATCAAAACAACTTAACATGAGGTGAGACAAACTGACTTGTACTCGGCTTTTGTGGATGATAGCGACATTGTTGGATGTTTCTTACTTGTTCACGAGATAATTCCATTCCCAAAGAGAAACAATATCTAGAAACTAACTTTCTAGAATCAATATTTCCTACCCAATCGAAGTCACAATATCTAATTAGGGAGTTCCTTGATGTATACCAGATGCCAAAATGAGGAGTTTCTTTTATATACTTGAGGACCCTCATTCCAACCTTTGAGTCAATTTCTTGTGGCTTATATGCAAATCTACTCAAAATACCAACTGCAAATTTGATATTGGGCCTTGTGTTGCACAAGTGCACCAAACTACCAATTAGGCTTCTGTACCTCTTTGTATCAACAAGTGGAGAGGGATCTTCAATGGAGAGCTTGATGTTTACTTCCATTGGAGTAACCAGTGGAGTGCATTCTGCCATCCCAAATGCCTTCAATAACTCTTAAGCATATCGTTGCTAAGAAATAAGGATTTCTCTTGGATGTTGCAACACTCCAATGCTTAAGAAGAAGTGGAGTAGCCCCAAGTATGTCATCTCGAATTCTGAGCATAGGCCTTCATGCATGTTGTTGATCTTCTTCTCATGGTCACCTATAAGCACAAGATCATCTACATATAGTACAATTATTACATACATCCCATTCTCCTTTAGTACATATAAATTTGTAGCAGAGATACTTCTACAAAATCCATAATTGGTGAAGAAAGAATCAATCCTATGGTACCAAGCTCTAGGGGCTTGTTTCAGCCCATACAAGGCTTTGTTCAACCTGCACACTTTTTTGTCTGAATTTGGCAATTCAAATCCAAGTGGTTGCATCATATAAACCTTCTCTTTAAGATGACCATTGAGGAATGCAGACTTCACGTCCATTTGAAATAGCACTCAGCTTCTATGAGTAGTAGTAGCCAAAACCAAACAAATCGTTTCTATATGAGCTGTTGGTGCAAAGGTTTCAGTAATATCAAAACCTTCCACCCGAGAAAATCCAAGTGCGACAAGGCGTGCTTTGTACTTATCTAAAGTACCATCAACTTTATATTTTACCTTCCATATCCACTTCATGTCGATTACCTTCCTATGAGGGTGAAGATCCACAATCTCCCAAGTATCATTTTTCAAGATATTTTCATATTCATCTTCCATAGCCATTCTCCACTTCGTATCAGCCAGTGCTTCATCTAGGCTAGTTGGTTCCTTAATTATAGTGATTATATCAGCCACTAAGGCCATATTTACCAAGTGTTCTATTGATCGTTGTTGTTCCTCTATTCTCTTCGACCTTTGAGGTCCATCAGGTTGTGAACTATGATTCACAGGTTTTGGATTGCCTTCGTCAAAGAGCTATTGTACCCACCTGGGGTGTGGCTTCTGAACAGGTGCTATTGGTACAGCAGGCTGGTTTTGAATTTCTTCATCATTCACCTCAATCTACTACTTTGAGTAAGGAAAATGGTGGGTTACTTTATCGGTTGATGATAAAGTGGGCCGATCTTTATCTCCCACTGAGTGTGGTCCTTCATTAAATACCACACCTTGCCTTGTGATGATCTTCATTGCCTCTACATCATATAGACGATATGCCTTCAATTCTGTACTGTATCCCAAGAAGACTTTTGACTCTTGTCATCTCACTTCCTTCAACTGTGATCTGGAACATGCACAAAACATCTGCAGCCAAATATTCTAAGATAAGAAACAGAGGGTTTCTTACCTGAGTAAGCCTCGTGAGGTTTTTTGTTCCCCAAAGATTTAGTGAAGCATCGGTTGAGGATAAACACAACTATATTATCAGCTTCTGCCCAAAACAATTTTGAAGCGTCTTATGCCTTCATCATTGCTCTAGCCATCTCCATCATAAGGCGATTTCACTGTTCCACAATGCCATTCTGTTGTGGAGTTTTTGGTGCCAACAATTGGCATTTGATGTCGAATGCACTACAATAATTGTTGAACTCCCCTAATGTGAACTAGCCTCCTCAATCTATTCAAAGTTTCTTTAACTCCAAACCTATCTCATTTTCAACAAATTTATGCCACACTTTAAATTTTACAACAACCTCAATCTTATCACAAAGAAAGTACACCCACATCTTTCTACTATAATCGTTGACTAATAGTATAAAAATAGAAAGATCCTCCTAGTACAGGAGTAGTCATCTTACCACAGAGATCTGCATATACTAGCTCTAAAGGAAGCTTTGACTTGTTGTTGCTCTCTTATGAAAATGACATTCGATGTTGCTTGCCCATCATGCAAGCTCCATAAGGCTCTACAGTATCAACTACTATAGGTAGATCAACCACCATTTCCTTTCTCTACAACTCCTTCAAAACTGCATAGGAGATGTGTCCAAACCTTTCATGCCAAAGTATGCTTGTTGTATCTCTAGTTGTAATGGCAAGTGCCATAAACTCATATAGGTTATTCTTTTGAATACCTTCGCCCACAATGCTGCCATTGCTATTAATGATCTCGACTTTTGTTTTCATAAATCGTACTTCATAGTCGCGTTCAGTAATAGCATCTACAAATAAAAGATTCTTCTTAATTTGAAGAGCATAAAGGATATTTGAAAGATATTCACATTGGCCATTCGTGGTTTTTAAGGAAATGGATTCAGTGCCCTTTACTAGACACTATGCATTATTTCCAACAATCACATTCATAGGTTCCTGTAGAGGATTAAAGGAACCATACTAGTCATTTTTGTTGGTCATGTGTCGGGAAGCTCCACTGTCAAGTACCCATGAGCAATGTCCTGGTACTATTTGAGCAAGTTGAGCACATTTCTTCTATAACCATGAAAAGATTTAGTTCTAGTTTAGCACAATTTGCTACCTTTCTGACATTCCACATAAGCTTTAATGTGTCATTCTTTTCATTACGAATATGCTTTCTGCAAACCATGGCTGCATGCCCCTTTTTGTTGTAGTAGTAGCACGTACCAGAAAATGTCTTTTTGTTCTTTCCCTTATTCTTTTCAACATTATTGTCCTTGCCTTTGATCTGCAAGATGAAAACACTACTGCTTTTATTTTCTCTGGTTCTTAGCCTCATCTCCTCTAGTAGTAAGGCACCGAATTCCTCAAAGGTTAGTGCAAGAGTTTTAATCTACATGTTAAGAGCAGTTACTAGACAGTCCTATTTTAATAGCAGCACTCGAATACATCTTCGATCTAACTCCTCCCTGGTATTTGCTATGCCCACTGCCACCATCTGATCACATAGATTTTTCATTCTAGTGATGAATACTTTTGCCAATTCTTCGTTATGTAGCTTTTCTACAGCAAGTTGATTCTCCAAGTTCTGAATGCGTGTCTGGTTCCTTGTTTCATATTGATTCTTTATACCATTCCAAGCATCTGTAGCCTTGGATGTATGTTGGATCAACATAAGTACAAAGTTGGATATACTTGTGATAATAGCACAAAGTGCATCTGCATTCCGCCTCTTCCATGCTTTGATGAGGGTAGCATATGGATGGATGATAACCTTAGGATTGGTGGGATCAGGCATGCCAATTGGTTCTAGATCCATACCTTGAGCTGTATCAAGTAGTTCATATGAATCCATAATAGCACTTATCTTGAACATCCACAAAGTATAGTTCATGCCATCTAGCTTTCCTTCTATGAATGCTAGCGGACGTATCCGAAGTGCTGGTAGAGATGTAGTACCTAAAGATGAAGTTCCTACCATTGCAGTGTCTCAACAATTAGAGTTGTTTATTCTTAGTATCCTTATGCTCTGATACCATGTAGAATAATAACACCAAGATCTGGTTTGAAGAAACGATTAAAGAGATAACAAAAAGTTTTATTACAACAATTAGATTACAACAATCTGTCTAACCATGCACTCACTAAATTAGCTTCAATGGTGAAAGGACAACAAATAGAAAAACAAAAGATGACACAATCTTGCAGTCGCAATGTGTGTGTTGTTCCAGTGGTGGGGAGGGGTCTTATTTATAGCCTCTTGTTCGTGGAAGAAGCACATGGGTGACTCACTTACCATGGTAGGTGGTGGTAGCACACCTACCATAGCTGACTTTGACATTAGTGGTCGACTTTGATATTAGTGGTCGTCTTTGACATTAGTGGCCAACTTTGACATTAGTTGTCATCTTTGACATTAGTAGTCGTCTTTGACATTAGTGGTCGTCTTTGAAATTAGTGGCCATCTTTGACATTAGTGGCCATCTTTGACATATCATGCCCACCGTTCACACTGGATAGGCCATACCATCTCGGGGGTCATTGCCCCTCATACCCCCCACTGGGGGCGCTAACCCTCAGGTCTCGGAGGGGAACATCTTCTATCTTTATGGTACCATTGCGGTCTACTGCTTTGACCTCATCTGAACCATACATCAGGTAAGTGTACCAATTAACTCATGAGAGGTGAGCATTGCACACATATACACCAATAAGTTCCTAGTGTGAAGTATCACCAGAGCAGGAGGGCACCATCCTCTAAGGTGTGTACCGGTTTTGCTCTGCCCAGTTAAGTGAGCTAGGGAGCCTCCACCTTGTAAGGAGAAAAGGTTTGGCTTCACCTGGTAAGTAAGCTACAGAGACTCCGCCCTGTAAAGAGAATTTATAAATGACATTTCTCTGACTGGTTAAGTAAGCAAGATAGCAAAATCCTCAAGCAATTGGCTTGAGGCGGGGACATAGGCAAGATTGGCCGAACCTCGATAAAAATATTGTGTTTGATTTCTCTTTTCCTATGCTATTCATTTTCTGCACTTATATGTTTATGTTTAATTTGTTGTGAATGTTATATTTGTTTTAATTATTGGCATACATAAATAATTAAGTGACATTGAGACTGCTTAGAAAGACCCTATGTTGTGTAATACTGATTGTGGCTTAAAATTAGATACACTTAACCTAAGAATTTTTAAATACCCAATTCACCCCCTATTGGGATTACACTATAACTATCAATTGGTATCAAGCCCCCATTGTAAAAAGCTTAACCATTTGTGTTAAAGATTGCCATGGCTCATGTTGGTGTATCCCCATTTTGTGAGGGACAATCATGTATCAGCCCTCCATTTTTTTGTGGTGTTGATTACTATAAAGACCCGAAAATTTAAAAAAGATTAAAATAATTAGAAAAAAAATATAAATAAAATAACAGATAAATAAATAAAAGAAATGGTGTGGGAAAAAGAAAAAAAATAATAACATAATAATAAAATTAAAGAAATTAAATTAAATTAAGATAAATTAAATAATTAGTTATCAAATTAAATATTTTTACATTGGATTTAAAATAAAAAAAAACTAATTGAAATAAGAGAAATATATATATATATATATATATATATATATACATATATAGTAAGTTATTATAATATATAAACATATATATATGTATATATATAAAATAAGTATAAGATAAGGTTTAAAATATATAAATATGTATAAAGCAAAAGAAGAAAAGAAGAAGAAAGAAGAAGAAGAAAGAAGAAGAAAGAAGAAAGAAGAAGAAGAACAGAACACCGCTGCACGCCCCCCCCCCCCCCCCTTGAAAATATTTTCCTGCGTTCGTCTCTATATCTCTCCTTCTTTCAATTTCTTGATGGATTTGTAGTGGATTAGGAAACAGAAGGTGTCATTGGATTCCTGGTTCTGCTGCTAACATTTCTACTGGAGCAGATTTTTCATGGGAACGGCTTAGGCACTCCTCCTGGGGAAATGTAATTTTTTCCCATTTTCTCAATTTCGCTGTTAGTATGCAGTTAAATCGATGATCAAACACCACCATGTGGTCCTAGTTGTCATCATCGTCATTTTGAGATAGGTAATTTTTCAATTGAGATTTTCTAGGCCATACTCTAAAGCGACAGTGGGATTTGGGAATTTGGCTAAATCTAAGGGTATTATTATTTATTTAGGAATTATGGCCCTAGGGAAATATTTAAATAATATTTTATTCAAGAATAACTTATTGGAGTTAGGAATTTTTTATTCAGGGTCCGGGTGAGTGCCGCAAGTATTTTTCGGAGTTCCTGTTGGCGTAATTCAAGAAACCAGGTAAGGGGAAATTATAAATTAAATTAGATTTTATGAAATTAAAGGTAATAATTTATGTTATATTATATGTATGTTTTGGTGTGAATTATTAAAATGCCAACCAAGTAACCTAGGACCACTTATTTAGTTATGTATTTGTGGAAATGAACTGAACAAAGTGGAAGGAATTTTCTGAATAATTATGTAAGAAATAGAAATTATATTTTCAGTAATTAAATGCTAAATATGGGTTGGCTTATTTTATTGTCAATGTATGAATTTTACTATTAAATTGTGTGGCATGAGATTTTGTGCAAATATATGTTAAATATATGAGATGCAGGCTAAGTAAGTAAAGCAAAGAGAATAAAATATGATATGGACAATGTTGCCTGTGTATATTAAATGCAACCATGTAAAGGTACAACAGCTAAAAGCCGGGTTAGCAGATCTAGCTCATTTCTATATGGACTAACTAATGACAGCTAAAAGGAGCTGTGTTAGATTCTAACGCATTTCTATGTGAACTAACAAATGACGGCTAAAGAGCGGTTGTAGTACAAAAGAATGAAAAGAAAATGTTATGCAATGAAATGATAAGGAATGACAATGCAATGAAATGAAATGTGAAAGGTGAATGATACAAATGGGAAAGAGTCACTCAAAGTGAAACCCAAGGAAATGTTAAGTTATGAACATGAAAGAATGTGAATGATTGAATAACGATGGAAATAATGATGTATTATGATATTAGAAGTATCTATGTAAGTAGAACATGATATGATTAGGCGAGGCATACTCTTTGCCTGAGGGCTTGCTGAGTAAGGCGAGTGCATTAGTAGCTACAGATGTGGTAGTGGCCGCATAACGCACTAGGGCAGAGGGAACTTACTTGTATAGGCAGGAAGAATTCCCTATCCTCAGGGCCTTTGCCGGTAAACTATTGTTGAATGCGTGAGTATGAGATCAATTTAACACTTGAGGGCTTACTAAGTAAGGTGAGTGCCCTGGTATGCTTTAACTGCGACCTTTGGGTTGCCTAAATATTAGAGCAAAGGGGTACTACTTGTATGGGCGGGTAATCACCCCTATCCTTGGGTAATCTCGTGGGTTAAACATTTGCATGTGTTTGATAGGTTTAGAAAATGATTTCCAAAATTGTGTTAACAATTTTTAGATGTTAAATATTATGTCGATTATAAACTCATGTTGGCCACACACTACTTTAATATATTGTTTCTTCCCTTACTGAGATGTGTCTTACCCGAATTTGAATTTATCTTTTTCAGGATTTCCTCGAGGTCAAGCTTTGAAAGCTCGAGGTTTTTATAGCATTGTTGGGAAATAGAAAAATAAAAGAGTATATTTTTATGTTAATTTTGGGATGCAAATATTTATGTTTTACGTCCTTATATTTTAAGCCTGTGGAGAAAAGAAAGTTTGTGAACATACTGAATTGTTTTAGAAGTTATGTGGATTTATGAGAATGCAGGTGATGGGTGATTTAATATGGATTATAGTTAGAATTAGTAAACTCTGGTATTATATTATATGGAGATTATGATTATGTTTTCCACTGTGTATGTTATGGATTATGATTTATTAGAATATGATTAGGTATAACGCACCAGACCCGGGTTTAAGGGTTCAGGGCATTACAATTACACCTTGTGGAAACAAAAGATGACCATATTTATAAAATTAATGGACTAGAGGGCCTAGAAAGTGATTGTGAAAGGAATTTGTATGCCTTTGAATGCAAATGATATTAGTTTAACGCATGCAAATGCTAATGTCATGGATATGTTGTGCTCTAGAGTCTAATATCTTTTAAGTGATCATGGCTTACTCTAGTGCAAAGGATATATGGGAAGAGAAGGATAAGAGATATGGAAAGGCCAAAGAAAGGAGAATGCCGCTTGTCGCGACGTCCCGGGATCGCGTGTGCCCCGGGCGGCGAAATTAAATGATTATATTTTCAAGGAAAATCATGGAAAATGTTGGAGTCGTCACTAACCTTTTAGTGTGGTTAGAACACATGATTACTACCCCGTTAGGGGTAGAATGGGTCTATATTACCAGAGTTAGGCTCGGGAGTTCGGTTACGCGAGGGGAAGGTACAAACACCCCCTACGCGCCCGTTCTTACCAACGGTACCTAATTAATTTGAAATTATCCCTAAGTTAATCTAATAAGTCTTTAAATTACTCCTTTTTATGAATTTATAAATACTTATGAAAAATAAATAAATATATATAATATATATACATATATTCCCTTAGAGCTTAAGGTACGTGAAGCCCAAAGGCTAATACCCCCCGCAATTAAATCATAGGGATTAAAAATCAATAAAATATCTAAGAAAATATGCTCCCAAATTTTGAAATTGTATATAAAATTTTTATAGGAAAATACTAGTATGGGAGGTTTTACTATATATTAATAAGATAATAAGTTAAAATATTAAATTATCACAATGCATATAAAAATAGTAATGATAATAAGCATATCTGTTAAAATATTACAACTTTCAAAATAGGCAATAAAATACCATATGTGTATATATATATATATATATATATATATATATATATATATATATTAAAACACTCAAGATACTATACAAAAAAAAATGCCTTAATAAGTGAAGCTAAATAATAATTATACCGTAATATTATATACAATATCATACTAAATATAATAGCAAAATATATACCAAAACACTAAACTTGCCATAATGATTGATACCTTTATATGTAAAGATGATAAAATATTAGAATACGAATACTAAATATCAGAAAATATTAATATGAGTATAAATAACACATACAACAAAGAAAACCCTAAGTAATTAAAATTGAACATACCTCAACGATGAAAGTCCTAAACATATGGATTAAGTAAAAAATTACAATAACTATTCTAGCTACGTATTAAACATGCAACAATAATATTAACAATCCAACGAATAAAATGAAATTAAACTTTAAATATCTAGACAAATTCCAACTATAAAAATTCCGCACTCAAGAAAATTAACTTATATGAATAATACAATCAAAACTTACCCTGAATACCAAAAATTAAAATGACTATAAAAATCATAAAAACCTATATACCTGCATATGCAAAGAAAAAAAAACAAAAATCAAGACATTAGATATTAGGACAAATAAAACAATAATAATACAATATATATACAAAATAACATTAAGAAAATATATATATATATATATATGTATACATATATATAAACAAATAAATAAATTACAAAAACATCACACAATAATGAAGACACTACAATAAAAGACAACCATATTTATTATTTAACATGCATTAATATAAACCATAAAAAATTAAACCTAAATGAATACTAGGACAAAAACAAACCCTGAAAAAAAAAATAAAATAAAATAAATTAACATCAAATATATATATATATATATATATATATATATGAAACCTGAATTAATATTATTGCAAAAGGTAAAATAAAATCCTGCAAAAAAATAGATTAATGTTAGATATACACATATATAAAACACCAATTAAATGTACAATAAAAAAAAAATTAAAACTTTACATATCAAAACCCAAGCAAATAAAAAAAAAAAAATATATATATATATATATATGTATACAGGCACGTGTGTGACAGTGTGAGTGCGTGTGTGCTCTGTCTTTGTACAGTGTGTGAGTGAGTTTGTGTGCAAGTGTAAAAGGGTGTGTAAAAAGTGTGTGTTTGAGTGAGTCACCGAGGGGTTGCCGGAGATGATGGCTTGGCTCGGTGGTGGCTTCTGGCAGGAGCAGAGGAAAGGTGGGGATGGCGTGCACGGGGGAGCTGGTGCGGCTGGATCTACAGGGAGCGGCGGGCGGCACTGCTGCTGCTGCAGAGGGTCATGATCGGTGGCCGGACGTGGCTGGCTCACGTTCAATGGCTGTGGCTGTGGTGCCTGGCTAGAGTTGCGGAAGTTGGGGCTGCGAGAGACGTTGCAGGGGAAGCCTTCGGCTGGCTGGTGTTGCAGGTGGTTGCTGGTGCCTTGGCCGAGAATGGGGAAATAGGGGAAGAGCAGGGGGACTGAGAAACAGAGAGGGAGAGCAGAGGGTTTGAGAAAGAGAATGAAAAGTGGAGAAAGGGATGGCAAGGGAAGAGAAGGAGTGACGGCCAAGCTGGGAGGTTTTTTTTCTTTGCTTTTACTTTGCTCCCCCCTTTGTGCAGCGCCTCACCTCCGTTTATATAATAAAAATTTGAAAACCCTAACAAAATTTCCTTTCTTGATTTTATTTTTTCTTTTTCTCTTTTTTTTTATGCTTTTATTCTTATGGTAATAATGAAAAAGGAAATAATATTAATAATAATAATCATAATAATATAAATATAAATAAGGTAATAATAATAATAATACTACTAAATAGTAAATAGTAATAAATAATTATAGTAAAAATAAAAGTAAAAATAATAAAGATAAAATAATAATAATGATAATAATAAATAAATAATAGTGATAATAATAAATTACTTATAATAATGTAGGAAAATAAATAATAATAATAATAATAAATAATAAACAAATAACAGTAATAATAATAATAATAATAATAATAATAAAGTATCAATTTTGAATAAAATAATAATAAGGTAATAATAATAATTATAGTAAATTAATAATAACAATAATAATAAATAAAAAAAATAATTGTAAGAAAGTAATAATAAAAATACTAATAATAATAATAAAATAATAATAAAAAGGGAACCCCTTGTTCTATTTGGCTAGGGCAAAAATAGGGTGTCTACACCGCTCCAAAAAATTCAAGTCCAAATGATCAAGAAGTGGTAAATTATGGGTAAATAGCCTTAATCAATGAAGAGGTATATGCTTCTAAATCAACCTCTACTATTGGTGCATTTGATGATTCTTGTGTTGAATCCTGCGATATAGTATACGATGAATCATCTAATGCTGTTAATAATGCATGTAATGATTCATGTTGTAGTTATTGTGATGTATCTTGTGATGAATCATGCAATGAATTTAATGATGAAAGGATGCCTTTTAACGAAGAACTAGAAAAAACTTTATTTAAAATTCATAAATTCTAGTTAGGATGACTAAGCAGAAAACAATTTTAAAAAATGAAAATAAAAGATTGGAAAAATAATTAGGAAGATTAAAAGAATATCATGCCACCATAGAAAGGAAAAAGATTGAGAAGATTTTGAAAAACACCAGCTTGGAGGGAGACATGGAAGATAATTCTAGCATAACATCTAAGGCCACAAGTGAAAAGAATATATCAAATGAATCCTTAGAAGTCAAAAAGAAAAATGTTTTCTAAAAGGATTCAGACTCTTCACATAAATCCCATAGTCATGCCTCATTGAGCAAACATAGGATTAGTAAGCATAGTCTTTCATGTATATACAAAACTTGCTTATATTGTAAAATGAAAAGGCACATTCGATATAATTGTCCATTTAAAGGTGCTAAAGGCAAGGATAAGAAAATGATATGGGTAATCAAGAAAGCGAACCCCTTAGGACCTAAGGAACAATTGATTCCAATAGGAATTACATAATTATGTAATCCTTCCTTAGTTCGTAGGTTTAGGGGTAGTGATGACTAAAAGGCTTAGGAAGTGGTTTGTGCCTAAAATATCAAATCTTAGTATATGCATTCACTATTCACCGTTGTTGTACTAAGAACCTTAGATAATGAAGATAATATGAAAATTTAAGTAATAAATCCAATCTGAACTTAATGCATATATATATATATATATATATATATATGTGTGTGTGTGTGTGTGTGTGTGTGTGTGTGTGTGTGTGTGTGTGTGCGTGTGTGTGTGTGTATGTAGATATCATAATGATTGGTTAAAATATGAAATTACTGGCTACAACATGCAAGCTTTGAACTAAAAAGGAACCTCATAATCTCTGCTTGAGTGAGACATCGGTCTCCACATAATCCACATCATTCCTTTGATTGGTTCAAAGTAAAGGTTGAGGTCTTAACTGGAAAAAATATCCAGAACCTTTCATTTTTTAGATGAATAACATAAATTCATTATTGAATAATATCTCAGAAGCATGCTTGAATTAAAATCCACTTCCAAATGGACGAAAGAATCATTTCTTGGTACGTAATTCTTAATGCTTAACCCATACCAAAACATCAATATCTTTAGTTAAGAATCTTTCTGTCCATTGCACATAATTGAGCCCTAGGAATCCATGTTAGCTTATCCATAAATCATTAAATGATTAAATTTCTTTGATGGATGGCAATTATCTCTTGATCATGATTGGAGCATGGAATGCCTTGGGCCATTCAAATTTGTTGATTTCATCTTCTTTCATGATCAAGTACTTATTGGATGTCATTCACGGTGAACATTGCAAGCAAGTTGTCTTGACTAGCAGCTGCGTCTGGACGATGGTAGGCTGGAGTTTTCCAAAAACCACGACTTGCACGTTTGTGATTTCTTGATGTCTAGGCATGAACGGAAGTTGGTGTTTTATATTATGCTCTTTGACCTAACTGTCTGCAAGAGGAAATACTCACAGTCTTATCATCATCTTGTAAAATTAGGAGATGATTATCAAAGCCAAGATAAGGATCAAAGTTTCAAGCCAGGCCTTGTGTAGGATTTTAGAGAGTCTAAAGATGTCTTGAAGAAGAAACCAGTGCATCCCTGTTGTTCGAGCACTGTACCATTTTCTTTCGGATCCTACAATGCGTGTACCATCATCCTTTATGAGAGCTAATAGTTTAAGTAACAGATGGTGCAATATTATCCTAACAGAAGAAAAGGAAAAATCATGGCCAGTGAAATTATGATACAAAAATATGTGATTGCCAAGGTTGCATTAATCATGGATGGCTTGCCTTCCAAGTTGCAAACTGCCAAAATAGTTGAGACATAATCTTTAGCTTGCCTATCCTGAATAATGTACTGTCTCTCCTTTCATAAGCTCTAAAATAAAATTCAAATCCGTTAGAGCTTTATGTCCTTAGAAATATATTGAATGGCTAGGATGATTGTACTTGGTTTCAATCTAGATGACAGTTCAAAGATCAAAGAAACCTATTTATGAGCAATTAAATATGGAAGTCGTTCAAACTTGAGCCTCTCACCCATTAAGATTCGTAAGAAAAGATGCAAAAATAGGCTTAGTACATCTAAAGAGATATTCATTATGATTTTTTGATCCTCTAAGCCTAAGGAGCCTAGGGATTTGAAGCCAAGTTTAAATCATTGAAAATCTTAGGGCACTTGGCTAAGAACTTGAAGAATGAAAAGAAGATAAAGGCATAAGATGGTAATGTATTGAGTGCATAACTGAGGGGGAGCATTTTTCTTTCATAGGTATATTAATTAAATGCTCTCATGATCTTACTTTGTTTATACTTGTTGTTGACTCTACGAGTCCAATCCTGTTTCAATAATGACAAATCACTTGGTATTTTACCTATGCATTTGAGATTTTGAACATTATCGTGACTTAGGATGCACGGATGGTAAATACGCTATGGAAGCCAAGAGGAATTTGAAGCACATACGACGTGGATTAATCCATGTAATTCGCATTAGGTTTGATTGTATTTGCATGTTTCATAAGATATGATGTGAAACTCAAAATGACATATAGACCGACCCTAGAATGCATATCTTTCATGAAATATTCATATGCATTTGTCCCATGTTGAATCTAGGACTTTAGATCAAACAGAAAAAACATTGAATCTTTATAAACCAATTGAAATACATTAGAGACTTGCTCAAAAGGTTCAATATTGAAGATGGTAAAATTTTGGAAACACCTATACGTTAGATAAAGATGAGAAAGGTATACCGGTAGATGTTAAGCTCTACCGTGGAATGATAGGTAGCCTGTTATACTTGACTACTAGCAAGCCTAAGATAATGTTTAGTGTTTGGATATGTGCAAGATTTTAGGTTGCACCCAAAAACTCACATCTATTAGCAGTTAAACAAACACCTAGATACCTTATTGGGACTATTGAATTTAGATTATGGTATCCTAAGTACACTTCTATTGAGATTGTAAGTTATTCTGATGCTGACGTTTGACGGTAGTAAAGTGAAAAGAAAAAGCACAAGTGACACTTGTCACTTTTTAGCACAATCTTTACTTTCTTGGTCCTCCAAGAAACATAATTCAGTTGCATTGTCCATACACTACAAAAAAATGGGTTTTTAGTGACGCAAGTATTAGTCTCGAATTTGAATTCGTCACTAAATGTTGGTAATAGTGACGGTTCTTAAGAACCATCACTAAAATTATAAGCATTAGTGACGGTTTCTGAAACCGTCACTAATATTTTCGTCACTAAAAAAAGTGCGATAAACAATTTTTGCGTGAAAATTTATCCGGGAAAATATTAGTAACAATTGTATCGTATTAGTGATGATTTTAAAACCGCCACTACTATTGTTTATATTTAAAAAATATTAAAAAAGAAAAGGTTTAGAGTATTAGTGATAATTATCCCTAATCATCACTAATAATATGGTATTAGTGACGGTTTTAAACCGTCACTACTAGTGTTTATACTCAAAAATATTTAAAAAATAAATGTGTTTTAGGGTATTAGTGACGGTTTGGGATAACCGTCACTAATATTATTTATTAGTGACGGTTTTAGAACCATCACTACTAGTTTTCTATTTAAAAAATGTTAAAACAGAAATCGTATGGGAATTAGTCACGGTCTGGAACCACTGTCACTAATAGTGTCGTATTAGTGACGGTTGCGAATCGTCACTACTAATGTTTTTATTTAAAAAAGATTAAAAAGAAATCGTTAAGTGTATTACTAACGGTTTGAACAACTGTCACTAATACCCTAGACCTAGTCAACCCAGTGAGCCTACTTGCCCAAGTGCGCACATGGCCCATACGCCCTACTCAGCCCTCCCACTCCCAGGCGAACCCTATATCCCTAATCCCTATTGCCCTAATCACTATTTGATTCTTCATTTGTAGTGTCTTTTCAGAGAGCCGGCATAAGAGGAGAGAGTGAGAGACCCTTCAGTTCTTCCCTTCTTCTTCGACCCTTCAAAGCCCTCTGGCCTTCTTCTGACCTTCGTGAGTTCATCATCAACCCTTCAAACCAGCAGGAGCTTCGTGAGTTAGTCTTCCACATTGTGAACCAGCAGAAGCCCTTCGCGAGTTTGTCAGAAGCTTCGTGAGTTCATCGTGGAGATTTTGAACCAAAAGGAGCTCGTCGCAAGCTCGTCTTCTAGCCTTTGTGAGTTCATCTACGTGGAAGTTCAAATTTGTAAGTATTCTTCTTCTTCTTCTTCTACAGATCTTACTCTTTTTGCAAATTTCATTAGAAACTAAAGTACCTTCTCTCGTTTGTGTGTAAAAGATTAAGAAAACTTTGAACAAATATTCAAATTTTGTATTAAAATGAAAGAATATGTACAATCTCTATTATTATTTATTTTTTATAATAAAGAATGATTATTTTTCTTACTAAAGGGCTTAAAAAGTGTGTTCTCAAATGATTATTTTTCCTATTTGATCTCCTAACAAGTTTTGTTGGTTCAAGAGTTCAAGAGTTTGTTCTCAAAATGATTGATGGTTAATTATCACCAATGTTAGATGTTTGAACAATAAGCAGATTGCAAAAGAACTGTAGGATACTTGTTTTTACTTCATCTATTAATCTTTGTAGATTGCAGGTAGCTTTAATTTTGGGAGACTTGTCCAAAAATTTGTAGGCAAAGTAAAGTTCCCTCCTTTGGTTGATGTGTCTTCAAAAGCCAATAAGAGATTTTATTTGGCATGCTAGAGTATTGTTATGTCAAACCCTAGGAGCTCTCTTATTTTGACATATGTCCATATACAATACTTGAGCTTATGGATGAATAAATTGTATTTTACTAGTGAAGCCCAGAGCCCATTTTCTTAATGAAGATCATGTGCAAAGGTTACACAAAACCACAAAGCATTATATAAATATGTTGATTTTTTTCCTTTCATTTTTGCATACCGAACTTATAAATTTGGCACACATTTTTTTGGAAAGATTTTTGCGTAACTTTCAATTTGCCTATACTATCAATTTGGCTGAGCGGACTATTAGTCATCCCTTCAATCTGAGAATACTTTTAATTTGCCTATACTATTTATGATGCTTCTGTCCTTCTACTTGACAATTATTTAAAATCTTTCCTTGTTCTAACAGTGATCTGGGTGTATCTGGTATCAGAGCCAGTTTTATTCATTGCTCTTTCAAAAGTTTGTAATTGAGATTCAATGATACTGACCATTAGGCATAATTTGTTATTACAAATGAACTTAATTTAGAATTACAGTTTGTTCAGATATGCACTTGCCTTCGGTTAAAGAACTAATTCACTTAAAAGTTTAAACTCATTAGGCATGCATTTCAAATGATTATGTGTTTTCAAGGTTGTTAAAGGGTTGTCAGTCAAGCCTGGCTCAGCCAGTTATTCTGACTTAATAGCACGTGCCTTCAGCAGACTATTAGTCATCCCCTAAATCTGAGAATACTTTCAATTTGCCTATACTATTTATGATGCTTCTGTCCTTTTACTTGACAATTATTTAAAATCTTTCCTTGTTCTAAGAGTGATCTGGGCATATCTGGTATCAGAGCCAGTTTTATTCATTGCTCTTTCGAAGGTTTGTAATTGAGATGAAATGATATTGACCATTAGGCATAATTTGTTATTACAAATGAACTTAATTTCGAATTATAGTTTGTTCAGATATGCACTTGCCTTCGATTAAAAAACTAATTCACTTAAAAGTTTAAACTCATTAGGCATGTGTTTCAAATGATTATGTGTTCTCAAGGTTGCTAAAGGGTTGTCAGTCAACCCTGGCTTGGCCAGTTATTCTGACATAATAGCACGTCCCTCCAGCGGACTATTAGTCATCCCTTAAATCTGAGAATACTTTCAATTTTCCTATACTATTTATGATGCTTCTGTCCTTTTACTTGACACTTGTTTAAAATCTTTCCTTATTCTAAGAGTGATCTGGGCTTATCTAGTATCAGAGCCAGTTTTATTCATTGCTCTTTCAAAGGTTTGTAATTGAGATTAAATTATACTGACCATTACGCATAATTTGTAATTACAAATGAACTTAATTTGGAATTACAGTTTGTTCAGATATGCACTTGCCTTCGGTTAAAGAACTAATTCACTTAAAAGTTTAAACTCATTAGGCATATGCTTCTATTGATTATGTGTTCTCAAGGTTGCTAAAAGGGTTGTTAGTCAAGCCTGGCTCGGCCAGTTATTCTGACGTAATAGCACGTCCCTCTAGCGGACTATTAGTCATCCCTTAAATCTCAGAATACTTTCAATTTGCCTATACTATTTATGATGATTATGTCCTTTTACTTGACAATTGTTTAAAATCTTTCCTTGTTCTAAGAGTGATCTGGACATATCTGGTATCACAGCCAGTTCTATTCATTGCTCTTTCAAAGGTTTGTAATTGAGATTACATTATACTGACCATTACGCATAATTTGTAATGAAAAATGAACTTAATTTGGAATTAAAGTTTGTTCAGATATGCACTTGCCTTCGGTTAAAGAACTAATTCACTTAAAAGTTTAAACTCATTAGGCATGCATTTCGATTGATTATGTGTTCTCAAGGTTGTTAAAGGGTTGTTAGTCAAGCTTGGCTCGGCCAGTTATTCTGACATAATAGCATGTCCCTCCAGCAAACTATTAGTCATCCCTTAAATCTGAGAATACTTTCATTTTGCCTATACTATTTATGATGCTTCTGTCATTTTACTTGACAATTGTTTAAAATCTTTCCTTGTTCTAAAAGTGATCTAGGCGTATCTGGTATCAGAGCCAGTTTTATTCATTGCTCTTTGAAAGGTTTGTAATTGAGATTACATTATACTGACCATTATGCATAATTTGTAATTACAAATGAACTTAATTTGGAATTATAGTTTGTTTTGATATGCACTTGCCTTCGGTTAAAGAACTACTTCACTTAAAAGTTTAAATTCATTAGGTATGCGTTTCGATTGATTATGTGTTCACAAGGTTGCTAAACGGTTGTCAGTCAAGCCTGGCTCGGCCAGTTATTCTGACGTAATAGTACGTCCCTCCAGCGAACTATTAGTCATCCCTTAAATCTGAGAATACTTTCAATTTTCCTATGCTCTTTATGATGCTTCTGTCCTTTTACTTGATAATTGTTTAAAATCTTTCCTTGTTCTAAGAGTGATCTGGGCATATCTGGTATCAGAGCCAGTTTTGTTCATTGCTCTTTGAAAGGTTTGTAATTGAGATTACATTATGTTGACCATTACGCATAATTTGTAATTACAAATGAACTTAATTTGGAATTACAGTTTGTTTAGATATGCACTTGCCTTCGGTTAAAGAACTAATTCACTTAAAAGTTTAAACTCATTAGGCATGCATTTCGATTGATTATGTGTTCTGAAGGTTGCTAAAGGGTTGTCAGTTCAGCCTGGCTCGGCCAGTTATTCTGATGTAATAGCATGTCCCTCCAGCGGACTATTAGTCATCCCTTAAATATGGGAATACTTTCAATTTGCCTATACTATTTATGATGCTTCTGTCCTTTTACTTGACAATTGTTTAAAATCTTTCCTTGTTCTAAGAGTGATCTGGGCGTATCTAGTATCAGAGCCAATTTTATTCATTGCTCTTTGAAAGGTTTTATTCCCTGCAACAAGTTATAAAAATGCTGAAAAATATAAGAGAAAAGTGAGAGAGAAGGCCTGTGCTTGAAAGTTCTATGTACCACTTTGCTTTATTTGAGAGACAGAGAGAGAGAGAGAGAGAGAGAGAGAGAGAGAGAGAGAGAGAGAGAGAGAGAGAGGCAATTTGTGTGGTAACATGTAAGATATGGGTATTTATTTGAGTATTTTATTGAAAGTACTTGTGGGTGGGAATATATGTCTATGAAAATATAATTATTTAATTAATACCATTTTGTTTACATTTTTTTTAATACTTTAATACCGTTTGTGTAATGATTATTATAATATGACAAATATTTTATCTTGTTTGGTGTAACGCATTTTTAGGCAACTGAGTGATTCATGGTTAGAGGTAGTCTTGTTAGCGCATGATTAATTTCTTTTCAGTATCACTCTCATAGTCCCATCAATCGTGATTGTTACCTATTGAAGCATTTATCTTCAACAGACACATCTTTACACCTTAATGCCATAAGGCTTATGCCTTGCCTACTTATCACGAGCTACTTATGCAAAATTAATTATTGTCATTTCATGTGCGCATCGAAGCTTAGACCCGTTCAATAATGGTTACTATACATTCATGCCTCATCGTATATGTGGGACAAATCAATTGTTAAAATTCAATTGAGTATTAGTCATATTTTGTAGACTAATAATCAATTGAACATGTCGATTATTTGTTTCATTTACGATTAGTCATGTTTGTATTTCAGCCATTATTGAATTGTCTAATGTGGACAGTTTAGGAAGTTGTATTTACATTCTTGTCATCGTTCACGCTTTCATCATTGTCATTATATATTTCGATCGTGTCTCTACTTGTGTTCTCTTGTGCATAGTGGGGTGTGGTGATAATTTGTTAGTGATGGAAAACTAGCAGATGATGTGCACTTCCCCCATCTCATGTACTTGGAAAGCCATGAGGAGATGCTGCTGAAATTTATAATGACCACAACGAAGGAATTTGAGCGATTGATCGCAATGTAGTTGCAACATTCTTGAATGGGATAGGATCCATACCCTTTAGACAGAAGGTCATGGATAAGAGATGGATAAACAATCGGGGTAGGTTTTTTCCAGAATACCTGAAAAGGGTAAATGATTTCATAGAGTTCGCACGTCCTCGTGCTGACGGTGCTAGTAGAATAAGGTGTCCTTGCAAGAAATGCCAAAACATAACATTATTGATTTGGTCCATTCACATTTATTAGACTTTGGAATGGAGAAAAGGTACACAAGATGGGTGTTCCACAGTGAAGTTTACGCAGTTCAGAGCGATGATGATGACGATGAAGATGAGGGGGCAAATATAGTACGTGGTGATACACGTTCGGAAGGGTTAATCAAAATGTTAGGTGACTTACAAAGGGGGATTGCAGTGGACACAGAAGACATCAATGTGTCGTGTACTGGTGATGAATCTACTTCAGTAGGTACCATACCTTGCGATCATAATACGTTAAATCAATTTGGTAAACCATTTTCTAATCTCGTGAGGGATGCACGGGTGTCCCTAAATCAAAACTGTAGAAAGTTCTCAAAATTAGAGTTCTTGATAAAGTTGCTTCATGCAAAGACAATGCATGGGTTATCTCAAAGCACATTCGACATGCATTTAAACCTCATTAAGGCAGCATTGCTTGATGGTGAAACACTTCCAAAGTCCTTTTATGAGGCGAAGACATACATGCGTGAATTGGGTCTCGGTTACACTACAATACATGTGTGTAGGTATGATTGTGCACTCTTTTATGGTGAACATGAAAATGCGAATGAGTGTCCAGATAGTGGTGAACTGAGGTATACAACTAATCAAAAGAAGGGTCAAAAGATCCCCCAAAAAGTTTTACGATATTGTCCATTAATCCCGCGGTTGCAACGATTGTATATGTGCAAAAAGACTGCTACAGATATGAGATGGCATAAAGAGAAACGTCTTCAAGATGGAAACACCCTTAGCCATCCAGCGGACTCCGAAGCTTGGGACAAGTTTGATAAAATGCATCCGTGGTTTGCTAGTGACCCTCACAACATCAGACTTGGCCTTGCTTCAAATGGGTTCAATCCTTTCGGTAACATGAACAACTCGTACAACATGTGGCCAGTTATGATGATGCCATACAATATGCCGCCATGGCGATGCATGAAAGAACCCTTCATTTATATGTCTCTGCTTATTCCTGGACCGAGGGCACCTGGTAATGATATTGACATTTACTTGAGGCCATTAATTGATGAGTTGAAAGAACTATGGGAAAAAGGAGTGGAGACATTTGATGTGCAAACTGGGACAACATTTCGGATGCATGTTGTACTTTTGTGGACAATTAATGATTTCCCTGCCTACGGCAATCTGTCAGGCTGAAGCACAAAAGGCTACTTAGCATGCCCAGTGTGTAATAAGGATGCTGGATCCTTATCCTTAAAGCATGGATGCAAGTTATGTTTTATGTGTCATCGTCGTTTTTTACGGCCTAAACATCCTTGGAGGACTCGTGGTGTCAGAAGCTTTAATGGAAAGCCTAAACGAAGGTTGCAACCAAACCGACTAAGTGGGGAAGAGATATTAAACCAACTCAGGTTGATCGGAGATATGAAATTTGGGAAATCACCTAGCAGTAGAAAAAGGAAACGTGCTGAGTGGGAGTTAAATTGGACAAAGAGAAGCATCTTCTTCGAGTTGTCATATTGGAAAGATCTTCCACTACACCATAACCTGGATGTCATGCACATCGAGAAGAACATTTGTGAGAATGTCATTTGTACATTGTTGGATATAAATGGGAACAAAGGACAACGCAAATGCTCGTCGGGATATGGAAGATATGGGAATACGACCTGAGTTGCATTTGATTCATGATGGGGATAAACTTTTTATGCCATCTGCTTGTTACACATTTTCGAAAGATGAGAAGAATAATTTCTTCGAATGGTTGAAATCAATGAAGTTCCCTGATGGATTTGCATCGAACATATCTCGATGCACAAGCACGAGGGAAGGGAAGATGTTAGGAATGAAAAGTCATGACTGTCACAAGTTCTGCCCGTTTTCCTTCGTGGAAACTTGAACGAAGATGTTCGCTCAGTGTTGATTGAAATAGGGATCTTCTTTCGACAGTTGTGCTCCAAGAAATTGAGCGTAAACATACTTGAACAGTTAGCGGAGGACATTGTGATCATACTATGCAAGTTAGAGAAAATATTTTCGCCAACATTCTTCAATGTGATGGTCCACCTAGCCGTCCATTTACCAATGGAGGCCATAATTGGAGGACCGGTCCAATATTGTTAGATGTATCCTATTGAGAGGTACATTATAAAGTCCTACAACGTTCTCATGATTTCCTTGTTTTTTTTTTTTTTTTGGTGTACAACTCACTAATGCTGTGTAAACTGCACAGGTTTTTATCCACTTTGAAGGGGTATGTGCGCAAGCACAACTGGAAGGTTCAATCATTGAGGCATACATTGACAGTGAATGTCTTGCATTTTACTTAATGTATCTATATGATATTGAAACAAGGTTCACTCGTGAGGAGAGAAATGCAGACATTCGTGCTATTAATGCCGAAGATGAAGAACCGAGGAATTTCAAGGAAATGTTCGGTCGTTTGGTGCACGGGTTTACGATTTCATTGATATGGACGACCTACGAAAGGCACATTTTTATGTCTCAATAATTGTTATGAAATTATTCTATATATCGAGTACGTGGTTCAAAACTCCTGACTTTGTTTTTTATTTACATATGCATATATACTTAGTTGACATTAGCATGTACTATTGTTTCATATAGCAAACATAAAGCTGAGCTTTTCGCTCAAAATGAAAGGATTAGTGACAAAAGACATAAGAAGGAATTTTTCAATTAGTTTGGGTGCTGTGTAAGTAACAACTACTGCCTGAGTTCGCTACAATGTACATTTTCAATATTGACGGTTTACTCATCTAAAGTCCTTTGTAATTAATAGATGAAAGTCATGTATTATAATAAAGAAGCAACAGCAAGTAAAGATTTGTACGCGTTGGCATGTGGCCCTGATCAACGAGTTCACCGCTACAGAGGTTGCATTGTCAACGGCTTACGATTTCATACCAAGTCCCTCGAACTACATAGAAGAACCCAAAATTGTGGCGTTGCGGTGCTAGACACATAAGGAGATGAGGAAATTGACTACTTTGGTGTGTTGGATGACATTATAAAGCTTCACTATGGAGCTAACAGACTTGTCCACATCTTTAAGTGTACCTGGTGGGACATTAGCAATAAAAAGAGTGGGATAAATACGGATGCCTACTTTACTAGTGTCAATTTCAATAAAACATGGTATCAAAACGACCCTTTTGTGCTTACGACGCAGGCAGAACAAGTGTTATACCTTAAGGACACAAAATTAAAGGGTGAATTGCATGTGGCCCAAAAAATTCCTCCTCGAAGTTTGTATGATATTACAGAAGTCGCAGATGGGGAGAAGAGTGTCAGCGATGATGCTTTCCAAGAAGATCAGCCATCTGATCCAGTAGCAACACAATATGCTATCAATATTGCCGAGGAAGGAGTTGATCCTATACCATTAAATAGGGTTGGTGCCATGGCAGAACCCATAGGAACTACTGACATTAGAATTGAACCCTCTATACATGTTGACTTCATTGACAGTGATGAAATTAATGGGGAAGATGAAACTATGGTTGAGTACTGCAGTGAAGAGGAAGACACTCTAGAAAGTGAGGATGATACTGATATTGAGGATGAGTAGGGGGTAAGCGTGTTATGTTGTCATCGTGTAGTTGACATGTGAGAACAAGTGAAAATATATTTATTATGCATCCATCTAATATCCAATCTTCTTATATTTACTTGTGAACTATTTTCCAAACATGGCCCCAGGAGGTCGCTGCCCCTTATGTCAGTTTATGCTATCAACGACATCATCTCATGAGGATGATGGGTCATCATCAAGATCGACTGAGCACGTCGGGGCTGATGCGGCACCATCTGATCCCTTGGCATCCCAGCCTGACATCGATACATTTGTTGAGGATGAAGCCCAGGGTGAGTTGCCGTCCATAATCAGTGGCGTTGGTAAGGTTATGCGTATTTGATTTAGAATAATATATTTACTGTCATTTCACGTGTATGATTATGTTATTGTTCTTTAACTCTTCTTTCAACATCGACCTCTATGACGCATACGAGTGCAGTCCGCAGTGCAGAGAAGAACGTTGCGCTAAAGAAGCACCTGGGGAGGATTGGGCGGCGGATCTGTATCAACATTCCTCCAGGCTTTACCGCCCCACTTGACGATTGGTGCACAGCCTGGTCCCGAGAGCTTGGGATTATACGTCGCCAATATGCTCCAGTCACTTGCTTCACCTGGCCAAAGGTGACAGAGGCATAGTGCTTGGTTCTATATAAGCGCATCTTGGTAAGTAACCCTAAAACATTTCTTTCACTTTTAATATAGTACACTATAGATTATCTAACATTAAAAAATATATTTCATATATAGGAAGAGTTTGATATGGACATTTTCACCGTAGACCATGTGAAAAAGGCGGTGAACACGTAGATGTGCTCTTGGTTTAAGACCTATCGCAGCAAAATATGCAATCATTTCAGGGAGATGGGAGATTAGGCAGAAGCGCACCCATACGATAAGATCTCCCTAGAGGATTGGTGGGCGGTGTGTTGCCATTTTCGCGACCCTAACTATCAGGTGATGTGTTTCTATTATTTACACTAACTACTTTTTCATATTTATGTGAATAATAAGAAGTGATTACATCTATTCTGTAGGCAATTTGTGAGAAAAATGCGGCGAATCGCAGCAAACTAGATACGACGCATTGTGGTGGCTCAAAATTGTTCGTCAATCATCGAAAGGTAATTGCTACGAAACTATCTAACCATCACTTGACAAGTGTTATTTATATTGACACCGCTGAATTCATATTAATGAACTTTTATATGATAATGTAGCGTGATCCCGTCACTGGAAACCTGGAGTCGAGGCCAGATCTGTATCGGAGAACACATTAGAGGACATCGAGGGAGTGGTGCCAGGGTGCATAGATGAAACATGTAAGTCAAGCAAATTATTTAGTTCATTATGTTATTCAAAACATAAGTTGTATTCTTATTTCTTCATTTTCATCATTTTAATGACTTAAAATAGGCAAGGATACTGGAGCTGCGGGAAGCACCCATTGCAAAGGGTAGTCACCTGATGACGGATGACGAGATCCGCACTTAAGTGCTTGGGCAACGATCAGGTGGCTGGTTGAACGGTATTGGGAGTGGATACGTCGCCCCAACATCATCATCTTCTTTTAGTGCGGCGTCTCGTGCTGATATTGACTGAGAGCGTTGAGCTGCCGAGGCTCGAGAGGAGGCGATGGTTATCCGGGTGCAAATGGTGGAAGTGGAGAACCAACAATTGAAAGAAAAGATCTCGAACTGGGAAGCGGATATGCAAGCCATGAAGGATTGGAAAGTGCAGATGGAACAAATGATGCGCCAATCCCGTCCAGATGATGCAGGTGACTCCTCTCATTAAAAGGTATGTAAAAGCTAGTGACAATTAATTGAAATAGAAAATGCATGAGGATTTCAATTAGAATAAATACTTTATCCTTTTTTTTTACTTGTAAAATACATCAATAGATATTTAATAATTATTGGTATAATGTTATGGTTGTTCCAAATTCTTTATTAGTGCTTGAAATAATATGCTCTTTATTTTGAACAGCTTAAGTGTGTTTTGTCAATTATGGAGTTTGGATAAGAAAAGTGCCATTATATAATTGCTCTTTATTTCCCAAGGTTTGGCTTCTTGTCCTACTTCAACTCTCCCCTAGTTAGAAAAAATGTGGCCTCGAATTTTTAAGTGTTGGAGGATCAGACTTAAGAAGCACACTTGAATTCTTCAAAAGCCAGTGGTTGAATGATACAGGAAATCACGATCCTTTGGCAGCACCATAGACTTAAATTTAGAGTTGGCAACAATGAACTCATTGGGGATGACAACTCTACAATGGGAATGTTTGAAACCATGGATGTTTTCAAACACATTCATTTCCTTGCTTGTAGTGTCTTCAAGTTGAGTATCTCTATAAGGATTCTGTCATATTTAGTTGGTAGTGCAGGCTTTAAGGTGATCTTCTTTATAGCAGAAGACATGTGTTCTTATGTCCTTGAATCACACCCAAATCATCCAACCAAGGAGAACCAAGGAGTACATGGTCTATCTTTATAGGTACGATATCACACCAAACATTATCAAAGTAGGCACCCATTTGAATAGGAACTAAACATCTTTCATAAATATTTAATGTTGTGTCATCAATCCAAGACATCTCATAAGGCTCTGGATGAGGTTATGGATGAAGTTGCATACGAACGACTCCATTTAGAGAAACCATATTCATAGGGCATTGTCCATCAATGATGATTTTGCAAACAATTCCTCCAAGCTTGATAAAGATGTGAAAAAGCTTGAAATTGTGCCCAAGGTATGATAAATGATTTATCATTTCTTTGTCCAATTATCCCTATGTTTGCTGGATTTATACTTGTATACACTGCAACCATATATCACCAAAATTTCTTCACGAACTTGCCCACAATTTCTCAAACTAATTCTTCAAAAACAATAGACTTGACTCCCAATTTTTAAGAAATATCTTCAATTCACCTTAATCCAGAGTGTCTTGCTAAAATGAAACAAATTCACTTACAAAACTCTCAAATTGAAGCAATAGAATCTGATTTTTGATGCTGGCAATGACAATTTCTAGGGTTTTGTGCCACATTATCATGCTTGTTTGCAATATAAAATGTGTCCGCAAAATATCAACCTGCAGCTCAAAATATCTCTGTATAGTGTTAAAAATTATAATAATAATAATAATAATAATAATAATAATAATAATAAAAATAATAATACTAGTAGTAGTAGTAGGAATAATAATAAAAATACATAACCCAACATAACAACACCGTTTCCCATGAGATTACGAGCATTTTGCTGAACTTTTTTTTTTTGTCAGTTCTTTCCACAATCTTAGGTAGGTTCAATGGAATGTGGAGACCTGGGTATGAACATTTTTCCAGTATTAACATATCTATTCTTGTCAATGCATATAACAACAACCACATAAAGAAACGAAAGAATGAGTTGGCTTCTTGCTCTTGTCCTCCTCCAAAGCTCCCACTTTAAAAAAATAAAAAAGCAAATTAAGTAAAACTAGTCACACTACTACAAGTCCCTATGCATATTATTCATTCTCTTTGTTGCTCTTCTATCAAGGTCATTCTGTCACCCTTTATGCATACCTGCATATGCTTATGCTCCTTTCCATCTCGAATCTCCTGGCTCCATCTCTTTGGGGTTTGGGCAATTCCTACTTGTATTGGGGATTTGCAATTTGGATCTCCAATCAGATTTTTATTGATTAGAATAAAATCAGTTGCATAATTGTGTTGAATTTTATCAAAATTTATAAAAATGCTTGCCTAGCCACTTCCTCTTTGGTAGAGCCTCCTTCAATTGGATGGGTGAAATCAGTTCTCTGATCTTATTTATTTTTCCTCTCCTCCTCGCCCTATGGTGACCACCCTAATGTGACTTCTTAGGATAGGTGCAAAAAATGACACTAATATTGAGGTTATATCTAATTTACATGAAATATAAAGAGTTCTAGAAAATTTTAAATATGAGTTCCTTACCTTATCGCCAAAGAGTCCTTTCAATACAAAGAGATCATCTTAAATCATGTAGTGGGTAGTTTTTTGCTATGAGGAATGTTTGGAAAATTTAAAAACTACCCAAATCTCGAGCTTGGTGCATTTCATCCTCCATGAGCTAATTTCCACTAGGAAGTTTCATGTCTTTACATTCAATTAGGCATTGGGCATCAAGTTGATTTTTATGTAATTCTTTAATACCCTACTAGGGTTAGGTGAGCTTAGAACTTTGCTAGATCTTAAGGCTTAATCTGGTTCAATGCTTTTCATCCTTGTCAACCTTGTTGTCATTAAAATTTTCCATGCCATTACTAATTGGGCTTTTTGGCCATTGATATAATGGGTTTTGGTCATTTCCTTACTACCTTATTAGGCTTAGCTTAGGTGAGATTAGCACTTCTTCTCACTTTTAAGCTTATGTCATTCATCTTTTTCTAGTTAAGAAATAAATTTTTCATGACTTAGAGGCTCTATGTTGAAGTCTTCATGCATGAAACCTGATGACCTGAGGGCTCATAGGTTAAGTGTTGTTATGGTGCCATGATTTTATAAGGAGAGTATTTTCCCCACATTATATTCTGTATAAGTGTTTAATTTCTGAGCAACCATGTCTGAAGAAGACTCCTAGAGGCAGAAGCAATATGGCAATTAGGATTTCTAAGAAGATTTCACACCGACTTGCCATTAATTAATTATAATCTCAATCTACTTAATTATGTAAAACTAAAGATGTGGGAGAGAGGTCCAAGGTTTTGGAGAAGTAGAAGGGTAAGCGATCCACAATTTGGGTACTGATGAACAGAAGAAGGGAATGAGGGAGATGCCTATAACCAAATACCCCATCCCAAACACTAAACTCAATATGATTGACAAAAATATCAATCATATTTTAGTGATATTAAATATCACTAACCTCAGCAAAACAACACTTCTGTTTACATAATTAAGTAGTGCATCTTGTTTAATCTAGAAGCTGTGGCATCTACATAATTCTTGTAAATTAATTCTAAAGCGCTTAAAGTGCTTCAAATTCATTACAACCAAACGTGAGAACCCTAGTAAAAAACCAGCCCATCAGTTGCAATGCAAAAAAATACCATGCCTATATTTTTTAAAGGTTTGGTACATTGTTGACCTGCAACTAAGGGTGTAACCATGCTCAATTTGTGCTAGAACTCAACTCATCTTGATTCTACTTGAGTAGTTTGACAAGTTGAATTTAAGATTTGTAATGGCATATGTGAGCCTAATTAAGCATTCATATTTTTACTATTTTAATATTATTTAAGTGATATATATATATATATATATATATGTATATATATCATATAAAAGTGTAAAGTGTTGAATACTACTTTATTATCAACTCGAGCTTAATTGAGACAAGCTTGAATTTAAAGTGACAAATGGGTTGATGGGGAAAATAAGAATCCCCATCTTGGCAAGGATAAAATATATTAAAAAGGAAAGTAATTGTGTTTATTACTTTTCCTAACCAAAATTTAGAATTCAGTAAACGGAAGAAACCTCATTCCAAATAACATAATAGAAAAGCCAAGGGGTTCATTCCATATTTTATATTGATTAGTTCAAAACTTTAAGGGAGCTTGCCACCAAGTCGAGATTAAGCTTAAAATTCAAAACCCATATTATCAATTATTCTTTTTTAAAAGACTTCATCAACACAAATTTTCAAAATAAACCAAACCAAAAGCATGAATGAATGGGAGAAGAAAAACTCACTAAAAAATTGATAACGACGTAAACCTACAAGAATTCCTTCCTTTGCAATACTTCTGTAGGCAGTGTAATGATTACCAGAATAGGTCGCCGAAGTGCTGACGTCTATCTCTCTATTAGAAAATTTGACAATCAATACATTGACATCCCCTAAAAATCTTTGCAGGTGAGTCCTTTGTTTGTTTAGATGTGGGCCCTAGAATCAATGTAATTAACTAATGAGAACAATGAAAAGAAAAATATACTTTCTAGAATATCAGCATACATCTTGAGAAACTCCTCTCTAGTTCTGTTTGGAAAAAGATTTTTAGGAGTGACGCTAAATTTCACATTATGTCCTTCAAAGCCTCAAGGTTGTCGTGGCAGTACAAAATACATCTTCAATGCATTATCTTAGCATAAGACAACTTACAAATGTTTCTGATTCTTCTTCTAATTGGTTGTCAAGTGAAGATACTGTAATGGTGTTGTGTGTGTGTATGTGGTCACCTAGCCCTGCTTGCAAATGCTTCGACCTACTACTAGATTGTTTATTGAGTGTCAGCACGGGTGCTTAAGTGCCTGCAGTTATTCGAGGATATGTATATCTGTGATTTCTCCTATAATACTGAATTCTGTAGTCGTGACTGCTTTTTGAACTTAACCTTTGAAGTTCTATAGTGTTGCTTTGTGCAAGTGTGCGCTGCCTAATTTGCATTGTTGCTGTGTTTTTCATTCTTTGTATTGGTGTGTATTGATTGATGGGTGGATTATTTCCTCCTCTACAATCTGATGTTGATGTGATTTATTTTTCATGCCTGTATATGTGCTACGTAGTGATTTATTTTCAAAAACCGTACACTAAATTTTTTAACTTTCTTAATTTGTAGGGTTTGCAACTGTGACAACGTCAGGACGATGTCATGCAGTTCGGATGCAGCTTTCCATTTTTTTTTTATCTGAACAAATAAAATGTATTTAAATTTGAATTTTTATAATGTTGTGTATTTAAATTTGAATTTGTATAATATATTTGTATTTGAATTTGAATTGTATAATATATTTATACTAAAATTTGAATTGCAATTATGGTTTTTACAGGAATTAATTTGAATAAGATTTTTACAGGAATTAATAATTGGACAAAATACACATTAGTATTAATTATGCAATTTAAGTATTAGTGATGGTTTTAAAATCGTCATTAATACTATGTCTTTAGTGATGGTTTAAAACTGTCACTAAAGTCATAAGTAATGGTACTGAAGAGCAATAGTGACGGTTTAGAACCCGTCACTACTAATGCAGTAATAGTGAGGAACATAAACCCGTCACTAATAATGTAGCAACAGTGACGGTTTGGAAACCATCACTATTACTAAACAAATAGTGACGATTCAGGACCCGTCACTACTAATGTAGTAATAGTGATAGATATGAAACCGTCACTAATAATGTAGCAATATCGATGCATATAAACCGTCACTAATGATAGAGAATTAGTGACAAATTTAAAACCATCACTAATAATGGAGTTTTAGTGATGGTTTTTGATCGATCTTGTCTAGAATCTATAGTGACAGGTTTCGGTATTTAGTGACGGATTGGAACCGTCACTAATACGATATTAGTAGTGACGGATTTAAACCGTCACTAATACTCTATTATTAGTGACGGCTTTCGATATTCATCGCTAATAAGTATTAGTAATGGCAGATATAGCAACAAATTGAAAACCGTCACTAATAACCTCATTTTTTGTAGTGATAACCGAGGCAGAATAAATAGCATCTGGAAGTTGTTGCGCTCAAATGCTATATATGAAGCAATAACTCATGGACTATAGTTGCACTATTAAACTGTCCCCACAAAATGTGATAATACTAGTATAATAAATATCTCAAAGAACCCTATATCACTCTCATGAACTAAGCATATAGAAATTAGACATCACTTGATATATTCACGAAACCACTTCCAAAGGATAGGTTTATCTAGTTTATACTTGAATTGGGAATGATGCATAGTAGAGAAGTTGCCTAGAGATATAATAGAATACATAACTTAGGGGAAGAAACTTAAGAAATTGTTATTTATTGAAGAACTGCATATTAATTCTTTATGGATATCTAATACATGTTGATACACATGACATTTGGTCTATAATAAACTGAATCATTTACCTACCTATATAAATGATGATTGAAATACTATTGTATATTCACCATGAAAATTGTTTCTACGAAACATCTGTACTTCAAAAAAGTGGGGAGAAATACAATTTTTTTAACAATGGGAGAGCTAAGTGAGTAGTTACATTCGTTTTGCCTTCTACCTTTTTGTTGATGTCAAAAGGGGGAGAGATATTTTCTAGAGCAAAAATAATTTTTAAAGAAATAGGGGAAGAGATATATTTTTTAGAGCAAATATAATATTTTTGGAATTCATATTGCATATTCTACAATATGTATGGATTACATTGCTATATTATAATTCTTGCATTATCTTAGGGGGAGCCTTGTTAGGCTTAACCCATTTTCGCTTGTGTATTTGTCATCATAAAAAAGGAGGAGATTGTTGACTCTATGAGTTCAATCCTGTTTTGATAAAGACAAATCACATGGTATTTTACCTGTTCATTTGAGATTTTGAATAGGATCATGACTTAGCATGCACGAATGGTAAATATGCTATGGAAGCCACAAGGAATTTGAAGCACATATGACTTGGCTGAATCCATGGAAGTAGAACAGTAAAAGGATAAAAAGTAATTCATATTTTCAGTTGTAATTCGTATTAGTTTTGAATGTATTTGCATGTTTAATAAGACATGATTTGAAACTCAAAATGGCATATAGACTGAACATAGGATGCATATCTTTCATGAAATATTCATATGCATTTGTTCCAAGTTGAATATGCATTTTAGAAGGTTAACAGGGCTGAAAAATGGGGAACTCGTCGACAAGTCCCCTAGCCTCGTCGAGGAGCAAATATCAAGACCATATAAATTTAAGACAGGCAATTCTTCGATGAATTCCTTAGTCTCGTCGAAGAATGAATAAAGGACACTCGACCACGAATGTATACACTTGTCAACGAGTCTGTCGGGTAGAACGACCCTCCAACACTAAAACGAACATATTTTTATTATTAAAAATATTTTCAATGATCCAACGGCCATAAATCTTTTAGATGCCAATAATACTTATAAATATCAACCCAAAACCCAAGCTTGACATCTTTTGCTAACCTTTGCCTACATTTCAAAGCATTCACTTCAAGTTTGGGCATTTGTCACTATCATCTTCAAGATCCAAGTGCTCACACTCATATCATCTTACGAAAAACTAGTTTGATCTTGAGGTTTGGTTAAGTTTATTATTGAGCATTCAATCTTATTTTTATAAGCTCATCTACTCCCGTATTCTTTTATAATTTTGGGAGCAAGAACTCAAGTGTTCCATATATTTGTTTTTAAAAATCGTTTGGGAAAGCTTTTTCTAGGGCTTATATCTTTGTGATACTAAAGCGTATTATTTTATTCCAATATTTAATATTATCTTTGAAAAATATATTTGAAAGCAAGGGCTACGATCTGTGTGATATTCAAGCATATTTTTATTAAAAAGAACTCATATTTTATTCTTGCAAAAGTTGTTTGAAAACTAACCCTAGGATCTCCAAAGCATATATTTTAAAAAAATCATTTTTTTGGGGGAAATATTCAATAAGGGTTAGATCTTGAATGTATCATTCATATACATATTTCTCACGTAAAGATCATATTTTTCACATAGATCATTGAGAAAAATACATTCTCTCTTGAGCTTCATATTATAACTTTTGAGAGTGCTTAGGGCTAATTGTACTCATTAGCTTATTGAGAAGTGTCTGAGTGTTTAGAAATTTTTATTCATTATTTGTTTAAACGGTTCGGTTTTTGAATCATGAGGAGAAAGCTATGCCTCTTATAAGCTGAAGATAGTTAGGAGGAAGCTACGCCTCTTCTAAGGAACAGATTGTAACAGGAAGCTTCACCCAGGTTTAAAGAGGCAAATTAGTGGAATCCTTGGGTGGCTTGCCCAAGGCGAGGATGTAGGCCGGGTTTGGCTAAACCTCATAAGAACTTTGTTTGCATTTCTCTTCCCTTAACTCATTTAAATTTATGCTTGCATTTAATTATTTGTTTATTGTGTATGAATTGAATATTCATTACGTTTGTGAGTGATTGGGTAATTTTGTTTATTTCACAAAGTCACCTAGCTTGTGCTTGTGAAGTTGGGGTTTTCAAAATTCGGATCTAAAGACCAAGAATTTTATAAATACCCAATTCACCCCCTCTTAGGATTGCACCTAAATTCACACTTGTACACCTTTATAAGTACAACACTGCAAATTACAGTCCATAATGTTTAGATTTCTTTAATGGTTAGAGATTAGTTCTTAATATGGTATTATGAACTTTTATCAATGATACTTGATTGGATATACTAGATTGCATGCTTAATCTGGATCGCCAATTGCGTGTCTGATGCAATAATGAGAATTGCATGCTAGTAGATACTTTTAGGTTATTGCATGCTTAAAGTGAATTGCTTGTTAAAAATAACTAGGTTTTGGTGCATGTCTTTTTGGGAAATGTTCTATTTACAGACGACATGCAGTCAAAATTTTGTCAGATCGTTCCCAAAATAATCAAAATCCGTAAACCACGTACTAAAATGATTACGATTTGATAGATGCTCTTTTGAGCTGCATAATTATTGCATGATTATTTGAATGTAGCCTTGTTGGCTATCGAGTGTTGAATAGAATGCAATATGTAGATATATTTGTGCTGAATGTTTATAACAAACTTCGTGTTGAAATTCATATGAAGGATGATTGAGTGATAAATGTTTTAACAAATGAACTTCATCCTTAGCTAAAAATGCTTTTTCAAGTGTATTCAAAGGAGCTGAGCTCCCTCCTTGGAGAAAAAGCATTATTTAAATATCTTGAGCACTTATTTGCATCACAGATGTTTAGTTTTTTGAATATTGAGGCTCATCTGAAAACCCCTGAACATTATACCGAGGTATCAAAGTTCTATATATAGATATGGATTATTCTCAGTTTTATGAGCATTATATCATGCCTTAATATCTGTTGGCCTTACAAGGCTTAAAATCTTGTTTTTATGATGACAAATAAGAGAAACTTAACATATTTGGTTAAGTGATGATATTTTAGGACTCAAGTATGTAAATACAAGGTCAAGTGCTCACAAGGATCATTAAAAGCTTATACTCCAAAGAAAGATGATCAAATGAAGCTTAAAGAATATTAAGGCATGGATTCAAAGATGATCTAATAAAGCTTGAAGATCATAAGAGCATGAATATTAAAGAGAACTTGCTAAAATATTAAAGTATATTGAAACTTGAAGATAAGATGGAGTCAAAGAAAGACAAGCATGAAGACTTAAGTGCTTAGAATGTCAAGGTCTTAAGAAGTTTTTATATAAGTACTTCAAACAATTTCAATATGGATGCATGAATCTCTAAGGTTAATTTCTTGGACCTAGATACCTTTTAAAATACTTGAAAAATATTTTTATATGGCCAAAAGTTAATTCAAAAAGGCTAAAATTATTTTTGGAATGAAAAAAATTAAAACGGGATTTTCCAAATTCCATTATTTTTTTCTATACCTGCATTGATGTGAATTTTTATCGATCAAACACTCCTTATCTTAAAAAGGGTTCAATAGTAAAGTTGTGGGAGGAATTAGCTTTCTCTTGATATTAAGAACATCTAATTTAGAGTTGTATAGAAAATGTTATGACCAAAATACTGAATGGGGGTCGAAACTGTCAGACGACTGTAGTTTAATCTTCGAAGACTGAAGAATTTCCTCAGATGACTGAAGATTTTTAGTCTACTAAAGAATTTCTAGATGAATTTCTGAAGAGGTGGTGTATCCACGGTCGACTGACCCTGAAACTTAGTAGACTGAACCTGAACTTCAGTAGACTAAACCTCGACAATGGCCATATTTTTAAAATTTTTAAAATTCAAATTTTGTATTTCCTGCACCCCAAACTTTCTAAAAACATGGGAGACACTCCAAGTAATCTTGGGCAGCACAAATTAAACCTCTATGAGCCTATAAATACATGGTTTATGAAATCAAAACTCACTAAGAATTAAAAATCATCAATCAAGCTCTCTTTACTTTCAATCTTCAATGGCTCTCTTGCACACATCCTTGCTAAAGTTTTTCTACTACGTATTGCTGAGATTTAATCACTGAAATTGAGCAAAAATTCTGAATCTTTCAATCAAAGAAAGAAATACTGGTGATAAATTCTTTTGAGCCTCAATTTCATTCCATATTGATATTTACCTTATAGTATATTAACCAGCTTTATGTGAGAGCATCTCTTGTACACAAAGAATTTTTTCTTGTCTTGTAGTTTCATTGATTGTTTAGGTAGTTCGATCGTTGTGTCGAGCATAGGGTATCGCTTGGAGAGGCACGCTCTAGCCTATTGAAGCAATGACCGAGCATAGGGTATCGCTTGGAGAGGGGGCCCCGCCTTGAAGGAGGGATTGTTGCTCCACCCGAAAAGGAGTGGTATAGTGGAAAATTTAGGTGGTATTAGCCTAAGGTGAGGACGTAGGTTGGGTATAAGCCAAACCTTGTAAAAAAATCTCGGTCTCACTCTCTTCCCTACTCCTTTAATTTCTTGTTTATATTAACTGCGTTGTTGGATTTTAATACTTGATCATAAATATTATGTGGATTGAAAATTAAATAAACTAAGGTTTATTTTGTTTTTGGAATTGCGGAAACCAAAAGGGAGTACATTGGTTGATCAATATAATTTGCGAAAATCTTGAAGGGAGTACACTGATTGGTTAACACCCAAGGGAACTTAACTAAAAGTTTTTTTAAAATTTGAGTTTTTGGAAATTTGAGTTGTGGTTTGTATTGAGGAAACACAATTGATTCATACAGGCCTTGAATCAAATTCATATAGACAGGATGACAAACAAACTCAACTTTGAGATCTTGTAAAAGCTGAAAATTACAAAAGTACTACATATCATATCTTAATTGAGATACTGTGGTTGAATGGTATAATGTTTGTTTAATTGGTATTTTTGGGAGTTATTTGGTTGTGTTGATATTTAAGTTGTGGTTAATCCAAGTAAGTAGTAGAAGTTAAAACAAACTTGTGTGTTCACTAAATTAACAAAGGATGCAAATTTGTAATAAGAGTTAAAATAAAATTTTAATAACCCAATTCACCCCCCCCCCCCTTGGGACTACACCTTAATTTTCAATTGGTATCAGAGCCAAGTTATAAAAAATCTTAAAAATTTGTTATATAAAGATCTACTTGGCATATGTAGCAGTAGCTCCCTTTAGAGAGGGTCAATCCTCAACAATACCACCTATCTTTTGTGGACTTAATTGCACCTTTTGGAAACAAAGAATAAGAATGTATCCTCAAACTATGGATTGAAAAGCTTGGAAGGTTGTCACACATGATGATTTAATCCCTATAAAACTAGTAGACGGAAAAAAAGTTCCTAAGAAAGAAAAAGATATGAACGAAATAGATCATAAAATGCTACAAGTCAACTCTAGTGCTATATCCTTATATTGTGCACTTGACATAAATGAATTCAATAGATTCATGGCTTGTAAAACCGCAAAGGAAATTTGGGATAAACTTGAGGTAACCCACAAAGGTACCGTAGATGTTAAAGGCAATAGAATTGATATGTTGACTAGTGAATACGAAACTTTTAAGATGAATCCAGATGAATCAACTACAAACATGTACACTAGGTTTACATATATCAAAAACTCATTAATAACTTTAGGGAAAACATATTCTACCTATGAGATGATACGTAAAATCCTTAGAGGACTTCCACCCATAAAGGAATCAAAAGCTACAGCTATAACGAACAGAAGAATAAATTTACAAGAAAAATTTGGAACTCAAAATCAGATGAAGGAGAAGAAAAGGAAATCAGTAAAAAGAAAACAAAGGTTGAACCTCCAATATGCTATAATTGTAAGAAAGTTGGACATATAAAATCGGATTGTACATAGCTTAAGAAAGATTCCAAAAAGAAAAGGAAAAAGGCAATGAAAGCAACTACTAGGGATAATATGAGTACAAGTAGGTCAGATAATGAATCAAGTGACCAAGAGGTTGATTGCTTTATGGCATGGGATAATGATGAAGAACAAAGTTCCTCATCCAAATTTTTTAATAATTCTTATTCAAGGTGCACAAAGTTCTAGTTAATATGACTAAAAGATATACATCGTTGAAAAATAAGAATGAAGGTGTAATGAAAGAGTTAGAATCTCTAAAACTTGCTGAAATAGAAAAAGATTTAAAAATCAATAGACTAGAAAGCAAGAATGAGAAGGTGATAAAAGAACTAGAAGATTTAAAGTTCAAAACTTCTATGGATAATGAAAAAGACTTATATATTTCTAAACTAGAGAATAAAATTACAAAGATGTCTCAAAACCAAGAAAAGCTGCAAAAAAAAAAAAGGATAAAAATACTCTAGACTCAAGAATCAATGATCTTAAGAGGAAAAATGATGACCAAGCTAAAATAATTTACAATTTCACTAAAGGAAAAAATAACTTTGATAGAATGTTTGGTGCACAAAGAATGTCTTTGAATAAAGAAGGCATAGGGTTCAATGAAGTTGATAATACAAGGAAAAAGAACCTCTATATGGGGTACTTTACGAAAGCCTCCAAAGAGTATGGTAGCACCTTCTCTAATGCTTATACTCAGATTATATGTTTTTTATGTAAGAAGAAAGGAAACATTAAATTTGAATGTCCATTAAAGAGGAAAGATGTGAAAATTAGACATGTTCGAAGAATAAAAGAATCAACGTCTTGTAAACCATCCAGACCCAAGAAAGTATGGGTACCTAGATAAAAAGCCTAGTTCACAAACTAAGGACTCCAAAGAAATTAGGATTAGTCATTCCCTTTTAGAAATTAAGAAAGTTACTTAATCAAATTCAATACTAGGATATTGAACTAGTTGAAATAGAAAATCTCAAAGAAGAGTTTAAGAGCTTATTGACGACTATAACATTGAAACAAATAAAAAAAAATAACATTGTTGGCCAAAATCATAAGATGATTCATAAAAGGCTTAACTTAGAAAGTAGTAAGATTTGGAAAGCAACATGAATTTTGGGAATTTATATGAAATCAAAAGAAACAAAATCTGAAGCAAATTGAGTTTATTGCATGAGTATTTTGACTAAGAAAAGATATTTAAGCAAAATGAGACATATTTGAGAATGAGAGATACTTGAGCAACATGAGAGCAATTTGAGCAAAATTGTAGCATGATGCACAAATGATAATAATATGCTCCATTCTTATATGATATGCTGATATGCTACACACTTACACGCTAAATGTTGATATTCTAATATGCATATAAGATGAGATACTAATGATATGATAATTTGAACTAAATACTGAGCTATGACTATGCTAAAATTTTGACATGTATAATATCTTGATATTGCCAAAGACATGATAATGGCTTGACTAATATTGATAATTTATGGCTCACTATATATTACAAATTTGAGCATGAAATTATTGAGCATGATTATGAAACATGAATCTTGATATGATATTGATATATAATTATGAAATTAATTCTTGACCATATCAGTTTTCATGCTAATGATGGATCACATTATATATCTCTTGCATGATTGACTAAAGGATAAACATATTATGATAAATACTGGCTTATGGACCTTGTTATTGCAATCTAAATACAAAATTTTTGGTCCTTAGTACCATAGCATAAGATTTCTTTCAGTTTAACCATTTTGTTAATATAAAAAAGGAAGAAAGTTTAGCAAAATTTGAATGTGAACAAACTGAACATGAACATGTTATGATATTGATATGATATTGGTATTATTCTTGATATTGGCATCCATGAGCACTTACATGAAATTAATTGATATTTGAGCATGGCATGATAAATTTAAAAGCATGATTGGTAATCTTGACACCTTAATAAATACATAGTTTACTTCAAGAATGAAATTATAAACCTATTGAATATGAAATACATTTCATTCAGGGGGAGTTAGACTTGATAAATAATAATATCATATTTTATGTTCATTACTGAAAATCATTAAAAATTATGATATACAATCTTTTGTATTTTCTCATACTACTTTGGGAACTTATTGTCTATCTTTTTATGCATGTTGAATGCAAAGTTTCTGTTTTAACCTTCACTAGATCTATACTTTTTCTTATGGTTGCTCATTGCTTTAGTATTTATATGTTTTTCTTGATATCTTACTTTTTTTGATTGATGTTAAAAGGGGGAGAAGTTTTGGGCAAAAATTAAGCAAGTTACTGCATACCTAAGCATGTATATTGGGTTAACTATGAAAGTATTTGATCTTGAATGATGTCATTTTGATATATGAGTATGATATTGAAATTAATATTGAAATTGATCTCGATATTTCAAATATTGTTAAGTTAATGCTTATTGTGAGAGGAAGTCTTTTTAAGGCTTACTCAATTTTTTGCTCCTTGTTTGTCATCATCAATGTTAGATTTACCGTGATCCCAAGAGAGGGGGTGAATTTGTATTTTCAAAATTGATGTCCTAGGTCAATTCTTTAACAACAATATTACACAACCTTAAGGTCAATCTAAGGTAAATAAATTAACTCAATTTAAATGTAAAGCAGAATGGCACAACTAAATTAACCAATCATGCATGAGAAAGCTGTAAACAAAGATGACACCCAGAAATGTTATCGAGGTTTAGCAAACTGCCTACGTCCCTGCCTTGGCTAACAAGCACAAGGATTACCACTATAATGCTCACTTAAGTGGGTGGATTGGCACCTAAACTACTAGATTAATTAGTACAATGCTGACCTCAACCTTTACAGACAATCCTTATTGGGCTGGATTACTGCTCGCTTGAGCCATGCCTGGAATACAGCAGTATGTTCATAATAAGACTGGCACAATGATTATGCTTTCATGCAAAACATATATGTACCCAATACAGACAGTCACATGCACATCAATAATATGGATATAGTGTAAGCTCAATGATGTAAATAGTTGTGCAAACAACACTCAATAGGGTATGATCAATGGAATGTTCAAGAGTGTTCAATACAAGTTACATCTTTGAAAGTAGGTAAAGAAAATTTCAATAACTAATCAAGATTCCAAAGATATCAATCACATATTCAAACTAGCTCAATAATCATTTCTTCAATGAGATAAGCACACTACTAGTTTGAAAAATATTTTGGCTTGTTGAAAATATTTTTGAATAACAAAAATCAAAGCTATGAGAGTCTCGCAACAACTATGCAAAGACCACTAAGCTGGCTAGTCTATCCCAACAAAATATTTATAATATGAAATAAGTGGGATAAAACTTAGCCAAATTTCCCAAAAATAATATCAATAATCAATCAAGGAAATGGGAGTTTTAGCACTATCTAGCAATTACAAGCACACTCACTAATCTCTTACAATACCAGGATGCATCAAAGGGATGAGTATTTGAAGGTAGCTGAGCAAAGTAGGATTTTAGTGTAGAGAGGAATCTTGACTAATGATTTTTACTAATTGCTTCCTAATCCTCACAAATGACTCTATATTTATAGACAAGGAAAAAAATTTAACCATTTGGGACCTATTGGGTATTCTTAAAAAAGTCTGAAAAACACTTAAGAATAATTTATCCATTTTAACCCATATTAACCTCAGGTAAAATAAATTTAACATGAGAAGGTTCGAGTGGCTAAACTGAGGTTCGGTTGCTCGAATAGACTCATTTTCAAAAACACTTTAAAATAGTTTGGCAACCTGAGTCCTGATACGGTAGCCCGAAGAAAAGTCAATAGCATTTGTTCGTAAGTTCGGGTGCCCGGTTAGTGGATCGATAGTCGTAACTCAAAGTTTCGGTCACTGAGGCCTATTTTTAAACTATTTTTCTCGGTAGCCCGAGTTGGTGAGGTGTCCCTTTCAAAGGGTTTGGGTGCCCGAGGAAGATATGTTTAAAACAAGTTCGGTCGCCCAAGAGCTTGGTCAACTGTTGACTTCTCAATAGTTAGAGCGCCCAAGGAGTTTTGAACTCTTCGGGATCGGTCATCTGAGCTCTCTTAAACTTCCCTATATTGTTCAATTTAGTTTATATTTAACACTCTTGAATTCTGTATGATACATGTGCATGAGTGTTGGGACCTAAAGTCATACTAGGGTCTTACTAAGCTTAAAATATATCCTATATGCATGACATGCAGGTAATTATTACAGACCATATACCTAGGTACTATTATAGGCCCATATTACATTATATGAATTTACAAAATGAAAGTGAATCTTTAAGGTCTTCATATCTTGCTTCAAGTGTCATTCCTTGAAATGCTCACATAAACCTACACATACACTTGAAAACCATCAAATACCTATGTATTTGTCATTATCAAAATCGGGTGAGACTTATAAGGTCAACATTCTCCTCCTTTTTATGATGACAAATACTTTGTGCAAAAGTGGGTACAACTAAGAAAGGCTCCTCCTAACTTTGTGGGTAAAGATAATTTAAACTCAAACAATGGGTAATTATAAATTGATTAAATGTTACCCACTTTTGCTTCTTCTCCTCCTTTTAGCAACCGCAAAAAGGATTATGAAAGTAATAGCCTTAGGTAATGGGTATGAATCATTTGTATACAAGATAAGTTTGGAAATTTTAAAAAATTTCAGCAGCATGCCATTTGAAAGTAGGACATTTCCCAAAAAAAAAAATCCTATATAAAAATGACCTATTTTGAGTTTTTAGGATTTAACAATTTATCCACAACTACTCAACTCAAACAGTTCAAGTATGATCAATACATAAAACATAAATGTAATCATCATCATGCAGTAGATATGAGAACTGTGCTTTGCAAAACATAATCAATTTCATAAAGTCTAAGCCAATGAAAGATATCAATAGTTATATGAAAAATACATGAAGCATCTCTTCTATACATGAGACCTAATTTACGTCTAATTTGTATGAACCTATCTTCTAGAAGTGGTTTAGTGAAAATTTCCGCCCACAGCTCACTAGTGCATACAAACTCAAAAGCCATATCCTATTTCTGCACATGATCATGAAGGAAGTGATGTCTAATTTCAATGTGTTTCGTTCGTGAATATGAGATAGGATTTTTTGAGATGTTGATTGCACCGGTATTATCACATTTAATCAGGACTGTATCATAGTACAATCCAAATTGCATAAGTTGTTCTTTCATATAAAGAGTTTGAGCACAATAATTTCCAACCACAATATATTCTGCTTCGGCTATGGATAAGGCAACTGAGTTTTGTTTCTTTGAGAACCAAGAAACGAGAGATTGTCCTAAATAGTGACAGCTGCCGCTATTACTCTTCCTATCAACCTTACTACCGGAAAAGTCAGCATCAGTACAACTCACGATCTCAAAGGTAGTATGCTTAGGGTACTATAAGTCTAACTTTATAGTTCCAACTAGATACTTAGAGATTTGTTTAACTACTAAAAGATGAGATTCCTTAGGTGCGGCTTGAAACCTAGCACACATGCATGCACTAAACTTAATATCAGGCCTACTAGCAATGAGATTTAGAAGACTCCCAATCATGCCATGACACAATATCACATCAACAGGGATCCCTTGCTCACATTTATCAAGTTTAATGGAAGAACTCATAGGGGTTCAAAGAATTTTACGATCTTCCATATTAAATTTCTTTAGCAAGTCCCTGACATATTTAGACTGGCATATGAAAGTTCCATATTCAGCTTGTTTAATTTGCAGCCCTAAAAAGAAACTAAGCTCACCCATCATGCTCATTTCAAATTCACTTTGCATGCACTTGAAAAACTCACTACACAACTCATCATTGGTTGCTCTAAAAATGATATCGTAAACATAAATTTGAACTAGGAGCATATCATCATTTTTGGATTTGATATAGAGTGTAGTGTCAATCTTTCCATGGGTTAACCCATTTTCTAATAGAAAACCACTAAAACTCTTTTACCAAGCTCTAGGAGCTTGCTTCAATCCGTACAAGGCCTTAGACAATAGGTAAACATGATCTGAAAATTTATGATTTTCAAAATCGGACGGTTGTTCTACATACACTTCTTTGTTAATATAACCATTAAGAAAAGAATTTTTAACATCCATTTGAAACAATTTAAAATTTTTGAAAGTGGCATAAGCAAGTAGCGTACGAATGGCTTCCATCCTAGCAACAAGAGCATATGTTTCATCAAAATCAATTCCCTCTTCATGATTATAACCTTGGGCAACTAGCCTTATTCCTATTTACTACCCCGTTCTCATCTTCCTTATTTCTATATACCCATTTAGTTCCAATAATTGTATGATCATTAGGCCTAGGAACTAGAGTCCGCACTTTGCTTCTTTTAAATTGATTAAGTTCTTCTTGCATGGACATCACCCATGAATCATCCTCTTTGGCTTCTTTAATATTTTTAGGTTCTTCATGGAAGATCTTGTGCCTACACCACGGGATGTTTCACCTATGATTTGATTTATATGATGGTTCCTAATGAATTTCCAATCTCTAGGCAACTCCTAAACTTCATTTTCATTGTCATTATCTTGAGATGATTTATCCTTTATTTCTGAATTTTCACTTGCATTGTTTTCAATAGATATTTTGTTTAAGTATTTTCTAATGTCAATATCATCTTCATCATCTTTCTTAGAAAATGGATTAGATTCATCAAATACGATAGGGATAGATTCAATGACAGTTAATATTCTTTTATTGAAAACTCTATATACTTTACTATTAAGAGCATAGCCTAGGAAAATGCCTTCATTGGATTTAGAATCAAATTTCCCTAGATGTTTATTATCCCTAAGTACAAAGCATTTACAACCAAAAACATGAAAATAGGAAATATTAGGTTTATGGTTGTTCCACAACTCATAAGGGGTTTTATGAAGTGATGGTCTAATCAACACCCTATTTATGACAAAACATGCAGTATTTATGGCCTCAACCCAAAAATAGTTAGGTAGCTTATGTTCATTCAGCATAGTTCTACTAATTTCTTGTAATGACCTATTCTTTCTTTCTACCACGTCATTTTGAATAATTTTCTATGCCTTCATTTTTAAATTCAGTGCCTCTATCATTTCTTATATAAGTTATCTTATAGCCTTTTTCATTTTGAATTCTCCTGCAAATCTTAGTAAATTGTTTACATGATTCATTTTTATATGAGAAAAATAACACCCATGTGAACCTAGAAAAGTCATCAACAATGACAAAAGCATATGTTTTACCACTAAGACTTTGCACAAAATTAGGACCAAACAAATCCAAGTGAAGCATTTCATATGGTCTAGTGGTTGATATAAATTTCTTTTTCTTAAAGCAAGAGTTTGTTTGCTTACCCATTTGACATGCATTACAAATTTTATCGTTCACAAATGGTGTTTTAGGCAAGTCTTTCACTAAATCTTTTCTCACTAGCTTTGACAATAAATCCATACTAGTGTTTCCTAATCGCCTATGTCATAACCAACTTGCTTTATTTATTGCAGAAAAACAAGTTACTTGTTGTGAAGCTAAGTTATCAAAAGTAGTAGTGTATACATTTTCATGGCGATCTGCAATAAAAAGAACTTTATGATCTGATTTACTTTCAACTATGCATTTATCATTTTCAAATGACACCTTATATGCTTTATCACACAATTGACTTATGCTCAATAAGTTATGCTTCAAGCCATCAACTAATAGAATATTATCAATAACCAGGGAAGGATCCTTACTGACCTTACCTACACCGATTGTCACCAAATGTCACATACCCTCCATATTTGGGAATGATTTACGCAAATTTTACGTTGTTGCCGGTCATGTGTCGTGAGCACCCGCTATCCAGGTACCCCTTGTCCTTGGAGGAGGACGATTTCAAACACACCTGCAAAATAGAATGAGTAATTGACACTGGTCCCCAAATTCTATTGATCCCATATGGGTTAGTGACTAGATCACCCTTAACTACCCATACTTTTCTAATTTTTACACGTCTATTTCTAAGTTGGCAATTAAATTGAATATGACCAATTTGTTTGCGTTTAAAACATTTCATTCTACACTTAAGATCTTTAGGTGGGATTTGAGATTTTGATTCATGAGTGAAATGTCTCAAGTAAAGATTAGGTCATCTAATATTCTCAATGCCATTAAAACCAAGGCCCTCTTTACTAAGAGAGTTTCTTTGGGCTCTAAGTAGTTTTTCAAAATTGTGTTGTACCTCGATGAATTTAAAAACAATTTTGGAGCTATCCTCCAATTTTCTCTCAAGCTTAGCGATAGTCAAATCATTTTCTTTCAAAATTGAAGCATGAGATGTTTATGCAATTCCAAACAATTTTGACCAATTTTTGCATTTCTTTTTCAAATCATCATTTTCTTTGGTCATTTTATTCAACAGTTTAGAGACACAAATATTTTCAAATTGCAATTCTCTAAAAGTAGGAATGCTATCAGATTCAAAATCATCAAAAGAGTAATATGAACATAAAGAACAAGAAGACGATACCTCATCATCATGTGCCATCAAGCACATATTAGCAACCTCTGAGTTGCTGCGGTCCGAGTCTGAGTCACCGCTACTTAATTTATCCCATGAAGTGTCTGCTTTCATGGCTTTCTTCTTTTTCCTAGCATCATTTTTTAGCAATGGGTAGTCTGGCTTGATGTGTCCAACTTTGTTGCAATTGTAACACATGAGAGCATTTGATTTTTCTTTTCTTTTACTAAACTCTCCCTTCTCAAATGCAACCTCCTTATATCTTTTGTATGGATTTCTATTTTTCCTAAAGAATTTGCTGAATTTTCTAGTTAGCAAGGCCATATCATCCTCAGAGTCAGGTTCACTGCATTCACTAGAAGTATTAGTGGAGGTTTTCAATGCAGTCACCATTTTTGCCCTATTATGTTCATTGAGTCTCTCATTTATAGTTAATTCATAGGTAATTGGGGAACCTATCAATTCATCTCGGGTTATGGCCTTAAGGTCTCTACCCTTAGAGATGGTCGTAACCTTAGCTTCCTAAATAGGAGGCAAGCCTTTAAGAATCTTCCTAATCATCTCGTATGAAGGATAGGCCTTACCTAATGCATGCTGGGAGTTTAGAATGTGTGTGAATCTAGTGTACATGCTCTGAATGGACTCACCTACATTCATCCTAAAGACCTCATATTCACTAGTCAGCATATCTATCCTACTATCGTTCACATCCCTAGTACCTTCATATGTGACTTCTAATTTATCCCAGATTTATTTTGCAGTAGCATATGCCATTATTCTATTAAACTCATTCACATCAATACCACAATATAAATTATTCATTGCAGTGGCATTCAAACTAACAACTTTCATATCATCATCATTATATTCTTCCTCAGTTTTAGGGACTCTAGTCTCACCCTCTATTTTCATAGGAACATAATTTCCCTTACAGACGATCCTCCACACCTCCCAATCTATATTTTGAAGGTAGATACGCATCCTCTATTTTCTAAAGGTGTAATTAACAGGACTGAAAATCAGAGGTCATGTGGAAGATGGTTCCTCAGGGAAAGGGGTCACGGTGCTATAAGCCATCTAAGATCTTTTGCAAAAATAACTATTGAATCTATGCTACGTGACTCTAATACCAATTGTTAGCTTTACCATGATCCCAAGAGGGGCGGTGAATTGGTATTTTCAAAATTGATGCCCTAGGTCCCCTAATAACAATATCACACAACCTTAAGGTCAATCTAATACAAATAAGTTAACTCAATTTAAATGTACAGTGGAATAGCACAACTAAATTAACCAATCATGCACGAGAAAGTAGTAGATAAAGATGACACCTAGAAATGTTATCGACGTTTGGAAAATTGCCTACGTCCCCGTCTTGGCTAACAAGCACAAGGATTACCACTATAATGCTCACTTAAGCAGGTGGAGCGGCACCTAAACAACCAGCTCAATTAGTACAGGGCTGACCTCAACCTTTACAGACAATCCTTACTGGGCTGGATTACCACCCCCTTGAGCCACGCTTGGAATAGAACAGTATGTTCATAATAAGAATAGTACAGTGATTATGCTTTCATGCAAAGTAGATATAGACACCCTATTTTTCCCCTAGCCAAATAGAACAAGGGGTCCCCTCTTATTATTATTATTATTATTATTATTATTATTATTATTATTATTATTATTATTATTATTATTATTATTATTATTATTTTCCTATATTATTAGTACTTTACTATTATTTTGCTTGTATTTTTATTATCATTATTATTAGTATTTTTCATTTTTTATTATTATTACTAGTACTTTCACTATCTTTATTTTCTTTTTACTTTACTATAATTATTTTTTTTATTTATTTTATTGTTTGTGATATATTATTATTATTATTATTATTATTATTATTATTATTATTATTATTATTATTATTATTACGGTTATTTGTTTATTATTATTATTATTATTATTATTATTATTATTACTGTTATTTGTTTATTATTTATTAGTATTATTAGTATTATTTACCTACATTATTATAAGTAATTTATTATTATCACTATTATTTATTTATTATTATCATTATAATTATTTTATCTTTATTATTTTTATTTTTACTATAATTATTTATTATTATTTACTATTAATAGTAGTATTATTTTTATTATTATTATCTTATGGATACTTATATTATTATGATAATTATTATTATTATTATTTCCTTTTTCATTATTACCATAAGAATAAAAGAATAAAAAAAAAAGAAAAAGAAAATCAAAGAAGGAAGGTTGTATTAGGGTTTTCATTTTTTTTTATTATAAAGCAAAGGGGGCTCTGCACAACAGCCAGGGGAGGCCATTCTAAAAAAAAACCTAGCTTCTTCCTCTTCATCCCGCTGCCCTCTGCCACTCTCTCCAACACAGCAACCCCCCCGAGCCACTCCACAGCCATCTTCCCACAAACCCTCTGTTGCAACCCTCGGATTCCAGCCCACCACTCCGCAGCACAGCAGTCCCTGAGCCCATCTTCTTCTTCATCCTCTACCCATCTCCATTCTCCTCTCTGTCCCTCAATCTCAACCTCCCTCACATACAGCCACTGCAACCATCTCTTCTCCAGCCCCTCATGTGCTTCTCTGCACAGCGACAGGAACCTGAGACGCCCCACACCAGCAGCAGCGGCCAGCACTGCCGGGACTCCCCCCTGCGGCAACCATCCCTACCATTCTCCTGCACCAGTCACATAGAGCACCCGCAGCAGCTCCATCTTCTCCGGCCGCTAGCCACTGCTGCAACTCCGGAGACCACGAACAGCCCCTCCAGCCCACACCGCTGCAACACTTCGGCCACCGGCCAGTCCTCCTCGTCGCCGTCAAAGCCTGGCACCTCCAGATTTCCGACCATCATCCTCTTAGTCCCGGCTGTACCCCCCCCCCTCTGTGAGTCCCCTGCCTCCCTCTGTTTTTGCTGCACACTGTCTATATACATACACACACACAAATATATAAATATATATGCATAGGTATACTGGTATCATGTGGATTTCAGTACATAAAGTTAGTTTTTTTTTTTGTGATTATTGGAAGATATGTTAATTGTTATTATATATATATATATATATATATATTTAGATTTATATGATTTATCATTATTCTATTGTTCCATGGTTTTGGGTTGTTATTTTATATATATGCAGTGGCTTGATTTAATATTGTCATTATTTTATACTGATATGTAATAGCCTATGTGTTTTCTTTATTTATTAGGTATATATTTTATCATTCGATATATGTGTGTTATTGTCTTATGGTATTAATTTTTGTAGGTTTATCGTGTATTTATTGTCGATGTGCTTTTGCATGTAGTATATTTAGGGGTTCTTATTTATGTCTGAATTTATTGTGCATATTAAATAATATTATTATTGTTGGATTATTATTTTTTTTTTAATACCCTATTACATGTCCATACTTCTTGTTGTACTTATTTATTTAACATCGATATTTAAAAATTGATATTCATGTTTGTATCTTTTGTAGTATTTATGATTATATTTGTAGAATTTTCTTGTTAAACTTTTACTGTTATAGGATTTTTAATATTTGTTAAGTTGATATCCACGTTTGTATTTTGGCTATGTGTATTATTTAATAATCATTGTTGTCATTGCAAAATTGTTATGGTTAAAATATGTCTTAATATTTAATTTTAAACTTTTGTTGTATCCATTGTAAATATTAAATAGTGTATTATCAAGGTAGGATTTTTACATGTTTAGTAGTAAGGTAATATTACATATTTAGTAAATTAGGATCTTAAGCTTGGTGTTTTATTGATATTATATGTGAATTAATAATTTTAGTTATATGTATAGCACATATTAGCACATTGGTGAATATTACATATTTAGCATTTTTGTATTTTTTTTATTATATATTTAGTGATTTAGGGTTTAATGGATATTATATGTTTAGTAAATTAGCATTTTAATCGCATGTTTAGCATCAATTATTTTTTTTTTAGTATATTAATATAGTCAGTATTAATTATTAGTATCCTAGTATTTTTAGTAACAGCTATTTTTGGTATATAAATATGTTTAGTATTAATCATTATTAGAATCTGACTATATTTAGTATTAAGTATCCTTAATATATTAATATATATAGTATTTAGTTACTTATTTTGACATTCATAATATGTTAATAGGTATGTGAGGCTTATTATTCTATTACCATATTTTAAAAACCTCCCATGTTAGTAGTTTCCTATAAAAATTTTATATATAATTTCAAAATTTTAAGAGTGTATTTTCTTAATTATGATCCCTATGATTTTATTGCGAGGGTATGAGCTTTCAGGAATCACGTACCCTAAGCTCTGAGGGAATATATATATGTATATATTATCTTTATTTATTTATTATTTTATTTGTTTATTTTTTTTACATGTATTTATAAATTCATAAAAAAGAAGTAATTTAAAGAATTATTAGATTAACTTAGTGATAATTTCAAATTAATTAGGTACCGTTCGTAAGAACGGGCGCGTAGGGGGTGCTTGTACCTTCCCCTCGCGTAACCGAACTCCCGAGTCCAACTCTGGTAACATAGACCCATTCTACCCCTAACGGGGTAGCAATCATGTGTTCTAACCGCACTAAAGGTTAGTGGCGACTCTGACATTCCCATTTTTCCCTGAAAATATTAAAATGATTTTAATATCGCAGCTCGGGGCACACGCGCTCCCGGGACGTCGCGACAGCTTGGCGACTCCGCTAGGGACTTTAGAGAGGGGACTTTAGAGAGTCGAGCCATTAATTAATTAGAAATTATCGCAAGTTCAAATTTAATAAAACTTTTAATTACTCCTTATTTTGTAAATATAGTAATTCGTAAATAACCTTGATTAATTGTAAATATTTTGCTTCCATAATTTACAAATAACCTTACTTAATTAAAAATATTTTGTTTCCTAATTTTGTGAATATTGATTGTAAATATTTTGTTTCCAAATATTCTGAATAAAGCATATTAATTGTAAGATATTTTGAATAAGTGTAATAATTATAGATATTTTGTATACTAATCGTAAATATTTTGTTTCCTTATTTTTTGTTTCCAAATTTTTTTTTTGAATAAACATATTGATTGCATATATTGTGTTTCCTTATCTTTTGAATATATATTGTAGATATATTGTTTCCATATTGTTTATAACATGTGAATAAATGTGGGGATAGTGGGATTAGGTTAAATTTAAATTCACACACTCTCACGCTCTATACCCGAGCTTTACCTGCTAAGATTAGATAGGGGTGTAATAACATTTGTCCCTTCGTAGCTTAAGCTTGATGGGACCCGCGAACCACCCCGCTCAATGCGAGTTTTGTCCGGACCCCTATGAGGGAGGATGAAATTTCAAATTGGGGACCTTTTTGTCAATAGGGATTAGAGCCTACCCACACGTACTTGTCCATAGTTTGTCCTTAACTAGGATGGAGCCATGAAGAACCTTGTATATACATACCTACCCTGGGTTGGGACAGGAGCCACATCCTTCTCCATGTATAGTATATATATATATGTTGTACTTTGTATTATATCATACATTTTGCGTCGAGTTTTACATACTACTTAGTCAATATTCAGAAAAAGCCCAATAATGAGACAAAGGCCCATCCTTTCAAAAATGAAGCACTTGGCCCAACTATTTTAAAATATGGGTTGGCCCAACCCTTTTCAAATAACTCGGGCCCAATTTTTTGAGAAATAACAAGTATAGGCACAACATTTTATTAAGCAAAAACTCGACCCAGGCCTGATTTTCAAAAAAAAAAAAAAAAAAAAGGGGTTAAACCCAAACTTCAAAAATGGGCTTAGGTCCTATTACCTAAAAATCCGGCCCAACCCTTTTCAAATAACTTGGGCCCAATTCTTTAAAAACAAACCCAGGCCCGACCTTTTCCTAAGTAAAAACTAGGCCCAAGTCTGATTTTCAAAAAGGTTAAAACCCAGATTTCAAAAGTGGGCTTCGGCCCTATTATTTAAAAATATGGGCCAACATTTTTCTAAGCAATCCAAGCCTAAGCCCTTTTAAAACTAGGGCCTGATCCCATCATGAAATATACTGAAGCCCATATTTTAATATACTTGAGGCCCAAGTGCACACTAAAGTCCACAAGCCCATATTGAACAAATCCAGTGGGTTAACTAACTTGGGTTAACCCCAACCTCAGATCATAATTTGACCCTTCATAGAATCTGAGGTACATAGACCGTCATCAAAGAAAAGAATGATTGAGGGAAGAATTGAATTGAAATTGTGGCCCATCAATGATTGTCTTGATCTTAAAATCTCTTATTAGTAGGACTTTTCCTAAAATACTGACGAAGTAGTTAGTTAGGTTACATTGCATCCATGCATTCATGCATAATTTCACACATAATCATGCACGATAGGTCACATGCATGGTCATATCTCTATTTGTATGTGTAATTGCACTAGTTACATCCATGCACAAACATTCATTGCACCCATGCATTCATGCATAATTTCACACATACCCATGCACGATAGGTCACATGCATGTTCATATCTCTATTTGTGTGAGTAATTGCATTAGTTACATCCATGCACAAACGTTTATCGCATCCCATGGTCATGCATTAAATACTCACACATTCATGCCTTACATAATCATACATTCAGTTTTAGAAAGGAAGTTTTGGTCCACAGCTCTCTTAAGGAAAAGAAGTCGTTTGAGTAGAAAAAAACAATAATTGAAACCATTACACATCAGTACAATACCCGAAGAAAGGCAAGAGAAATGAGCGAACAGCTAGAAAACAGGGTCCTAGGCATAGAACAAGGACAGGAAGAATTGATTGAAAAAATGAGCAAAATTATGGAATTGTTGATGAACAAAGGAAAAGTGGTACAAAATGATTCTGAAACAGATATAGACCCTACTCATCCTCCAGGGTTCACCCTAAATCATGGACAAACATCAGCTCCACCACCGGGCGTCATGGGGGATCCAATGCCAAATATGCCTCCATTTATCCCAACTGTGCCAGCATAGGGGTTTCCAGTGGCAGGGACTTCCCCCTTAACAACTCCTGATATAGGGATAAATAGATTTGAGTCTGAACGTCGTTGTGATGTATTGGAAGAGCGCTTGAAAGCAATTGAAGGGTATAATACATTTGACTCCGTTGATCCTAATGACCTTTGCCTGGTGCCAAAGGTCACTCTGCCGCCAAAATTCAAGATGCCGGATTTCGAAAAATTTGATGGAACCCACTGTCCTCGAACCCATTTACGCCTTTATTGCCAAAAAATGGCTGCACACACCGATAACGAGAGGTTGATGATGCATTGCTTTCAAGATAGCTTGACTGGAGCGGCTATCAGATGGTACATTCAGCAGGATCGAGCTCGAATCCGTACTTGGAAAGATTTGGCAAATTCATTTATAGCTCAATACCGCCATATGATAGAAATGGCACCTGATCGTATGACCCTGCAAAGAATGCAAATGAAACCTAACGAAACATTCAGAGAATATGCATATAGATGGAGGGACATGTCTATCCAAGTGAGCCCTCTGGTGGACGATAGGGAGGCTATCTCCCTATTCGTGAATACATTGAAAGATCCCTACTTTGAGCATCTCTTAGGGGCAACCCCCTATGACTTCATGGATATTGTATCTACCGGAGAGAGGATTGAGACGGCCATCAAAGTTGGAAAAGCCAAAAGTAGTGACGGAGAAACCGGTTCGAACAAGAAATGGACAAATAGGAAGAAGGATGATGAAACTCATATGATTCAAGGGCAAAAATACCAAAGAGGTCATAACCAAGGGTTTAGAAGAAATCTAGTTAACCAGATAGCGCATACAGGCACAGGGTCTCAGTTTGTTCCCTATGGGCCTACCCTCACACAGAAAAATGTTCAGACACAGAGATATGGTCCTAATAGGGTGGAACCAATTCCCATGTCCTATTCGGAATTGTTCCCCCAATTGCTCGAAAGAAGGCTCATTTCAACAATTCCTGGTGTAGCCGTACGACACCCCCTACCACAATGGTATGACCCAGATGCTAAGTGCGCGTATCACTCCAATTCTCCAGGTCACACCGTTGACCGCTGTTGGACATTTAAACACAAGGTACAGTCGTTGAGGGATGCCGGTTGGTTGGTCTTCGATGATAAGCAGCCAGGAATCCAGAGTGATCCCCTACCCAATCACGGGGAAAGAAATGGTTAATATGTTGTATGAAGGACTGGGAGCCGAGGTCAGGCAAAAGAATATGTCAAGTTATGGATCCTAGAGTTCTCATAAGGAGCCCAAAGGGAGCAAAAGTACACAAGGGGCAAGTTTTTGATTATCTAGTTTGTTTCATGTGATGATGTCATTCCCTATCTTCTGGCAGTCTGTCGACACTATTGTCTCGGACAATTTCCCTTTCATCAATAAATTGAATTATGCATTTTCTCATATCACTTGTGTCTTGAGTTCAGTTAACCAAAAATTTGTTTGCTGATGTTTCGTGTAAAGATAAGGAAAATAATAATACCAATATTCATAAGCCAAAAAGTGATGTTAATTTTGAAAACCAAACACAAGAGATGGAATCAGAAGAAGATAAAACAATTTTCCTCACCCTATGAAGACAGATGTTGTGAAGAAATAAAGAATCTTGAAGGAATTCAGTAAAATATATGTGCTGTGCCAAGAATTTCAAGTCAATTCACTATTCATGTTTTGATCAAATGATAGATGGCCATCTTTGGCCGACCAGTTATCCCTAAAAGAACCAAATATTGATTTATCAATTGTTAAAAAAGTTGAGCCTGAATGTTAAACTAGTCTTTTCTTAAAAGTCAGTTCACCAAAAAGTTAACCTGGGTTGGGTCTCCTAACGTTTGGCAAGTCATATGAGACAACAATGGGCTATCGAAATGATGGCAGGCCATTTTTCTGCTACCCAAAAGAAACTCAAAGAAGAAATCTCTTGCAAGCCCTTTTGAGCCTGAAAAATTCATTTATTGATTAACTCGTCAAAGGATCACACCCCACACTGGGGCAGTTTAAGAGAAATCAGTCCCAAAGGATGTCCAAATAAAATGCTAAAAATTCCTTCACAAAAGGAAGAGCAAAAGTGCAGTAAAAAAGAATATGCAGGGAAGAGAAAGAAGAAAAAAAAAAAAAGGAAAGAAAGAAATAAGGACATATTACATATGTGATCTTTGACCAAATTACCCTTGATAAAATTGACAATTTTGAGCCTTATTTAACCTTTTTCTTCTTTAACCTATAACCCCCCAGCCTACATTACGGTCCAAATGAAGACCTGACCAGATTGGTACACACTGTTGTCTCAAATGATTTGTCAGACTCAATGACGAGTCTGAACTACGTGATGACCTGATCTTGAAAAGGTACTTAGGCAGCTTGTTTAAATAACAAGTTCGTTCAACATCTTGCAAAACGTCTCAACTCAAACTGGGGGCGTAAAACATTATTTGGGGTGGTATTTTTTAGCCTTAGTTTCCATTTTATTTTGAAAACTTGTATCCCTCAGCCTACGTTTCGTTCCGAGTCTTAAAGACCATCTTGAGATCAAAACATGAGTTGAACTTGACTAAACTAAAGACAACGTTTAAATAGTTGAAATTTCTAATGGTTTCACAGCAGGATGAAACAAAAGAAGAGAGGTGGCCATCGATAAAGCTGGGACAGTCAAAGAAAAGATCAGCCATTCAGTTTGGTAAATTAACATCAATATCATATGACTTTTGAATATTGGTATGAATTATTTCTTGTAATAGCATTGGAACATGGTAAAACATCTATTTTTGGGTGGTTGACCTTTTGATTTCACAAGTTGATGTCATAATTGCATAATCATTCCTCATTTAAAAAAAAAAAAAAACAAAGGGGTGGATAGTCAAAGAGTTTCGGAACCATTGGTGTGCTTCTTATAGAGGAGGTCCCCATTGAGAAAATATAATGCACATAGAATCAGTCAATTTAACTGGGGCAAATGTCATGTCGAGCTTTAGAGATCTGCTTATTCAAGAAGAATCTAACAACCAGGCCAAGATTAGTGGCAGATAAACTTATCTGGGGCAAGTTTCAGTTTCAGTGGGACTTATTCATGCACCTTCTTATCAGATTGGATGAATAGGAAAACAGGGCCAAGAGCAGTTATAAATCCATTGAACTGGGTAGATTCTATGATGAAGTTTCATTTGAGCCGAGTTGACCACCTCCATTAAGAAAATTGGGCCAAGATCAGTTATGAATCCATTCAGCTGAGGCAAGTCTCGAGGGAACCAGGTCAGAGGCAACATAGTCAAGATTAGAGATTGATCGGTTGATTATAGGCACATTGGAAAAAGAAAGTTCATGCATTGTCATGCATTTCATGCATTACACAGAAAAAGTGCATACATATTATATCATGCAACATGCATACATATAGAAATAGAGCATCATTCATTCATACTTGCCTGGTTGAATAAACTTCTGAATAATTCTTTTGCATCCTTAACTAAGCCATTCTTGTCTAGACATATTTTAAAACTGGGGCAGCTGGCTCCCATGCACAGATTGACATACTTTGAAACTATGGCAGTTGACCTAAGGAAGCAATTGATGCATTGGTTGTTGAGTCTTAAAGAGGGTAATCTAAAGATAGCCAAAGAAACTCAAGATTTTGTTCCTGATCAATAATCCCCGGGTGAAATAATTTTGAACCCTAGACTTGAGGACATTTTCCAGAAAAATCTCATGGTCTCGCACTCGATTGATCACCCTCAGCAGAGTAACCATTTTCCAAAATACTGACCTTCCAAAAGATCTCCGGATCCTATACCCGAGTATTCATCATCAATTCAAAAATTCATCTGGCTCTCGGGACCCTATACCCGAGCAATCATCATCAATTCAAAATTCATCTTGCTTTTGGGATCCTATACCCAAGTATTCATCATCAATTCAAAAATTCATCTGGATCTCGGGATCCTATACCCGAGCATTCATCATCAATTCAAAATTCATCTTGCTCTCGGGATCCTCTACCTGAGCATTCATCATCAAGTTGACAATTCATCTGGCTCTCGGTATCCTATACCCGAGCAATCATCATCAATTCAAAATTCATCTTTCTTTTGGGATCCTATACCTGAGCATTCATCATCAAATTCACAATTCATCTGGCTCTTGGTATCCTACACCCAAGTATTCCTCATCAATTCGAAAATTCATCTTGCGAGTCAAGATTCTACAGCCGAATCATCATTAACCATCGGTCCAAAATTCCGATCGAATAGTCATCAGACTCTCAGAATCCTACATCTGAGAAGTCCTCGAGATCCTACACTCGAGCAATCAGAAAACTCTCAGAATCCTACATCTGAGAAGTCCTCAAGATCCTACACTCGAGCAATTAGCAAACTCTCAGAATCCAACATCTGAGAAGTCCTCGAGATCCTACACTCGAGCAATCAGAAAACTCTTAGAATCCTACATCTGAGAAGCCCTCGAGATCCTACACTCGAGCAATCAGAAAACTCTCAGAATCCTACATCTGAGAAGTCCTTGAGATCCTACACTCGAGCAACTAGAAAACTCTTGGAATCCTACATCTGAGAAGTTATCGAGATCCTACACTCGAGCGATCATCAAACTCTCATAATCCTACATCTGAGAAGTCCTCGAGATCGTACACTCGAGCAATCAACAAACTCTCAGAATCCTACATCTGAGAAGTCCTCGAGATCCTACACTCGAGCAATCAGAAAACTCTTGGAATCCTACATCTAAGAAGGCCTCGAGATCCTACACTCGAGCAATCAACAAACTCTCAGAATCCTACATCTGAGAAGCCCTCGAGATCCTACACTCGATTAATCAACAGACTCTTAGAATCCTACATCTAAGAAGGCCTCGAGATCCTCCACTTCAGCAATCATTATACTCTCGGAATCCTACATCTGAGAAGCCCTCGAGATCCTACACTCGAGCAATCAAAAAACTCTCAGAATCCTACATCTGATAAAGTCCTCGAGATCCTACACTCGAGCAATTAGGAGACTCTCGGAATCCTACATCTGAGAAGTCCTCGAGATCCTACACTCGAACAATCAACAGACTCTCACAATCCTACATCTGAGAAGTCCTCGAGATCCTATACTCAAGCAACCATCAAACTCTCAAAATCCTACATCTGGGCAGCCCTTGAGATCCTACACTTGATGCACATCATCCGTGAACTATAGCTCGGGTTCCTACACCCGATGCGAGTCACCCTCCATAAACTATAATCGGGATCCTACACCCGATTGATCATTCTCCAATGTAGTAACCATTTTTCAAAGACTTAGGATTCTACTCCTGAATACTCAGAATCTTACACTTGAGTGATCATCTCTGGTTGGCAGAAATAAACAACTCTTAATTAACCTGAAAAGTCATAGAGAGTTGAATGCCTTGGCTCAAATAGGTGTCTTTTATCTTTGCAGGCTTGTTGCTACAAAAACGTAGGAGAGTTCTTATCGTTACATTGAAGCAACTAAGCCTACAAAGAGGGGCAGCTGTAGACACCCTATTTTTGCCCTAGCCAAATAGAACAAGGGGTCCCCTCTTATTATTATTATTATTATTATTATTATTATTATTATTATTTTCCTATATTATTAGTACTTTACTATTATTTTGCTTGTATTTTTATTATCATTATTATTATTATTATTTATTTTTTATTATTATTACTAGTACTTTCACTATCTTTATTTTCTTTTTACTTTACTATAATTATTTTTTTTATTTATTTTATTGTTTGTGATATATTATTATTATTATTATTATTATTATTATTATTATTATTATTATTATTACTGTTATTTGTTGTTTATTATTATTATTATTATTATTATTATTATTATTATTATTATTACTGTTATTTGTTTATTATTTATTAGTATTATTAGTATTATTTACCTACATTATTATAAGTAATTTATTATTATCACTATTATTTATTTATTATTATCATTATAATTATTTTATCTTTATTATTTTTATTTTTACTATAATTATTTATTATTATTTACTATTAATAGTAGTATTATTTTTATTATTATTATCTTATGGATACTTATATTATTATGATAATTATTATTATTATTATTATTTCCTTTTTCATTATTACCATAAGAATAAAAGAATAAAAAAAAAGAAAAAGAAAGTCAAAGAAGGAAGGTTGTATTAGGGTTTTCATTTTTTTTTTATTATAAAGCAAAGGGGGCGCTGCACAACAGCCGGGGGAGGCCATTCTAAAAAAAAACCTAGCTTCTTCCTCTTCATCCCGCTGCCCTCTGCCACTCTCTCCAACACAGCAACCCCCCCGAGCCACTCCACAGCCGTCTTCCCACAAACCCTCTGTTGCAACCCTCGGATTCCAGCCCACCACTCCACAGCACAGCAATCCCTGAGCCCATCTTCTTCTTCATCCTCTACCCATCTCCATTCTCCTCTCCGTCCCTCAATCTCAACCTCCCTCACATACAGCCGCTGCAACCATCTCTTCTCCAGCCCCTCCTGTGCTTCTCTGCATAGCCACAGGAACCCGAGACGCCCCACACCAGCAGCAGCGGCCAGCACTGCCGAGACTCCCCCCTACGGCAACCATCCCTACCATTCTCCCGCACCAGTCACACAGAGCACCCGCAGCAGCTCCATCTTCTCCGGCCGCTAGCCACTGCTGCAACTCCGGAGACCACGAACAGCCCCTCCAGCCCACACCGCTGCAACACTTCGGCCACCGGCCAGTCCTCCTCGTCGCCGTCACCGCCTGGCACCTCCAGATTTCTGGCCATCATCCTCTCAGTCCTTGCTGTACCCCCCCCCCCCCTCTGTGAGTCCCCTGCCTCCCTCTGTTTTTGCTGCACACTGTCTATATACATACACACACACAAATATATAAATATATATGCATAGGTATACTGGTATCATGTGGATTTCAGTACATAAAGTTAGTTTTTTTTTTGTGATTATTGGAAGATATGTTAATTGTTATTATATATATATATATATATATATATATATTTAGATTTATATGATTTATCATTATTCTATTGTTCCATGGTTTTGGGTTGTTATTTTATATATATGCAGTGGCTTGATTTAATATTTTCATTATTTTATACTGATATGTAATAGCCTATGTGTTTTCTTTATTTATTAGGTATATATTTTATCATTCAATATATGTGTGTTATTGTCTTATGGTATTAATTTTTGTAGGTTTATCGTGTATTTATTGTCTATGTGCTTTTGCATGCAGTATATTTAGGGGTTCTTATTTATGTCTGAATTTATTGTGCATATTAAATAATATTATTATTGTTGGATTATTATTATTATTTTTAATACCCTATTACATGTCCATACTTCTTGTTGTACTTATTTATTTAACATCGATATTTAATAATTGATATTCATGTTTGTATCTTTTGTAGTATTTATGATTATATTTGTAGAATTTTCTTGTTAAACTTTTACTGTTATAGGATTTTTAATATTTGTTAAGTTGATATCCACGTTTGTATTTTGGCTATGTGTATTATTTAATAATCATTGTTGTCATTGCGAAATTGTTATGGTTAAAATATGTCTTAATATTTAATTTTAAACTTTTGTTGTATCCATTGTAAATATTAAATAGTGTATTATCAAGGTGGGATTTTTACATGTTTAGTAGTAAGGTAATATTACATATTTAGTAAATTAGGATCTTAAGCTTGGTGTTTTATTGATATTATATGTGAATTAATAATTTTAGTTATATGTATAGCACATATTAGCACATTGGTGAATATTACATATTTAGCATTTTTGTATTTTTTTATATTATATATTTAGTGATTTAGGGTTTAATGGATATTATATGTTTAGTAAATTAGCATTTTAATCGCATGTTTAGCATCAATTATTTTTTTTTTAGTATATTAATATAGTTAGTATTAATTATTAGTATCCTAGTATTTTTAGTAACAGCTATTTTTGGTATATAAATATGTTTAGTATTAATCATTATTAGAATCTGACTATATTTAGTATTAAGTATCCTTAATATATTAATATATATAGTATTTAGTTACTTATTTTGACATTCATAATATGTTAATAGGTATGTGAGGCTTATTATTCTATTACCATATATTAAAAACCTCCCATGTTAGTAGTTTCTTATAAAAATTTTATATATAATTTCAAAATTTTGGGTGTGTATTTTCTTAATTATGATCCCTATGATTTTATTGCGGGGGTATGAGCCTTCGGGCATCACGTACCCTAAGCTCTGAGGGAATATATATGTATATATTATCTTTATTTATTTATTATTTTATTTGTTTATTTTTTTTACATGTATTTATAAATTCATAAAAAGGAGTAATTTAAAGAATTATTAGATTAACTTAGTAATAATTTCAAATTAATTAGGTACCGTTCGTAAGAACGGGCGCGTAGGGGGTGCTTGTACCTTCCCCTCGCGTAACCGAACTCCCGAGCCGAACTCTGGTAACATAGACCCATTCTACCCCTAACGGGGTAGCAATCATGTGTTCTAACCGCACTAAAGGTTAGTGGCGACTCCGACATTCCCATTTTTCCATGAAAATATTAAAATGATTTTAATATTGCCGCTCGGGGCACACGCGCTCCCGGGACGTCGCGACAGTAGATATGTACTCAATATAGATAGTCACATGCACATCAACAATATGGATATAGTGTAAGCTCAATGATGTAAATAGTTGTGCAAACAACACTCAATAGGGTATGATCAATGGAATGTTCAAGAGTGATCAATACATGTTATATCTTTGAAAGTAGGTAAAGCAAATTTCAATAACTAATCAAGATTCCATAGATATCAATTAGATATTCAAACTAGCTCAAGAAATTTTTCTTCAATGAGATAAGCACACTACTAGTTTGAAAAATATTTTGGCTTATTGAAAATAATTTTGCACAACAAAAATCAAAGCTATCAGAGTCTTGCAACAACTATGCAAAGACCCCTAAGCTTGCTAGTCGATCCCAACAAAAGATTTATAATATGAAAACAGTGGGATAAAACTTAGCCAAATTCCCCGAAAATAATATCAATAATCAATCAAGAAAATGGGAGTTTTAGCACTATCTAGCAATTACAAGTACACTCACTAAGCTTTTACAATACCAAGATGTATCAAAAGAACGAGTATTTGAGGGTATTTGTGCAAAGTAGGATTTTAGAGTTGAGAGGATTCTTGGCTAATGATTTTTTCTAATTTCTTCCTAATCCTCACAAATGAACCTATATTTATAGACAAGGTAAAAAATATAATTGCTTGGTACCTATTGGATATTCTTAAAAAAAGTCTGAAAAACACTTAAGAATAATTTATCCATTTTAACCCATATTAACCTCAAGTAAAATAAAAATAACCCAAGAATGTTCGGGTGGCCGAACTGAGGTTCGGTCGCCCGAACAGACTCATTTTCAAAAACGCTTTAAAATAGTTCGGTAGCCCGAGTCCTAATATGGTAGCCTGAAGAAAAGTTAGTAGCATTTGCTCGCAGGTTCAGGTGCCCGGTCAATGTGTCAGTAGCTCGAACTCAGAGGTTCGGTTGCCAAAGCTTGTTTTTGAACTGTTTTCCTCAGTAGCCCGAGTTGGTGAGGGGTCCCTTTCTAAGGGTTTAGGTGCTCGGGAAAGATATGTTTAAAACAGGTTCAGTCACCCGAGAGCTTGGTCAACTGTTGACTTCTCAACAGTTCAGGTGCCTGATGAGTTTTGAACTCCTGGGGTTCGGTCGCCCGAGTTCTCTCAAACATCCCTATAATGTTTAAATTAGTTTATATTTAACACTCCTAAATTTTGTATGATATATGTGCATTAGTGTTGGAACCTAGAATCATACTAGGGTCTTACTGAGCTTATAGTATATCATATATGCATGACATGCAGGTAATTATTATAGACCATATACCTAGTTACTATTATAGACCCATATTACATTAAATGAATTTACAATATGAAAGAGAATCTTCAGGGTCTTCATATCTTGCTTCAAGTGACATTCCTTGAAATTCTCATATAAACCTACGAATACACTTGAATCCATCAAATACCTAGGTATTTGTCATTATCAAAACCTATAAGGTCAACAATCAAAAAGGGGGAGATTGTTGTCCTTACAAGGCTTAAAATCTTGTTTTGATGATAAAAAATCAGAGAAATTAACATATTTGGTTAAGTGATGATATTTCATGACTCAATTATGTGAATACAAGGTCAAGTGCTCACAAGGATCATTGAAAGCTTATGCTCCAAAGAAAGATGATCAAATGAAACTTAAAGAATATTAAGGCATGGATTCAAAGATGATCTAGTAAAACTTGAAGATCATGAGAGCATGAATATTAAAGAGAACTTGCTAAAAGCTTAAAGTATATTTAAACTTGAATACAAGACGGAGTCAAAGAAAGACAAGCATGAAGATTCAAGGGCTTAGAATATCAAAGTCTTAAGAAGTCTTTATGTAAGTACTTCAAACAATTTCAATATAGATGCATTAAACTCTTGGGTTAATATCTTGGACCTAATCACCGTCTTAAAATATTTGGAAAATATTTTTATAAGGTCAAAAGTTATTTAAAAAAGGTTAAAATTATTTTTGGAATGAAAAGCACTAAAACAGGATTTTCCAAATTCGGTTATTTTTATCTATATTTACATTGATGTGTATTTTTATCCATCAAACACTCCTTATCTTAAAAAGTATTCAACATGCAAGTTGTGAGATTTTTTCTTATCTTTCTGTTAATACCAAGAAATTATAATTTGGAGTTGTGTCAAAAATGTTATGACCAACATACTAAAAGGGGATCGAAGCTGTTAGGTGACTGAAGTTTAATCTCAGAAGCCTGAAGAATTTCCTTTGACAATTGAAGATTAAGTTCATTCTACTAAAGAATTTCTGGATAAATTTATGAAGAGGTGGTGTATCCTTAGTTGACTGACCCTGAAACATTAGTAGACTGAACCTAAATTTTAGTAGACTAAACCTCGGCAATGACCATATTTTTTAAACGTTTTAAATTCAAATTTTGTATTTCGTGCACCCTAAACTTTCTTAAAACTTGGGGGAAACTCCAAGTAATCTTGGGCAGCACAAATTAAACCTCTATAAGCCTATAAATACATGATTTATGAAATCAAAACTCACCAAGAATTGAAAATCAGCAATCAAGCTCTCTTTGCATTCAAACTTCAAAGGCTTTCTTGCACACATCCTTGCTGAAGTTTTGCTACTGAGTATTGCTAAGATTTAATCACTGAAATTGGGCAAAAATTATGATTCTTTCAATCAAAGAAATAAGATCTCGGTGATAAATCCTTTGGAGCTTCAATTTCATTCCATATTGATATTTACTTAGAATTATATTAGTGATTTTAACTGTACTAACCAACTCTATATGAGAACATCACTTGTACACAAAGAATTTGTTCTTGTCTTGTAGTTTCTTTGACGGTCTAGGTTGTTGGATCGTTGTGTCGAGTGTGGGGTATCGCTTGGAGAGGGACGCTCTCGCCTATTGAAGGAGTTACCGAGCATGGGGTATCGCTTGGAGGGGGATCCACCCTGAAGGAGGGATTGTAATGGTTTGTTCCACCCGAAAAGGAGTGGTATAGTGGAAACTTTAGGTGATATTGGCCTAAGTTGAGGACGTAGGTTGGGTATAAGCCATACCTCGTAAAAAATATCGTCTCACTACCCTCCTTACTCTCATTTACTTTCTTGTTTATATTAACTATGTGGATGGTTTTTAATTCTTGATCATATATACTACGTGGATTGAAAATTAAATAAACCAAGGTTTGATTTGTTTTTGGGATTGCAAAAGCCAAAAGGGAGTACGTTAGTTGATCAATATAAATTGGGGAAACCTCAAAGGGAGTACGTTGATTTGTTAAAAACAAGACAAATTAACTAAAAGTTTATTTAAAGTTTGAGTTTTTGGAAGTTTGAGTTGTGGTTTGTATTGAGGAACCACAATCCATTCATACAGGGCTTGAATCATATTCATATATACATGGTGACAAAAAACCTCTACTTTGAGATCTTGTAAAAGTTGAAAATTGCAAAAGTGCTACATATTGTATCTTGATTGAGATATTGTGGTTGAATGGTTTAATGTTTGTTTAATTTATATTGTTTAGAATTATTGGGTTGTGTTGATATTTAAGTTGTGGTTAATCTAACTAAGCATTAACTGTTCAAACAAACTTGTGTGCTCACTAAATTAAAAAAAGTTTGCAAATTTGTAATAAGAGATAAATAAAATTTTAATAACCCAATTCACCCCCCCTCTTGCGACTACACCTTAACTTTCAATGTCTATTTTCTTATGCATTTGTGCCCTTTAAGAAGACTATACTGGCTGCATGCGTGAAATGAATTAATCAATATCTAGTATAGTTGTATTAAAAGATCTAAAATGATTGCTTATACTGATTAGCATTCTTAATGAAATTAAGTCTTTGATTAGTATAAGTAGCTCATTGCATCTAAGTTAGGATTCAAATTGAAAAGGGGAGGACCTAAAAATAAATTTCTATCTTGTTATGCTTACGAACATTTTTGGCATAGATCTATTTTAAATTCACTGTGGCTTGTGCCACAAAGTTTTTTCAAACCTTACCATATGATCTTGCATTTGAATTATCTATCTTTAAAAATCATATAGTTTCTTCTTCTAGTCATAAATGCTAAACTAGAAAAACATTGCTTGCTTGAGCTTTGTATTAAAGTTTCTTTTTCAGCAAGCATAGCCCCCAAAATTTTTGATAATTTCAAAGGGGGAATATTTTTGTTCTATGGCAAGAAGTGTCTTTAAACTAGGATATATCTTGTTGGCCTAACAAGGCTTAATCTTGTTTTAATGATAAAAAATCAAGGTTACTTAATATGTCTGTGCAAGTTTGAGTTTCAATACTTAAGTGATATTAAGGTTTCAAGTGGATATGGTTGAAAAGTTTGAATGGATAATCACACTTAAGGCTATGAGACATGATAAATATGAATGTTCAAGTCATATGAGACATGAAGCTTGTTGAAGCAGTTGACAAAGCTCAAAAGACATATTGGAAGCATAACAACATGAAGACTTAAGCACTTAGATAGAATAGTCAAATGGATGTCTTGTGTAAGTACTTCAAATCTAAACATTAATTTATTGAAGCTCTTAGGATATGTCATTGGACTTAGATACCTGATTTTATTCATGGAAAATGGTTTCTCAGGGTCCAAATTAAGTTTTCCAATATATGAATTAAGTTTGGAGCCAAAAATATTGAAAAACAAGTTTTGCTCAAAGGACAGGCGACTATGGTGCTTCTGTGTTTGAAAATATACAAATAGAATAGGCATAGGTGACTGACCTATCGGGCATAGTCATTTTAGAATGCACTTATTTTAAAATATCACGGATGAATGACCCCTTGAGGATAGGTGACTAATACTTATGCTTAAAAGTTTAACAGCGCTGATTTTGTTTCCAAATTGAGAGAAAATTCAAAGGAGAGTTTTTGAAACCCTAGTGCATTATTTAAATGTATTATTCTCGCACATTAGGGTAAGAGAGTACATGAACGACATGCAAAAAGTTTAAAAATTCTTTTGGTTATACTCTTCTGAAAAGCTACTGTGTTCTTGCTGAGTTCTCTTAGAAAACTGATCTAATCTTTCAAATCCTACACATTTGAATTGGTTATGGTGATATACTTTCGAACTTCAACTTTCATATTGTTTATTTGAAGTATTAGTTTTGGATCTAACGTGTTCTAATCTACTCATTTGAAAAATTTTCTCTTGTACAAGAAAATTTATGTTTTTTGTTATTTTGTTTGAAGGTTTAGGTATTGAATCATTGCCTAACGAGAGGGGATTCTCGTTAGAAAGATAGACTCCACCTTTGAGTGAGAGAGGTTGTAACTTCACCTAGTAACGAAGTCTGTAAAGGAAATCCTCATAATGGGTTGCTTGGGGCAAGCACATAGGCTGCGGCTGAACCTTGTAAAAACAATGGTGTTCAACTTCTTCTTCCTTACTCTCTTTTCTTTCTGCAAGATATAACCTGCATGCTTGAATATATTTTCTTTATCATCTTGCTGAATACTAAATAGTTTTGAATATTGAATCATATTAAATATTGAATCTTGTTGAGTATTAAATACTTTTGAATATTGGATACTTTCATCATCAACATGCTGAATATCAAAAATCAATTGAATATCCATTCTTGTTGAACACTATGTTGTGCTAAAATTCTAAACTTGTTAAATTCTGAGTCTTGTTGAATATTGTTTGGTTGTGATTGAACTTGTATCTGCTATATGGTTGAGTTGTTGGATTAAAATTTTAGATAAACATATAAATTTGTGTTAGGAATATATGAACAAATTCCCGAAACCTGTGAGAAACAAATAAAGAAAGAATAACGCCAAAGAAAAATTCAATCACATGCACAAGACAATATTTACGTGGTTCGGCAATTTTGCCTACGTCCACGGAGTTGTAGGGATTTCAATATTATCAGGAAGAAAGCACAGAGAGTGTGGCGATACAATTCTCTCGCTCTCGTTCTCTCTCGCGGATACAGCCACAAAAACCCTAATCACCCGAAAGCACCCTTTTATATGTTGCGCCTAGGGTTCCGTTCCGAATGGGCTCCAAAAATTTTCCCCAGGGGTGTTGCCTCATGGCCCAAGCCTTCGCTCCATGGACTAAGCCTTAGGATAGAAATCTCTAATTAAATAGAGGTCGGGTCGTCATCCAAATCAAAACATAACTAGGCTCCACAAAAGCCCAACAAATCTCCCACTTGGAGACTAGTTCAATCACCAATATCAACTGCAATCCTCCTGAAAAACAATCCCCCATCCTTGCAACTCAAACCTCCTCTCCTTAAGTTAGAAGACCAACTGAAGCTGCACACAGCTTCAGTTTCTCAATAGTAACACCCTTAGTCAACATGTCTGCTGGGTTCTTAGATCCACATATCTTTTCAAGTATTACCATCTTATCTTCAACAAGGTAACGGATAAAGTGGTATTTTGTTTGTATGTGTTTCGACTTTGAATGAAAAGCCGAATTTTTGGCAAGAAAGATTGCACTCTGACTGTCACTGTGTAGAATGCCCGTCTTCTGCTTCTTACCTAGCTCCTCTAAGAAACCATGTAGCCAAATCATCTCCTTTCCAACTTCAGTTGCTGCAACATACTCAGCTTCTGTAGTAGACAAAGTAACAATCTTTTGCAAATTAGAAGCCCAAGATATAGCTGTACCACCCAAAGTAAATACAAATCCAGTAGTACACTTTCTACTATCATTATCACCAGCAAAATCAGCATCTACATAACCCTGCAGTTTCAAACTTGCACCAGTGAAGCAAAGACATGTATCTGATGAACTCCTCAAATATCTCAGAATCCACTTTACTGCCTCCCAATATTGCTTTCCTGCCCTACTCATGAATCTGCTCACGACTCCCACTGCATGTGCAATGTCTGGCCTTGTACACACCATAGCATACATCAAGCTGCCAATAGCTAAAGCATAGGGCACCTTGCTCATATGGTCCCTTTCTTCTTCTGTCTTCGGTGACTGTTCCTTGCTTAGTTTGAAATGACTCCCCAAGGGTGTGCTCGCTGGTTTAGATTCATTAATGTTGAATCTGCTGAGAATTTTCTTCACATACTCTGACTGTGAAAGCTTCAATGTACCAGTAGCCTTGTCTCTAATAATTCTCATTCCAAGGATTTGCTTTGCAGCTCCTAAATCCTTCATTGCAAACTGTTCTGACAATTGCTTCTTCAGATTATTAATCTCCTCAATGCTAGACCCTGCAATAAGCATATCATCTACATATAGCAGTAAAATGATATAAGAATTGTCAAAGAACTTAACATAACAACAGTGATCAGCTTCACATCTCTTGAACTCAATTTTATGCATAAAGCTATCAAACTTCTTATACCACTGTCTTGGAGCTTGTTTTAGACCATACAAGCTCTTTTTCAGTTTGCAGACTAAATTCTCTTGTCCCTGGACAATGAACCCTTCTAGCTGAATCATGTAGATGTCTTCCTCCAAGTCACCGTGAAGGAATGCCGTTTTCACATCTAACTACTCAAGATGTAGATTTTCTACAGCCACCATTCCCAGTACCAGTCTAATTGTTGATATCTTCACAACTGGAGAAAATATTTCTGTAAAGTCAATGCCTTCCTTTTGCTGAAACCCTTTGACAACTAATCTGGCTTTGTAGTGCTTGCTACCATAATGTTCGTTCTTTATTCTGTATACCCACTTGTTATGCAGAGCCTTCTTCCCTACTGGCAATTCAGTTAGTTCCCATGTCTGATTCCCCAACAAGGAGTCCATCTCATCCTTCATGGCTAACTCCCACTTGCTTGAACTCTTGTCCTGCAAGGCTTCATCATAACACTCTGGCTCACCACCATCAGTTAGCAGAAGATAATTTAAAGCAGGTGAATAACGCTGTGGAGGTCTAGTGGCCCTGGAAGATCTACGGACCGCAGCTACAGGTGTGATTTGAATTTCCTGCAATTCTACATTCTCCCTATTATCTTCAGCCCTTTCCTGGAAAGTATTTTCGGTCAACTCATCTAAGTTAATAAACTCAGAATTTTTCTGATCTATCGCTGTGACATCTGACACTACAGTTGACCTATCCTTGTACATAACCTGTTCGTTAAATATCACATTTCTACTTCTGATGATTTTCCTGTTTTGTTCATCCCAAAACCGATAGCCAAATTTCTCATCACCATAGCCAATGAAATAGCATATTTTGGACTTTGCATCAAGTTTACTACGAGCATCAGAATCAACATAAACATAAGAAACACAACCAAAAACTTTTAAGTAAGAAAAATTTACCTCTTTATCGCTTCAAACCTCTTCAGGAAGTCTAAACTCCATGGGAACTGAAGGTCCTCGGTTTATCAGATAAGCTGCAGTGCTAACAGCATCAGCCCAAAAAATTTTTGGTAATCCAGCATGTAGCCTCATACTCCTGGCACGCTCATTGAGAGTTCTGTTCATGCGCTCAGCCACACCATTCTGCTGTGGTGTCCCAGGAATGGTCTTTTCCATTTTGATTCCATGTGCAGCACAATACTCTCTGAACCCTCCATCTATGTACTCTCCTCCGTTGTCCGACCTCAAACACTTTACTTTCAAACCTGTCTTAATCTCAACCATAGCCTTCCGCTTCTTAAAAGTTTCAAATACATTATATTTATTTCTCAGAAAATAAACCCATACCTTTCTGGTTGAGTCATCAATGAAAGTAACGTACTACCTTGAACCCCCAAGGGATGCAACAGGAGAAGGACCCAATAAATCTGTGTGCACTAACTCCAATTTTTCAGCCTTCGGTGTTCTGCCACTTTTCAAGAAACTCACCCTTTTCTGCTTTCCTAAGATGCAGCTTTCACACAATTCAAAATCAACAGACTTCAATTCCGGCAGTTTCCCTCTTGACAGCAGCATCTTCATCCCCTTCTCACTTATGTGACCAAGTCTGTGGTGCCATAAGCTTGTATCAGTATTTGCTTTAGCAACTGCAATTGTATCTCTTGGACTTGACGTCATGTATAAAGTACCAGATTTCTTTCCACGAGCCAATACTCTGGCTCCCTTTGTAACCTTCCAAGTGCCACCAGCAAACAACATCGCATGCCCTTCATCGTCAAGCTGTCCGACAGAAATCAAATTCCTTCTCAGGTCAGGAATATGTCGTACCTTCTCTAGTAACCAAACAGACCCATTTGGCAGTGACATCCGGACGTTTCCCATACCCACAACATCCAAGACTGTACCATCAGCCAAATATACCTTACCAAAATCTCCTGTTACATAATTCTATATGATTTCATGGTGTGAAGTAGTATGAAATGAAGCTCCTGAGTCCAAAACCCTATCATCAAGTGGACTGTCTACTGCAAGAAGTAGTGCATCCTGTACCTCTTCTGTTACAGCATTAGCGGAATCATCCTCACTCTTCTTCTTAAGACTTTTGCATTGTCTCCTAAAGTGACCTGTTTTCCCGCAGTTCCAGCATTGTCCCTTTTGGCCAGGTCTGGACTTACTTCTATTTCGATTATAGTTTCTGGATTTTGATCTACCCCGATCTGAATTTCAGTCATTACCTCTGCCTCTGGTCTCAAGATTTAGGGCAGAGCCGGATCCTGAGGTTTCGCCTGCATCTCTTCTACGAATCTCCTCAGCCAGAATTAAATCCCGTATATCATTATACTTCAATTTTTCCTTTCTAGTAGAATTGCTTACTGCCATCCTCATTGCCTCCCAACTGTTTGGCAACGAAGCCAAAACGATCAGTGCATGAATCCCATCATCAAAATCAATTTCTACCGATGATAATTGATTTGTGACAGTATTGAACTCATTCAGACGTTGTGCTACAGATGCTTTTTCTGTCTTCTTTAAATTAAATAATTTCTTCATCAGATGTACCTTGTTATTTGCTGATGGTTTTTCATACATACCAGATAGAGCCTTCATCAAATCTGCTGTAGTTTTCTCCTTCACGACGTTGTGTGCAACAGACCTGGATAGAGTTAATCTTATAACTCCTAGTACCTGTCTGTCAAGGAGTGTCCATTCCTCGTCCTTCATAGTAGCAGGTTTTTCTCCTAGAAGCGGTAGATGTAACTTCTTCCCATAGAGATAATCCTCGATCTGCATCCTCCAGAATCCAAAGTCTGTGCTGTCAAACTTTTCTATTCCAGACGCCCTTCCTACTTCCTCTGCCATTGCTCCCACTCGAACCTAACCCTAGGCTCTGATACCAGTTGTTAGGAATATACGAACAAATTTCCGAAACCTGTGAGAAACAAATAAAGAAAGAATAACGCCAAAGAAAAATTCAATCACACGCACAAGACAATATTTACGTGGTTCGGCAATTTTACCTACGTCCACGGAGTTGCAGGGATTTCAATATTATCAGGAAGAAAGCACAGAGAGTGTGGCGATACAATTCTCTCGCTCTCGTTCTCTCTCGCGGATACAACCACAAAAACCCTAATCACCCGAATTAAATAGAAATCTCTAATTAAATAGAGGTCGGGTCATCATCCAAATCAAAACATAACTAGGCTCCACAAAAGCCCAACACTCTGAATCTACAAGTAATAAATCTGAGGAGGAACAAGTTTTCAATTGATTTTCAAATTAAAGCATAAGATCTGAAGCTAAACAAGTTATTTACAAAATCTGTTTTGGAAGAAAATTTATTTGTTGATGAAAATTAGTTCTTAATCTTTATCACGCCATTGAGACATAAATTGAATCACTAAATTTATTTGTGAATACATTATTTTTCATAGTTGGAAATCATATTCCAAGTAAAGGGCTTATCTAATTGTATTAATTTTTATTTCACTTTATAAATTCATATTGTGCATTGATATTCACATTCATACTTAGGAATTCTTACTTGTATAACTTGTATATCTAAATATAAATCTTGGTTGAATTGGAAGATAATATAGTTATGGGTTGAAGTATTTAAAATTTCACAAATCAATTTTTAAATAACACAATTCATTACCCCCCTCCCCCCTAGGAATACATCCTAATTTCATATCTTATATCTTGCATGTATGATTCAACACTTTCATGACTTGTGCTATTTTCTACAAATTCAAACTTTGAGTCATGAACTTTAAAAATATTAAATTCTTTATCATCTATATAATTTTATTTAAAAGGACATTGCATGACTAGTACATTGATCATAGTTATATGAAATGCATGTGAACTTGTTAGATCGATCTTATGCTCAAACCTACACTTTCTATCATATTTTGTATGCTTTTTAAACTTAAATATTTTAAGCGTCTTATAAAATATTTAAATTGCAACGATTTTTGGATATCTCTAGTGTGACCATGTTTACCATGCTCATCATATAGTATTAATCCCAAATGGCCAGTTATATTGTTGTAGTATGCTTAATTGCAAAACTTTTCAAAACAACAATAAGAATTCTTTTATATACCCAAGTTTTATATCAAATAAAGGGATTTCTCTTTTAAGCTAACTTTTCTCTTAAATGCTCAAATTGTTTTTATACTTAGCTTAACCCTTTTTTCTGATGCCAAAAGGGTAAGCGATGTTTAAGCAAAATGTTGCTAATCTTTTTACACTCCCTGCATGTTAAATTTTAAATTGATGAGTATCTGAGTTTTAATGTGCTTTAATGCTAAAATTAAATGCATAATTAAAATTTTTATGTCTTAAATTGTTTGTGGAATCAAAATTTGGGCTAAAACTAAAATTCCCAAGGTGCTTAGTCGACCGAACGTGGTTAAGTATAAATGGCTCAGTCGATCGGCTAGTAATATTGGCTTGTGTTGTTTGTGCCCAATCGACCGGAAATTTCATGTTGTGCTAAGCCTAGTCAACCGGCCAAAGTTTAAGGCCAAGTTTTGTAAAGCCCTAATCGATTGGTTCGGCCATGTGTTATTATGCTCAGTCGACTGGTTAGTGCCTTTAGGCCAAATCGGTATACCCCTGCCGACCAGCCATTTTTAGTCTATGAACCCTAGTCAACCGGCCTTCAAAGCCCAGTTGATCGAATCATTAGACTAGTAGACTATTTCTCAGTCATTTGGAAAATCACCCAAGGCCAACTGACCGACACTTTGCCAATTGGCTAACCTCCCAGATTTTTGAAAATATCCTAAGGCCAACCGACTGGAGCAGTCCCCAGTCGATCGACCCTCTCGGGTTGGCCAATTTTTAAAGCTGAAAATATCACTAATTTTTTTTTAAAAAAATTAATTAATGCCCAATAGGTCCCTAATGGTCATTTTTTAAGAGATTCTATAAATACCCCTTTCATAAGTCATTTCTAACACAAACATTATATTGAAAATCCTCTCAAAAATTTTTTGCTTCATTTTCTCTTATCTTTTCAAATACAAGCAAATCATTTATACTCTCTTACTCTTATTCTTTTGAAAAAATTTTTAAGAGAGCATTTGATTTTATTTCGCTCCCTCATTTGAAAATCAATTGCTATTGAGGGATTATTGAAAGGAGCATTTATTCAGGGTATTTATTTCTTCATCCAAAGCATTTACTCATTTAATCCTTCACTTTGAAATCATTTTTAGAGAGTAAGGCTTGAGTTTATCCACATATTTTTCTTAATAAATATTTTTGGAGAAACTTTATCTAGCTTGTGAATCCTTATGCTCATCCATTGCAAGAATCAAATGCTCACTAGTCTTTTTTGCAAAACACATTTTGAGCAAAAACCCTAACTTCATTTGAACAAGTTTTTGAATATCTTATTGGAAGAAATCATTTGGGGTTGAATCTTTGATATATTCATCATGCACAATTTATTCGAAGATTCCAAAAGTTTCATTGTGAAAATTACCATACTCTATTGAGTGTTATTTCATATCATTTGAGAATGCATATATAACTTCAAATTGTACATCCTTGCTTATTTGAGAAGCATCTTATCTGTATGCAAATTTATTTCATATCTTTTGTATCCCTGCGATTTGGGTAATGAATCGTAATACTGGTGTGAGGTATCACCAGGGAAGGAGGGCACCAACCTCTAAGGTGTGTACCAATTTGGCTCCACCTAGTTAAGTGTGTTAGGGAGACTCCACCTTGTACGGAGAAACAGTTTGGTTTCACTCAGTAAGTAAGCTAGGGAGTCTCTGCCTTGTAAGGAGAATTTGTAAACGGCGTTGCTATACCTGGTTAAGTGATCAAGATAGTGGAATCCTCAAGTAGATTGGCTTGATGTGGGGACGCAGGCAGGATTGGCCAAGCCTTGATAAATATATTGTGCTTGCTTTCTCTTTCCCTGCGCTATTCATTTTCCACACTTGTATGTTTATGTTTAATTTTTTGTGAATGTTATATTTGTTTTAATTATTGGCATACATTAATAATTGAGTGATATTGAGACCGCTTAGAAAGACCTTAGGTTGTGTAATACTAATTGTGGCTTAAAATTGGACACACTTAACCTAGAAACTTTTAAATACCCTATTCACCCCCTTCTTGGGATTCACCATAACTGTCACTTACTAAAAGAGATTATGTTTGGAAGTACAATTGTACATAGGGAAGATAACACTTTAACCTCCCTTTCTTAAGAATTCAAAGAATTAGGATCCTAAAGCTCCCATTCCCTCCAATGGTTACTGTGCTTACCTTGTGTGTGTTTGCACATCCTTTTTTGAAAATGCTCAACCTTTACTCCTTTTGAAAAGATTTTCTTAGGACGTGTGAAAATTCTACTACTTTTGACTTGCTATATATCTCAAAAAATGAATCAAGTTATCCATAGTTCCCAAAAAATATTTTTTAACTGAAGATTAAAAGCATTTTTTGTGTTATTTATGAAAACATTTGGAGTTTGCATGAATCTGGTTTCTTTGGGAGGAAAACCATAAAATGCAACTTGAAATTCATAGAATTATCTTCTAAAAAAGAGGTTTTTTAATCCATTCAACAATTGCATCATTAATTGTTCACTAAAATGTTGATTCTTGCAAAAAATATTTTGGTTTATTTAAAAAGAAATCATAAAAACCATTTTGAAAAAGTGCAACTTTTTGGAAGAAGAATCACAAACCTGACTTGACCGTCATTAAAAAGATTGGAGAACACCTAAATACCACTTCATAGATGCATGACCCCAAATAATTAGAAAACTTTGTAAAAAAAAAATTTATCTATTTTTTTTTTTTTTTTGGAGAAAACTCATTTAAAGTCATTTATTTTTTAATGAAAAAGTTGACTTTTCGTAGAGAAACCAGGAAAGCTATAAATAAATGTTCAATTAGTATCAAGCATATGTAGTGACACTTAAACACTTGGAATCACAAAAAAAAAAAAACAAAATAAAACAAAATAAAATAAAATAAAATTAAAAAAAAAAATCAAGAGAGTGCAAAATGAGCACTTTCGGGAATTGGCAGTCAACCACGTGCAAGGGGTGATGACTGCCAACAGCCAATGGCTATAATTTCAAAATAGAGAGAGGTTGGTCAACCGCCTACATGGGTTGTTCGACTGCCTAAAGAAGAACTTTAACTTACATGATGAAAATTGACATTTGGACATATGTTTTCTTGTGTAATCATGATAGAAACATGCCCTACTACCCCGAAAATGCAATTTTGATTTAGGATAGTGAAAAAATCATGAAGCACACATCATAACATTTAAAGAAACACATATATGCTTCAACATGCCAAAGTTAATCATATGCATAGAAATGAACTAAGTAAAGGGTTTCACACTAAATTGTTTGAAGAAAGACCCCCTATTTTTTCTTTGCTTTAATAGAAAACCCTCTTTAAACCAATGAATTGATCTTTAAATATTTACTTTGGATCCACTTGGACATACCCTAAAATCTCCTATAAGAGGCCTTTTTATGGACCTTCAATAAAATGATGGGAAAACAATTTTCAATGTTTGTTGGCCTAATAAGGCTTAATCTCGTTTTGATGATAACAAATCAAGGATACATAACATGTTTGTTTAAGTAAAGTTTCAAGACTCAAATATATTCATGAGATTAAAGTTCAAGTGTTTGAAGAGAATAAATGAAGATTTTGCTTAAAGTCATAAGTAATAAAAAAGTTAAAGCTTACTGAAGAAAGAGTTCAAGATGGACACGAAGAATGGAAGCCAAAGCATGAAGACTTAGTGCTTAGAAGGATTTATTTTATAAAAAAGTCTCATGTAAGTACTTCACAATTTCAATATGGATGTTTGAAGCTCTTAGGAAATATCATTGACTTAGAGGCCTATTTTTCAACCATGGAAAATATTTTCATAAAGTCTCAAATAAGTTTTACAAGTTTAAAGCTAAGTTTTAAAATCAAAATTTGAAAAACTGAGTAGTAAGGGGACAGGCGACTAACATATTGTTATGATTATTTATAAGCAAACAGAACCAAAGTAGGTGACTGACTCTTCAAAGTTCAGTCGACTGACTCAGCACTGAATTTTCAAAATATGCTCAACATAAAAAGATCAAGTAGTCGACTGAAGGTTATGTTATAACTTTAAAACAGCGTTTCTAAAGTTTCCAAACTTGATTTCTTGGTTCCCAAACTAAGAGAACACTTGGGGAAAACGGTAAGAAAATTTTCTACTCTATATATGATATTTTAACAAATTAAAGAAAAAAAAACATACAAGCACATACAAATTATATTTTAAAATATCACTACTGAAAGCCTGCTGATATTTTGCTGAAAGCTATATTGTGCTAATGTTGAAATCTTGTTGAAGTTATTCATATTCACGAATTCCTCAATTCTAAATCAGAACATTGGTGTTATTACTCTTAACTTCATCTTCTATACTATATTTTGATTGAAGTATATTGAATTTGAATTGTACAAATCTACTCTAACTGAGAGTACTACTTGTACGAACAAAGTTGTTCCTTGTTTCTGTTTTGGTTTGATGATTTAGGATTGTTAGTTCATTGCCTAATGATAGGGGTGTTCTTGTTAGAGATGGATCTCCACCTTGAATGGGGAGAGAGGCTTTACTTCACCTGGCAACGAAGTTGGGAAAAGAAATCCTTACAGCGTGTTCCTTGAGGCAAAGACGTAGGTTGCTGACCAAACCTTGTAAAAAAATATGGTGTTCCTCTCTTCTTCCCTTAATCTCTTTACATTTTTGCAAGTATATAAATTGTGTGTTTGCTTATTTAACGATTGACAACTTGTCGAATATTGGGGATTTGCTGGAATACTGATTTTGATCAAGGAACTATATTGATTGTACTTGTTGGATTGAAAATCCAGAATTGATCTAAATATCGAGTTTCTTAATATCACAACTGAGGAAAATCTTGTGAAATTAATTTTTCCATTGAAGGAAAGTTGAGGGCTGATTAAAATTGATTCTTTGAAATTATAAATTGATATTATAATTGTTCATTATTGAAAAAAAAATCTGATTTTGAAATCTATCCATTGAAATGCTAAAAGATGAATTTATAATATCATGTATACATTGGATTGTTGGTTGTTTTAAGTAAGGTGATTAATACGAAATCGTGATTTAAACTAAAGTTACATAAGCAAATCCATAAAGTACAGTCTCATTCTTTATATTACATAATCGGTACAAAATATATTAAACATAAAACTAAACACATATCCATTCTGGTATCCACTCACAAAACTAACCTCACCCTGGAGCTATCTAAGCTCGATCACCTGGAAGACCTGAAAAGATTAAATATTTTCCAGGGTGAGACACCTCTCAATAAGGAAGAAATATGTTACAATAGTGTGTGGCTGACGTGTTTAATATATAATTACAAAATATACATACAATTGTATCTCACTATCAATAACAACTGAGAAAGTGCATTCAGAATCACATCATTGCAAACTTATTTGTCACCCAATCACATACACACATACATAACTATTTCTACTAATAATTCTCGAGAATAGGAAAGTCTACCCACCCATAGAAGTAGATTTCCTCTGCTCTAGTGCTAATACCAAGGCACTCACCTTTCTCAGTAAGCCCTCGGGTTATGTATCCAGGTAAAGTCTCTGGGAATAGGGAAGGTCACCCGCCCATACAAGTGGCTTCCCTTTGCTTTGGTACCCACAGATAATTACCAAAGCACTTGCCTTTCTCAGCAAGCTTTCAAGTGGAGTATTCTACTTTACCATAAATACTTGAGTAATTAAAGTTACAGTCAACCAATGCCAATCTTTTCACAGAGTTTCGCATATATACGCATACCATAACCGATCCACACTGGATAATTCGTACAGTTTTCATTCACACCCACACGAGGTTCCTATCCACACAGAATACCACATCCACACAGGACTCTAATCGATATCAAATATGTGTCCACACAAGACTAGCCCACAAAAGTTTATCAACCACACAGGTTACACGATCCACACAAGACTAATCATCACAAAAATTACAACACATACCACCATATTCATGGTAAATAGGTAAAACAAACTCCTCTTACCACTTCCAATGTTTTACCCCCCCCCCTCGGCCCAATATAAACACCCATATAACAACCTCCTTATACCACTGCCAATGTTATATGACAGTTATATCAGGTATGATATAACGACCTCCTCATATCACTGCCAATGCTATATCACAATTTATATGAACCAATACACAAATAAATAACAAAACAACCACTCAAGCACATCGCGCATCTTCCACAGTATACACAATCAGACAGTATCCACAATCAACCAGTATTTTCCACCAAGCAGAATTCACAACCAAAATAGTATTCATAATCACACAATAAACATAATTTCATAGTACTCGTAACCATTTAATTTTCAAAGTTGTTTTCATGCCACACGATTTTTCCAAATATAATATATAATCAAAAACAACATTTTCAATGCCTACACCAATCAGAATAATTTACTTAAATATACAAGAAATTTTATACACAAAAATTAACTAGTTTAAAATTAATAAAAACTAATATGACGTATTTCCCTTTACGTGCTCGTCGGGATTCAGCCTAAAATCGAACAAGAATGAGACCTTGTAATCCAAAATTCCCAACTCACTCAAATGTTAGAAAAATACTCATTTAATGCTTCCTAGGCTCCAAATAATTATATTTAACAAGAAAACTCCAAGATATCTCACTTACCCTGATTTTGGAGTGATTCACACGCACTCCAAACCAAAAATCTGTTCCACCTATGTTGCAAAGAATCTCCCCAAGAGTCTCGTGGTAGCTTCCGATCGTCGAACCAAGGAGAAACAGGACCAAAAACCTAGAGAGAAGGTGAGAGGATCATTTTCTAGAGAAAGGGAGGGAGGGAGAGAGAAAGAGAGAGAGAGAGAGAGAGAGTACATGCAACGTTTTCTTGCTAAACAATGAAAAGAATTGCTATTTAGAGGCAGGGATTTATCGACGAGACACATGGACTCGTTGACGAGCCCACGAACATAATTTGTGGAGGAAACTGGGAGCTTGTCGACGAAATTCAAAAATATAAGAACCTCTTTCAGTTTATCCTCGCCGATGAGACATGCATACTCGGTGATGAGGCTCTGAAGATAGCTAGTCAATGAGAAAATCAAGTTTGTTGATGAGTGCGTGCTTGTTTCCTTTTTAAAATTTCTTTTCCCTTTTATTCTATTTCCCCCTTTTTCCTTATTATTTTAAATCGTTAAAATTTTCCACATCGTTACAACACCTTTATTCTTAATTGGTATCAGAGCCCTAGGGTATAGTAAATCTTAAATTAGAAGCTGCATAAGGATCCCTATGGCACACATAGGGGTATCCCAATTTGGCGAAGGTCAATCCATATCTAAACCACCTATCTTCTGCAGTGTTAATTACATCTTCTGAAAATAGCAAATGAGAATATTTTTATAAACCATGGATGGGAAGGTCTAGAAAGTAGTCACACATGCTGACCTCATTCCCACTAAAAATATATTCAACAAGGAGATGCCTAAAAAAAAAAAGAATTGACTGAAAATGATATAATGATGTTGTAGATAAATTCAAGTGTAAAGAATGAGCCTTGGATGCAAATGAAATAAATAGGATCGTGGGATGTAAATCAGCTAAAGAAATCTAGGATAATCTTAAAATTACTTACAAAGGAACGGTTGACATAAAGGATAGTAGAATTGATATGCTCACCAGCGAGTGTGAAGCATTTAAGATGAACCCTAAAGAGACTATCACTAGTACATATACTAGGTTCACCCACATAATAAATTCATTTAATGCATTAAGGAAAACCTATTCTACTTATGAGATGATTCAAAAAATTCTTAGAAGACTTCCACTGATTTGGGAACCCAAGGCCACTATCACAACGGAAGTGTTGGAATTGGTGTATTCAAAAGATGGGATGAATTCGATATTTAAAAATTTTCTCCTAGGTTAATTCAAATTCCAAAAACAGTATTACACAAACCTAGGGTCTTTCTATGTAATCATAAATCCAATCAAATAATCAAATAATTAAACACATGTACACCATATAATGAATCAAACATTAAACATACATGTGTTGAAATTTAAAGTGCGGAAATAAAATAAGGGGCCGAGACAAAATATGTTATTGGAGTTCAGCCAATACTACCTACGTCCCCACCTCAAACTCACAAGCAAGAGGATTTTACTATAACTCACTTAACGGGGGGAGCGGCACCTAATACAACACCTTACCAGGATGGTGCACCTAGTTCTCCTAACCGAGTCTGAACCAATTTGGTGATCTCCTAACCAGGTTTGAGCAAGTCTGAGACTATTCACAGGGCTGGTCTCCCTCTTCCAACAACCCGTCAGGAATTCAACAGATATTCAAATAGTTTTGTATACAAGGAAATGTTTCTACTACAAGCAGATGTGTACAATAATAAGCGCAAGTACACTCACTTTATGACATGCAAATAAGCTCAATGTGAGAATGTGATTTTCACAAAAGTAATCTTTGATTAAATATGTGTATGATGAGTGCTCAAAGCTTTTATGCCCAAATAAGAAATTTCTCTAAAAATATTTCTCTAAATAAAGTGCTGGAGAATCTAGGGCTTATGGCTCAAAAAATATTTTTGCAAGCACAAGCCAATAAGCCTTTGAATCTTGCAATTGATGTGCAAGATTCACAAGAAAATAATATTAACTCCCAAGAATATTTATCAAATGAAATATGTGGGAAAAACAAAAGTAATAGTCTTAAAATAAGGTATGAAAGTATATGCAAGATGAGAGTAAAAAAATGATTTAGATTTGTAAAAAACAAATGCCCAAAGGATGTTTAAAACTATGCTCACTTTGAAAGATTTATCAAAGAAATAATAATAAAAAAAGGGTAAAAATTGAGTATAAAATTTGAGAAAGTTTTTGGGCTAATCGACATACTAACTATAAGTAATGAGAGGGTATATATAAAGTTGGGAAAAAATATAATCGTTGGGGATAGGCTGGGTATTTTGGAAAAAGATTAAGCATGTTTAGTTAAAAATAACCCTTATTACCTACGGTAAAAAATTGATCAACCCGAGAGGTTTGGTCAACCATTTTAAAAGTTTGGTCGACCGCATTGTTAAGTTCGATCAACTGTGGAATTTTTGAACTATGGTTTTGGTTGACCATCCAAAGGTGATTTTGAACCATTCGTAGGTTCAGGTCGACCATGGTTGAGGTTCAATTGACCGTTAATGATGTTAGCTTTGGTGTATTCCCAAGAGGGGGGTGAATTGGAATTTTAAAACTTATTCCTAGGTTAAACAAGATGTTAGCAGAATATCACAACCTAGGGTCTATCTATGCAATCCCAAATGCACAGATAAATATAATATATGGAAATTTAAATCATGCGCATCATTCACACTATAACATACATGTTCAGTAAATATAAAGTGCAGAAATATAATCAGACACACGATATGTTATCTGGGTTTGGCCAACTATGCCTACGTCCTCGCAAGCCTAAGGTGTAACAACCCAAAGAATAATGATATTTAAATAATAAGAGGGAGGGAAATGGAAATAGTAACAAAGGAGACATCTGACTTTGGATATAAAACCCAAGGAATTTTCTCACGACCTCGTCGACGAACACAAGGGATTCGTTGACGAGGGTACAAGAGGGTCTCATCAACGAGGGCATGTTCCTTCGACGAGAAGATACCGAGAGGATGTTTTGGGCTATTCTAAATTTCATCGACGAAAGGGAGAGCTCCTCGATGAATTGCTTCGTAGACTTGTCGACAAGAAGATGTGGCTTGTCGACGAAGGTCGTAGTATAAATAGTGTAAACCTTAGATTTTTACACGAAATTTTCAACAGAAACTTTCTCTCTCTCTCTCTCTCTCTCTCCTACGAACTCTCCTCCATCTCTCTTAAATTTTGGCCCCGTCATTCGTCTGATCGATGATCTGAGGCCACCACGATGCTCCTAGCAGAGTTCTCTTCAAGTCTACAAGGGTGGATCATTGGTGGGATCGAGTCGAATTTCTCCCTATAATCAGGGTAAGGTCTTTTATTCGAAATTAGGCTTTTCAGTAGTTGTAGGAAATGAAGTAGACATAGAAATAATGATATTTTGTCCTGGTGAATGTTGTTTTTAGGGGGTTAAGTGGGAAACCCTGCGGGTGTAGGATAGATATTCAGTAGGGACTTTCCAGTAATCAGGTAAGGGAAATATACTATGCTAGAAAACCTTTTTACGATTTCAGTACGAACTATATGTTTTATCAAATTATTATTTAGATTATATATATATTTACAGTTTCCAAAACCTGATAATATTAATATTTATTTTTGTGGCTTGAGTTGATAACATAACACTACTATATTTATAGAATTTTTGAATATCAAGTTTATTGTTATTAACAGAAATACCATGATATTTGCATGTTTATAGAATGACGAATTTTTCAGTGTATAGTATACTCAGAAATATGCATTTTTAGTAATCTCAGAATAACATGTTTATCAGTACCATAACGCCTCAATATACAGACATTTAGATAGCAGTTCAGTTATACAGGAATCAGATTTTCAGTTAGTTTATTTAGAATTTCAGATAAATTCTATGAGGTTATGGTTATTTAAGAAACCACAGTAAAAATAGTATATTACAAATATCAGTTACCTATATAGTATCAAACCCTGATGGATTAAACAGTAGAGCATGGTACCATAGCTATAGATATTCAGTTCAGAGTGCAACCACTTTACTCAAACAGTAAGTGGTATGAGGTTAATCGTGCCCACGTCGGGACAGGCTCTCCATCACATATGGATTGAGGGGGCCGATCAGACTATCGGAGTTCAGTTGACTTACCCTGGTCAGCCAGCCAAGATAGGTACTGCCTTTGGGCCACACAACCCTGTCATGAGGGGTTAAATTATGACATACAGCCATCTAGGGAAATTTCTTAGATATTATAAGTACTATCAGACTTTCAGGAATAGTAGTATTAATATGAAAAATAATTTCAAACAAATTGGCATGTTAAGTTATATAGTTAATGGTTTTATTATACGTTATGTAATATCAGCATTTTCAGATTCAATTATTCATACTATTCTTAAATTAGATTATTTTTACCAAACTATAGCTCAGTGGCCACACACTAGTAGTAGCATGTTTCGCCTTACTGAGCGTTGGCTCATCCCAGTGTTGAATTGTTTTTCAAGTGAACCAGTTAGGCAAGCGGAGCAGGCTTGCAGGTTGAGGGGTTGTTGTATTGCCCTTTTGAGAGTGAGTATTTTTGGGTGACGTGTTTTTGTAAACATTCAGTATCAGTAAGGGTAGTTTCGAGAGAACAGTGATAATTGTATATTGTGGGTTGATTTGACACTCTGGTATTGTATTATGTGTGGATTTATTTTATATGATTGGCCTTCCGCTGTTAGGGTTAATGATTTGATATTAAAATATGGAAAATATTTTTATTTTATTGTTAGGTTGTTACACAAGGATTCCACTAATGCTCACTTAAAGGGTGGAGCGGCACCTAATACCACCAGGTCAATTAGTACAGGGCTGACCTCAACCTTTACAAATTCTCTTTATGGGGCAGAGAAGGCCCTAGGTCAAATTCACATGGCTGACCCCAACTTGATCCTTCTAAGCTAGATGAAGCCCCCTTAGGCCACACCTAGAAATAAACCAATATTTTTCACAAAATAATCGGTACAGTGATTATGCTTCTCAAGTAAAGCAAATATGTGCCCAATACGACCAGTATAATCAATGCACCTTAAGTATGTATGAACTATGAGCTCGGTGCTCCGTGTGTGCAATCAACACTCAAAATAATGAATTTATCTAATCAAGCGCAAGAGTGTATCACAAGCTAATCTTTGAAACTAAGAAAAGTATATCAAATCTCAATATCAGATTATTGTCTCAAAGATGCTAGCAATAATATTCAAACGAACTCAAAAGTATTTTTTTCAAATTTATTTAGCACAAGAGTTGTTTGAAATCTAAATTTGTAAAATATTTTGCACACACAAAATAAATAAAGCATTAAGGAATCTTGCAATGCCAATGCTAAGATCCTCAAGCTAATGAGTTTTTCCCAACACGAGATTTATCAAGTAAAATCTATGGGATAACTCTTTTCTTAACTCTCCAAAAGTAATATCAAATAAACAACCAAGCAAATGGGAGTATGAGCAAACTATATTAATCAATAACACAATATAACACTCCCACAAGGATAGGATGTATCAAGGGAATGAAGGTTTGAGAGTATATATGGAGTGGAATAGGCAAAAATAGGTTTTCGAGATTGAGAGGATTCTTTACTAATTATGTTGCAAATCTCACCTTTTGCAAATGAGCCCTTATATATAAAGAATGGCAAAATTTTAACCGTTGGGGACATGTAGGGTATTCTTAAGATTGTTTTAAAATGGTTTAGGAAAATTAATCCTCTTTAATTAAATTTAACCCTCGTAAAAAATAATTTAACTCGTGAGATTTGGGTGCCCGGTCTGAGGTTCGGGTGCTCGAATAGACTTAGTCAGAAATTCAATTTTTAACAGTGGGTGCCCGAATTAAGGATTGGTTGGCTGAACCAAAGTCAGTAGCCAAATGTTTGAAGTTCGGGTGCCCGAGACTACATTCGGTTAACTGAACCAAGCAATTCAGTCATCCGAGGGCTTTTTGAATGCGAAGGTTCGGGCGCCCGGGTTGGTGAAAAGCATTCAAACATGGGTTCAGTCATCCAGGGGAGATACATTCATTACAGGTTCAATCGCCTGAAACCTGGTCGAATTGTTGACATCCCAACGGTTCGGGCGCCCGAGGTGTTTTGAACACCTGGGGTTCAGTCGCGGATCTCTCACATATTTTCAATTAAGTCCAATTTTTTCTTTAATTAATTCCTCGGATATTTTAAGTGATGCTGGGGACTTTCTTACGTGCACGTGCTGAGACCTAGGGTCTTTCTAAGGCCTTTTTAAGTACGCCAAAAAACCTGCCGTCAGTCGACCCCCTAAGGTCTCTAAGGTATTGAGCTTTATAGTTCTTACATGCATGCAATGCAAATTATTATAAACCTTTTTGAAATGAAATTATTACAAACCTGATAACATTACAACAAATAATATATGTGCTGCGGTTTTCACTTCTCTTCAGGTTGCCGCATGCCATTATATGAACTTGTCAATGAGAAAATGCACACAAACTTAGCAACTATTAAATACCAAAGTATTTGTCATTATCAAAAATGGGAATGACCTATATGGTCAACACATGAGGTTTGGTCGATCGTGGCCAATTTGAACTATGAGTTTGATCGGCCAAGTAGGTGAGGGTCAGGCACATGTCAGTTCGGTCGACCGTGGAGGACACATTCATTTCAAAACGGTCGACCGAGCAAAGTCAACATGTTCACTTCTGGTCGATTCGATCGACCAAGGCATTTATACTGCCAATGATTCGCTCGAACAAATCTTTAATTTTGGTCAACTTTCTAAGTTCAGTCGACCAAGGTCAAATGACCTTGTGATGGTCGGTCAACCGAGGCTTTTAATTAAGCTCAAAAACCTGGCATCGGTCGACCGAAGTCATTCTTGCCCCAATTTTGACCCTAAATTCTTTTTGAAACCCTTGTGAATAAGTTATAATATTTTAGATTAAGGGTATTGTGTCCTAGGATCAGTCTATGGCCTTTGTTCAATTCCCTACGGTCAATCTATGGTCATCTAAGCTTATCATTCACATCATGCATGTTATGCTTTATTATTCACATCATGCATGTTATGCTTTATTATAGACCAAATATAAAACAAAATGCATTACAAATTAAAAATGTAAATCTTCTTCTTCATCTTTGTTCTACTGTGTTCTTAGAATATGCTAGATGATGTAAGCTTTTAAGTTCTATTCTAGCTTCCATTTTCCCTTTCCTTATGTGTGCTGAAATTTAAGCCTATTCACATACTAAATACACACATAAATAACATGTGCTTTGTCAGCATCAAAATAGGGATCGGACTCAAAAAGTCAACAATCTCTCCCTTTTTTATGATGGCAAACGCATGAAAGCAAAATGGGTTTAGCCTAAAAAAGGCTCCCCTAAGAATATGCATGAATAAAAACATAGACATTGAAGCTCAAGCATAACAAGAAAACATTACAAAATGCATTTCATTTTAGCAATAAAGAACAAATACATAATACATGTAGCTCAAATATTTACCCCATTTAAAATATTGTCCTAAAGAAAAACTTCCCGCTTTTTGGTCAAACATTTTACTCATAAAAGTTCTCCCCCTTTCGTCATCAGCAAAAGGGCTAGGCTAAGTGTAAAAAATTTGAGTATAAGGAACTCCTTAGCTAAGAGAACTCCCTCTTTGTTAAAAACTTTCCCCTTTTCTAGCATTTAGGCATAGTAAAATTCTCCCTCTTTTTGATATAAAATTTGAAAATATAACTCCCCCTTTTGATTTAAAAATTTTGGGCATAGCAATTTACCACACAAGCAAGAAACAAGATATATATATATATATATATATATATATATATGTATACATATGTATACATATGTATATGAATGTATATCCCCATTATAATATTGTCAAAAGGTACTAGGGATGTGCTTGCCAAAAAGAAACTTTAATTTAACGCAAGCAGGCACAAATTTTCTAGTTTATCATTTAAGCACTCAAAATATAACTAGAAAAACACAACCATAATGATCCTAAAGATTAAACAGTCACATGCAAGATCATATGTCAAAATTAAAGACTATGTGGCAAGTAATATATTTTTCACTTAAGGTATTCAATAAACATAACAATCAAGCACATGCCATAATACATTTCAATGCACATCTAAGCTTAAGATAATTGGTGAGCACAAACAAGATAGAAATTTTATTTTAAGAGCTCCCCCTATCGATTTGAAATCTAGCTTAGATGAAGTAAACAACTTATACTAATTAGAGATTTATTTCATTATGCCTAGTAGTATAAGCAACTATTTTGACATTCCTTAAACCAACAATACTGAATATATGTCAACTATATTTATCATTATCAGTATAGTTGTCCCTATAGACCATATATGCATCAGAGAATGTATATTAAGACATGGTATATAGTTCATGACCCACGAACATTCCATATCAAATCATAAAACTTTAAGCTAATATAATGCTCAGGATTTTCTGAAGAGCCTCAATATTCAAAAAAGCATAGTGATGCATGTCAGTCTTTTAAGTTCTTTCTATAAGGAAGGTGCTTAACTCTTTAAACGTCTGATGATTATGTGAGGATGAAATTCAAAATTTTCAGTTTTAACTCATCCTTTCAAAAATATTTTAATATTAATTTTATCATAATCATCTATGTACAAGGTTTTATTTTTTTGAAAATTCCTGTCGTCTGTAAATTGGACATTTTCCCATAAAACTTGTACCTGATAGATGGTTGTTCTAAACAAAATATATATATACGAATCAAGCAACAACCTAAAAGTCACTACTGGCATGCAATTCTCATTACTGTATCTTCCATGCAGGAGGCATTCTAGACTAAGCATGCAATCAAGTAGCAATTATAAATTCGTAAATAATAATCTATCCATCAAAGAATATAAACATTAAAGAGCAATGGATGGATTTGAGTTTAGTGTTCTTCTTATGAAGGCTTATAGACATAAATGTTATAAAATAATGAGAGCATTTTAATTTATATGGTCATGAAAAATATATGCTCCCCCTGAGTTATGCACTTAATCGTTTTATGCCTTTTTCATCTCTAAATATTTTGGCCAAGGTTCCTAAAATTTTCAATGGTTTAATTTTGGCGTTGATTGGATTAGGCTTATCAGACCAAAAAGTCATAGTGAATATTCGTTAAGGTGATGAGCCTATGTCTACCTATTTTCTTATAAATCTCAACATGTGTGAGAGGCACAAGGTTGGATGGCTTGAACTTTAATTGCATGTGCAAAGGTTTCTTAAACATTTGAATTTTCTTTAAATTGAAACCTAGTGCAATCCTTTTAGCCATTTAACTTCATTCTAGGGATATGAAGCTCAAAGTGATTTGATTTGAAGTTTGAGAACTTGAGAAGGGAATTTGAATAAATACTCTTAAAGATTTAAATCACTATTGAGTTCAGAAGAGTATTCATGCAGAAGCGGGACATCATGTAAAATGTTTTCGTGATAGAAAACATGTCCAACCCATCTTACCAAAGAGCATTTTGGAGCATACGAATTTCATGAACAATGCTCTTTGAATGATGGAAAGTATCCTATAGACATTATCATAATTATGAGCAAGGATACGAGCAAAGGAATGGGAGAAACCTTACCGAATATGATCTTGGTTTGGTATGGATTTCCTATGGAGGAGATAGTGAACCAAGATTAGAGGATTTTTATATTTTAAGCTCAAAGGGAATATTTTTGACTACTTAGATGGGGAGTTTGATTCCCTTAGTGGATGCCTCTAATTTTGATTACGAGCAGTATGTCTTTTAATTTGCACTTGTAAAATAAGCATTTATGATCATTAGTGCTTAAGCCTAGAGAAATGACTGCTACTTGTTCAAGGATTTTAAGTTCAAGGATGGGTTTAAGATTAAATGATACATAGTGTGAGATGGATCCCCTAAACCACAAGCTTATGCTATGAACAATAGTGGCTTAACTTAAGGTGTAAAATTTGAGCATGAGTTAAGCATTTAAAATTAATTACCTGGCAAAGGCGCCAGGTCCAATTGGAAGTGGATACAAATACTAGGTTTTTATATTTTCACCCCAAACCACTCCTTAAGCCTACAATCATCACAACCCCTAAACCTAGTAACTAAGGAAAGATTAAAATATTTATAAAATTTCTATTGGAATCCGATCTTCCTTAGATCCTATGGAGTTTGCCTTCATGATTACCCACATCAATTCTTTGTCTAAGCCTCTGACACTTCTAAGTAAACAATTAAACCATATGTATCACATAGTTTTGCAACATAAGCAGGTATTGAATATACATAAAATATTATGCTTATTTATTCTGTTTTTACTTGATGAGACATGACTATGGATTTAATAAATAGAATATGAACCCTTTTTGAAAATATTTTCAATTTAATTGCAAAGGGTTTGTTATGATTATTCTTTTCATCTTCAGCTTTGATTGTAACTCTAGAATAATCATTTATCTCTTTCTCTAATAAGATGATTTTCAAAATCTTCTCAATCTTTTTCTTTTCAAGAATAGCATTATAATCTTTTAATTTGTCTAATTGCTTAGCTATTCTTTTATTCTCATTTTTCAGAAATGATTTCTACTTAGATAACTTAACTAGAAATTTATTCATTTTCAATAAAGTCTTTTCTATTTTTTCATACGAAGGCATGTTTTCATTTATCAATTCGACGTATGATTCATCATAAGATATATCATAGTTATTACATGAATCATTGCATGCAATGTCAATAGTATTATCAAAAGGGATATTAGATGATTCATCATATGATACAACACAACATTCAGCATAAGAATGATTTCATGCATCATTAATAGAATTATGATGATACTCAACAGATGATTCAACATTGGACATATCACAGAATTTAATATAAGAATCATCAATTGAGTTTGAGTTAGAATCATATACCTCTTTTTCTGTTAATGCAATTTCCCTATCATTTACCACTCCTTGATCATCTAAACATGACACCTCCAGAGTGGTGGTCTCCTTTTCTTGGGTCTCTCCATAGTTTTTTTCAAGCTCAACCCAGATCTCCCTCACATTAGTACATGCCATAATCTCAAGTAAGATACTAGAGTCTAAAGAGCAATGCAGTAAATTCATGGCATGTGAATTTGCATGCATTACAATATTATCATTTTTAACTACAGGAATACAAATTCCTTTATCAATCACCTGTCAGGCCCTCCAATCCACAAATTTTATAAACATGCACATTCGAATTTTCCAATGGGTGTAATTAACACCACAAAATATAGGAGGCCTAGTAGGAGATTGTCCCTCTCCAAATAGGGATACACCAATGTGAGCCATTACAATCTTTTGCAAAAACGTTTAAGTCTAGTGCAACAAGGCTCATATACCAATTGTTGGAATTGGTGTATTCCAAAGAGGGGGGTGAATTAGATATTCAAAAATTTTCTCCTAGGTGAATTCAAATTCCACAAACAGTAATACACAAACCTAGTGTCTTTCTATGTAATCATAAACCCAATAAAATAATCAAATAATTAAACACATGTATACCATATAATGAATCAAACATAAAATATTCATATGCTAAAATTTAAAGTGCGAAACTAAAATAGTGGGCCGACACAAAATATGCTATCAGGATTCGGCCAATACTGCCTACGTCCCCTCCCCAAGCTCACATGCAAGAGGATTCCACTATGGCTCGCTTAACGGGTAAAGCAGCACCTAATACAATACCTTACTAGGATGGTGCACCTAGTTCTCCTAACCGGGTGTGAACCAATTCAGTGCTCTCCTAACCGGACTGAGCAAGTCCGGGACTATTCACAGGGCTAGTCTCCCTCTTCCAACAACCCGTCGGAAAGTTGAGAGAGTTTTTGGCCTAATCAAATTACTAATTATGAGTAATAAGGGGGTATATATTGAGTTAGGAAAAAATATAACCATTGGGGACACGCTGGGTATTTTGGAAAAAGATTAAGAATGTTTAGTTAAAAATAACTCCTATTACTTGCGGTAAAAAATTGGCCCACCGAGAGGTTCGATCGACCATTTTAAAGGTTCGATTGGTCGTATTGCTAAGTTCAGTCGACCGTGGCATTTTTGAACTAAGGTTTTGGTTGACTGTCCAAAGGTGATTTTGAACCTTTCATAGGTTCGATCGACCGTAGCCGAGGTTCGATTGACCGTTCATGAGGTTCGGTCGATCATGGACAATTTGAACTATGAGTTCGATCGACCAAGTAGTTGGGGGTCAGGCACGTGCCAGTTTGATCAACTATGGAGGACACGTTCATTTCAGAATGGTCAATGAACGAAGTCAACATGTTGACTTCTAGTTGGTTCGGCCAAGCGATGCTTTTAATTAAACCCAAAAACCTGGCATCGGTCGACCGAAGTCATTGTTGCCTCAATTGTGACCCTAAATTTTTTTTTGAAACCTTTGTGAATAAGTTATAGTATTTTAGATTAAGGGTATCCTAGGGTCAATATGTGGCCTTTGTTCAATTCCCTACGGTCAATCTATGGTCATCTGAACTTATCATTCACATCATGCATGTCATTCATTATTATAGACCAATTATAAAACAAAATGGATTACAAATTAAAAACATAAGTCTTCTTCATCTTTGCTCTACTGCCTTCTTAGAATAAGCCAGATGATGTGAGCTTTTAAGTTCTATTCTAGCTTCCATTTTCCCTTTCCTTATGTGTGTGAAATTTAAGCCTATTCACATACTAAATACACACATAAGTAACCTGTGCTTTGTCAAAATTAAAATAGGAATCGGACTCATAAAATCAATAGGAAGGTAGAAATCTAAAAAATGACTCCTTAGATGAATTAATATGTTTGCTTTTAACATATGAAATGGTGATAAAAGAAAGAAACACTGAAGGTATCAAATAAAAGAAGTCAATAGCTTTAAAAGTTATAAAAGAAAGTTCTAGTGAGGAAGAAGACAATGAATTAGACGACGATGATATAGCCTTATTCACTAGAAGACTAGGAAAATTCTTCAAAAAGAACAAAAGTTTTGCACAAAAATTCAAAGGCTCAAAAATTTATAAAGGTGAAAATAGCAAGAAAGAAACAAAGAATGAACCACCTACATGCTATAATTGCAAGAAAGTTCGACATATAAAAACTAACTATCCACAGCTAAATAAAGTTGCCAAGAAGAAGAAAAAGAAAGCGATGAAAGCTACCACGTGGGATGACTCAAGCTTGATTGAATCAAAAAATGAATTAAGTGATCAAGACGTGGCAAACCTTTGCTTCATGGAGAAAGACAATGAGGTAAATTCCTACTTTAGCTTACATGAAGAATCTAGTAACAAATCGTGTAGTGACTCATGTGAGAGTATGCCTTCACATAGAGAAATACAAGCTGAACTACTTTCATTACATAATAGTTTCATAAAAGTATCCAAACAAAACATAAACACTCAAAGAACAAAATGAAAAGCTAATGAACTAACTAGAGACATCAACATCGGCTGAAAAAGAAAAGGACTCGCTTATTGATGAACTCATGAGTAAAATTAACAAGATCTCTCAAAATCTAGTAAAGCTGCAAGTAAACGGTAAAAATATAAACGACCCAAAAATATGTCATGAGAGTAAAATCAAGGATCAAGCCAAAATCATCTACAATTTTACTAGAGTAAAGGAAACCTTTGATAAACTGGTTGGATCACAAAGTCCTTTGATAAAGAAGGAATAGGATTCAATGGAGTTGAAAACAAGAAGAAAAGGAACCTCGACATGGGGTACTTTATAAAAGCCTCAAAACACTTTGCATGTACATCTTCCACAAATACATATGAATGCACTACGTGTTTCTTGTTTAAGAAAAAAGGGCACACAAAGTTTGACTGTCCATATAAAAGAAAAAATATCAAAGCCAAGAAGGTATAGAGAGTCAAAACTAAAACTAAAGCTGAATCAAAAAGAGGTGTGTAAGATGTTAATCAACTTATGCAAGAAGCTTCAATATGAAAAGGATACATAGTTCTAAACAAAAGAAGTGATCGAGGTAGAGAATTCAAAAATAAAGACATTAAGAAAATCTGTGATGAATATGGAATAACTCACAACTTTTTCGCACCTCGTACTCCTCAATAAAATGGAGTTGTTGAAAAGAAGAATAGTTCACTTCAGGAAATGGCTAGAACCTCGCTGAATGAAAATAATTTATCTAAGTATTTCTGGTCTGAAGTGGTAAATACCGCATGTTATGTGATGAATAGAGCCTCCACTAGGACAAACCTAGACAAGACCTCCTATGAACTTTGGAAAGGAAGAAGACAAAACATATCTTACTTTCACGTACTTGGATGTAAGTGCTTTGTTTTGAATGATAAAAATGACTTAGGAAAATTTGATAAGAAATCAGACGAAGGAGTCTTCTTAGGAAATTCAGTAAATAGTAAAGCCTTTAGAGTCTACAACAAAACGACCCTCTCAATCATAGAATCAGTCCATGTAGCTTTTAATGAGGCAATTCCATTCTCTAATCATCTGATATTGAGAAAGCTGAAATTAAACAAAGACTAGAAGACTTAGAAATTCAAGAAGTAAAAGATGAAAGTAAGGAATCAAGCTTATCTTTAGATAATAGCTCTCTAAATCAATCTGAATTACCTAAAGAATGGAAATTTGTAAGGAATCACCCAAAGAATCAGAACATTAGTGAACCATGACAAGGAGTATCCACTAGGTCTTCATTGAAGAATATGTGTAATCATTGTGCATTCCTATCTCAGGATGAACCCAACAACATAAATGAAGCATTAAATGATGACTTATGGATAGTAGCCACCAAAAAGAGTTAAATCAATTTGAGGGAAATAAAGTTTGGAAGTTAGTTCCTAGACCCATTGATCACTCAATAATCTACACCAAATGGGTATTTAGGATTAAGAAGGATGAGGATGACATTGTAGTGTGTAACAAGGCTAGACTAGTAGCTCAAGGTTATAATCAAGAAAAATGAATAGATTATGATGAGACCTTTGCTCCTATAGCTAGAATGGAAACAATAAGAATGTTACTAGCCTATGCATCTCACAAAGACTTTAAACTTTATCAAATGGTTATGAAGAGTGCATTCTTAAATGGATTTTAAAACGAAAAAGTATATGTAGTAACCTTTAGGATTTGAGGATTTTCATTATTATGATCATTTGTTTACGTTGACTTCATAGGTCATACCCGATTTTGATAATGACAAATACTCAAGTATTTGATGGTCATCGAGTTTGTGTGCAGGTATATAATTAGAAGATCAACTCATGGCACATAAAGACTCAAACTATAAAGACCCTGACGTTTTCTTCTTTTGTAATTTATATTATTGCTCAATTCGAGTTTGTAATAGTAAATATAGGAAAAGGTTTGTAATAATCTCTATATGTCATGCATGTTGGTAATTGATGCTCAAAAAGATATAGACTAACCTTAGGACCCTCATGTCTACATTAAAATATGCTTTATTGAATTAAATTCAAACATCATATGAATAAGGATAATTTTATAAAGGGACTAAGACCGAAATACTCAAGAAAGGCATGTTCGGTCGACCGAACTGTAATGCACAGAAGCATTCGGTCAACTAAACCTTCATCGGGTCAACATTTTGACCCTTTGGTCGATCGAACTAAAAATAAGTTGTAATGCTTTGGTCACCCGAACCGACACATGGAGTTTTTCCAACTGCCTGGTCAATCCAACTTTCAATACAAATAATGGCTAGTCGACCGAACACCCATGTTTTGTCAACCGAACTCACTTCGGTCGACTGAACCTTAGAGGTTCAGAATCGCCTTATGAATGGCCGATCGACACATAGTTCAAATTTTCCCTGGTCGACCAAACTTAGTACTTCGGTTGACCAAACTCTCAAAATGGTTGACCGGTCTTCTTAAGTTGTCCGAATTTACTAAGATTAAAACACTGTTAAATATGATTAACCTCACTTAAACTTTTTCAAAATTGACATCTATGTCCTGATCGGTTAAAATTTTGGGTAAGTCTATATATGCCCCCTCATTTGCAAAAATTAGAAACTTGATTAGCAATCTTAATTAGCAAATACTCTCTGAATTTCAAAAGTCCCTACACTCATTTTTAAGCTCTCTACACTCATTCTTACTCATTTTTATTGCCAAAAATCATCTAGTATGAGTGTTATTGTGACTTTATTATTAAGCTTGGGCTCTCTCTTGCACTTGTTGATTGAGATAAATTTTATTAGAGAGCAAGCTTCAAGTTTTTCTAGGAGATTTTGTTAGTAAGTCTTCCATAGGAAAAATTCTTTAAACTCGTGAGTTTTGCATCTTCATTGCAGTATTCAAAGAGTTCGTATTCCATTTTTGGTTGTGAAATATTATTTTGCAACCGATTTCAAATATATATTATGATTATTTTGAGAAAAATATTTGTTAAAGATATTTGAAGTGTGCTTGAAATCTTTGTTGCTGCATTGTGATTGATTCCATTATCTTGACACAAAGATTCTCATATATACACTCTCACATATTGATTGTTATTCTTGCATCATATTGAGAGTAGATATTAAAACTAAGTTGACCTTATCATATCTTATCATTTGGTAGTGTGCTAATTATAATGGTACAAAATTTTCTTAATTGAGAAGCATATAGTTTATACATAAATTCTATTGTGAAATCTGTTGTATTCCATGCGTGGCCTGAGGGGGTAATAATCCAGTCCGGGAAGGATTGTTTGTAAAGGTTGAGGTCAGCCCTGTGCTAATTGACCTAGTTGTTTTAGGTGCCACTCCACTGGTTAAGTGAGCTTAGAGTGTAATTTTTATGCTTATTAGCCAAGGCGAGGACATAGGTAGTTTGCCGGACCTCGATGACAATTTTTGTGTTGTCTCCATTTATTAATTTATTGTGCATGTTTAGTTAATTAATTGTGCAATTTAAATTCCGCTGATTATTTATATTGATTTATTTTATATACACTAGATTGACCCTAGGCTTGTGTAATATTGTTGTTAGTGGATTGACCTAGGGAATAAATTTTTAAAATACCAATTCACCCCCCCCCCCCCGGCGCACCTCTTGGGATTATAGTAAAGCTAACAATTGGTATCAGAGCCTAGTAGCTAAGACTTAATAGTTATTTTGCAAAAGATCAAGATGGTTGTTGGCCTTACAAGGCTTAATATCCTGTTTTGATGCTAGCAAACAAGTGGAACTTAGCATATTTGGTTAAATAATGACATTTCGAGACTCAACCATGAGAAAGCAATGTCAAATGTTCAAAAGGATTCAAGTATATGTATACAAGGATGATCAAACAAAGCTTAAAGAACATTAAAGCATGAATTCAAAGATGATATCTATTAAAGCTTGAAGATCATGAGAGAGTGGATGTTAAAGAGCTTAAAGTATATCAAAGCTTAAAGAAAAGCAAGAGAGCCAAAGAAAAGCAAAGCAAGAGAGCTAAAAAAAAAAAAAAAAAACAAGCATGAAGACTCAAGCATTTAGAATGTCAAATGTCCTAAGAAGTCTTTATGAAAGTGCTTTATATTTTAAATATCTCTTGAAATATGTTGAAGCTCATTAGGATGCAATAAAGACTAAGAGACCAGTTTTTAAAAACCTTGAAAAATGTTTTGAAAAGTCACATTTAATTTTTTCAAATAACAAAATGATTAAAATCTTAAAAAATAGAAGTTCTGGAAAAAATTGACAAGTCAGCCAACTAACCAGAATACTCTGAAATATTTTGGCCAACTGACAAAAATATAACAGTTGAATAAATTGCCCAGCCAACTGACCATTTTGACCTATGATCAATCAGTCGACTGACAGATCAGCCAACCGAAATTTTTGAACTATGTTCATCCACCGGTTGAAAAATTAATGGAATCAATTTTTGGTAGATAGAAAGGTCTCAGCTGCTAGTCTAGCTGACTGTCCCTGTATAAATATTTACCCAATCGGCTGTCCAACCAACTGACCTTACCGGAATTCAAATTTTGAACTTCAATGGGAAAATTCTAAAAATTAGTTTTTCAAATGTGAACGTTATAAAAACTTAGTGAAAACTGCAAGTAACTTTAAAGACAAGAAAACTCACCCTAAAAAATTCTATAAATACTCCTTTAACCCAATGAATTAATTACCCAAACATAATATCAGCATTCAAGCTCTTTAATATCAATCTTCTCTTGCTCACTCATTGCAAAATGGATTTGCTGAGATAATCTGAAGTGCTAAATCCATCCAATTCTCAGTTTCTGCTGCTAATATTCATCTAGAGAAAGAATTGGTGAATTCTATACTTGAACTTCAATTCTATTTCATATTGATATTTGAATATTGAAGTGCATAGTGATTGAAATTGTACTAATCTGCTTTGTGTGAAATAACTATTCTACGCAGCTCTTGTTTCTTGTTTCTTTGACGATTTCGGGTTGTTGGATCATTGGCCAAGTGTGAGGTATTACTTAGAGAGGTGTAGCTCTAGCCTATTGAAGGAGTGATCGAGTGTGCGGTATTATTTGGAGAGGTGGTTCTCTAACCTATTGAAAGAGAGTGTAACGGTTTTGTTATGCTCGGAAAGGAACTGGTTTAGTGAATCCTTAGGTGGTTTGCCAAAGGCGAGGACGTAGGTTGGGGATAAGCCAAACCTCGGAAAAAGCCCGATGTCACTCTCTTTGTCGTACTATCTTTAAATTCCAGCAAACATATAAATTGCGTTGATGATTTAATTTTTTAATTATATATACTACGCAATTAGAATTTTAAATAAGCTAAAGTTTAATTTGTTTTTGGGATTATGGAAACTAAAAGGGAGTACGTTAGTTGATCAATACTTTGTGGAAACCTCAAAGAGAGTACGTTGATTGGTTAACGCCCAAAAAAAATTAACTAAGAGTTTATTTAAATTCTAAGTTGTTGGGAATTTGAGTTGTAGTTTGCATACTACAAGGCTTAAATCAAATTTATATACACAAGGCTATTAACAAAAGCTGAGAATTGCTATAAAGCTTTCTTGATTGAATATTTGATTGATTGAATAAATTGTAATTGAATGGTTTAAAGTTTGGTTGATCAATTGGTTACTTTATTGGTGGTTGGTTTTGGTTTGAATACTGTTTTTGAGAATTGAATAAAGACTTAAGTATTTTTTTTTTTTTGTGTGATTGCTAAATCAACAAGAAGTCAAAAAATCTTTGAAAGAATTTAAAAGAGGTTAAGAATTCATAAAAAGATTTAAAATAAAATTTTAATAACTCAATCCACCTCCCTTCTTGAGACTACACCTTAGTTTTCAATTGGTATCAGAGTGGGGTTATAACAAATCCTAACAAGTAGTTATATAAAGATCTAGATGACACATATAGGAGTAGCTCCCTTTGGAGAGGGTCAATCCTCAACTAGGCCTCTCATCATTTGTGGTTTAAATTATACATTTTGGAAACAAATGATTAGAATTTATCTTCAAACAATGGGTTGGAAGGCTTGGAAGGTTGTCACACATGGTGACTAAATTCCTACTAAAACCATAGATGGCAAGGAAATACCGAAAGAAGAAAAAGAGATGACCGACAATGACCATAAGATGCTTCAAGTAAATTCAAGTGCCATGAATGTATTATATCATGCCTTAGATATTAATGAATTTAATAGGATCATGGCATGTAAATCATCTAAACAGGTTTAGGATAAATAAGTTACTTATGAAGGAACCATTAGACATAGTAGAATAGACATGCTCACAAGCGAGTATGAAGCTTTCAAGATGAATCCGGATGAATCTATAACAAATACGTATACATGGTTCACACATATTTTAAACCCCCTCAATGCTTTAGGAAAAACATATTCAACCTATGAGATGATCTGCAAAATCCTTAGAGGACTCCCTCCCATTTGGGAACCTAAGGCCACTGCAATAACCGAAGGAAGAAATTTGAAAAACACCTCCTTAAATGAACTCATAGGATCCCTTATTACATATGAAATGTCTATGAATGAAAGAAGTGGAAAATCTAAAGCCCAAGAATCTATTTCTTTTAAAACTTCAAACAAAAACTCTACTGATGAAGATAAAAATGAAATGGATGAAGATGAACTAGCCTTCATATCCAAGAAACTTGCAAGAATACTAAGAAGGAAAAATAAATTCAAAAGAAAAATCTAGAACTCAAGTTCAAATGAGGAAGAAACTAAGAAGAAAGAAACAAAGAACGAACTACCTACATGCTATAATTGCAAGAAAGTTTGACACCTAAAACTGGATTATCCAAAACTTAAGAAAGATTATAAAACGAAAAAGAAAAAGGCAATGAAAGCCACTACATAGGACAATATGAGTACAAGTAGTTCCGATAATGAATCAAGTGACCAAGAGGTTGCTTGATATATGGCTTGGGACAGTGAGGAAAGCTCATCATCCAAATCCTTAAATAGTTCTTATGATGATTCAACAGAAGAATCCAATGATGAGTGTATGCCCTCTTATGAAGAACTTCAAAATGATTTATTCAAGGTACATAAGATGTTAGTTAATATGACTAAATGATACACATCATTGAAAAACAAGAATAAAGGAGTTATGAAAGAGTTAGAATCCCTTAAACTTGTTGAAATAGAAAAAATTTAAAAATCAAGAAAATAGAAAATAAGAATGAAGTTGTGGTAAAAGAGTTAGAATCTAAAAATCTTGCTAGAAAAGAAAATGATTTGAAAATCAAGAGATTAGAAAGTAAGAATGAAAATTTGATGAAGGAATTAGAAGACTTAAGATCCCAATACTCTATGGAAAATGAGAAAGATCAATATATTTCAAAATTAGAGACTAAAAAAAAAATGGCTCAAAATCAAGAGAATGGTAAAAATATACAAAATTTAGAAATTTATTATCTTAAGAAAGAAATTGAGGATCAAGTCAAAATCATCTATAACTTCACAAAAGGAAAATAAAATCTTGACAAAATAATTGGGGCACACAGAATGTCCTTAAATAAAGAAGGTACAGGATTTAATGGGGTTCAAAATGCAAAGAAAAAAAATATCTCTACATGGGATACTTTAAAAAAGCCTCTAAAGATTACGCTAGTACCTCCTCAAATGCCTACACACACACCACATGTTTTCTATGTAAGAAAAAAGGACATGTAAAGTTTGAATGTCCATTAAAAAGAAAGGGTATGAAAACTAAACAAGTTTGGAAGTAACAGAAACATCCCTTGTTAAGCCATCCGAACCCAAAAAAGTATGGGTACCAAGATGAAATAAAAAAAAAAAATCTCCAAGATGAGTTTTTGACTAATGAAAATTGTTGGCCTTAATCAATGAACGAATCATACAAGGCTTACCTTAGAAAGTATTAAAGATGAATTTTAGGAATTTATATGAAATCAAAAGTTTGTGAACAAAATGAGAAATATTTGAGAATGAGAACAAATTAAGCAATATTGTAGTACAATGCACATGATAATGATATCCTCCATCCTTAAATGTTATGCTGATATGCTATATGCTACATGAAAACGATTGATGATTTGTGGCTCACTATATATTGAAAATCTGAGCATAGAGTTATTAAGCATGATTTAGAAGCATAAGTTTTTATATGATATTGATATATGAATATGAATTTAATTCTTGACCATACAAACTAATGATGGATCACACGGATAAATTGAAAAATTTGCATCTAAATAATTTAGTATCCTTGAGCAGTGCATAATGTGACATTAGCATTGGAATCTATAAAGTATATTGGTATTCATAAATATATCAATTAATATTTGAGCATGACAAGCATAATTATATCCATGAGCATGTTATGACATTGATATGATATTGGTATTTGATATTAGTATCCACGAGCACATACATGATATGAATCAATGTTTGAAAAAATGGGATGACAAATTTAAAAACATAATTGGTATCAAATCTGAATGTATTAAATTCAAGGGGAGTCATATGACTTATTGCTTGTACTTTATTTTATTTCTCCCTAATTTTTCAATTGATATCATGAATTAATGAAATGATTAGTATTATTCCTTAATGTTTTAATTGGTATCACAAATTCAAATGTTCAATTGGTATCATGAATTAATGAGATTTTCAATTGGCATCAACACATATATGAATTACAAATATGAAATATACATGACTATTTGACTATTGAAGCACACTACACATGCCATATTGAAAAATAATGAATTAAGTGTGTACATATGCTTGATATACATGTTTGATATTTATATTCTCCAAATATGATTTTATTTAAACTTAATCATTTTTTATATCCTACTCATTTTGATTGATGTCAAAAGGGGAAGATGTTTTGAACAAAAATTGAGCATAGTATTAAAAAATTGAACATGATATATGTATCAAAAGGAGGAGTATTTAAACTAGAATGATGATCTTAAACTTGAATAATGTGATGAGCATAATAGTAAAATAGTTTTTGAAATTGATCTTGAACTTGCTAAGTTCGTTAAGATGATGCTTATTGTAAAGGGGAGTTTTTTAAGGCTCACTCAAATTTTTTACTCCTTGATTGTCATCATCAAAAAGAGGGAGATTGTTGGCCTTACAAGGCTTAAAATCCTATTTTTAATACTGACAAAGAAGTGGAACTTAACATATTTAGTTAAGTAATGACATTTCAGGACTCAACTATGAAAAAGTAAGGTCAAGTGTTTAAAATGATTCAAGTATATGTATATAAGGATGATCAAACGAAGCTTAAAGAACATTAAAGCATGAATTCAAAGATGATATCTATTAAAACTTTAAGATCATGAGTGTGTGGATACTAAAGAGCTTAAAGTATATCAAAGTTTGAAGAAAAACAAAAGAGAAAAAGAAAAACAAAGCAAGAGAGCTCAAAGAAAAACAAGCATGAAGACTCGAGCACTTAGAATGTCAAATGTCCTAAGAAGTCTTTATGTAAGTGCTTCATATTTTAAATATCTCTTGAAATATGTTGAAGCTCATTAGGATGCAAAAAAGACTAAGTGACTAGTTTTTAAAAACCCTGGAAAATGTTTTGAAAAGTCACATTTAAATTTTTTAAATAAAAAAAGGATTAAAATCTTAAAAAATATAAATTTTGGAAAAAATTGACTCGTCAGCCAATCGACCAGAATACTCTGAAATTTCTCAGCCGACTGACAAAAATATAACAGTTGAATAAACTGCTTAGCCGATTGACCATTTTGACTTATGATCAGTCAGCCGACTGACAAGACCAGCCGACTGACACTTTTGAATTCTATTCAGTCAATTGATTGACAAATTAATAAAATTAATTTCTGGAAGACAGAAAGGTCTCAGCTGCCTGTCCAACCGACTGGCCCTGTATAAAAATTTACCCAGTCGCCTGTCCAGCCAACTGACCCTATAAGAATTCAAACTTTGAACTTCAACGGGAAAATTCTAAAAATTAGTTTTTCAAATGCGAACGTTATAAAAATTTAGTGGAGACTCCAAGTAACTTGGGAAACATGGAAATTCACCCTAAAAAGTCTATAAATACTCCTTTAACTCGAGGAATTAATTACCAAAGCATAATATCAACATTCAAACTCTCTAATTTCAATCTTCTCTTGTTCACTCATTGCAAAACTGATTTGCTGAGATAATCTGAAGTGTTGAATCCATCCTACTCTCAGTTCCTACTATTGATATTCATCTAGAAAAGGAATTGGTGAATTCTATACTTGAGCTTCAATTCTATTTCATATTAATACTTAAATATTGAAGTGCATAGTGATTGATTGTACTAATCTACTTTGTGTGAAAGCATTATTGTATGCAACTCTTGTTTCTTGTTTCTTTGACAATTCCAGGTTGTTGGATCATTGGCCAATGGTGGGGTATCACTTGGAGAGGTGTAGCTTTAGCCTATTGAAGGAGTGACCGAGTGTGGTGTATCACTTTGAGAGACAGTGCTGTAGCCCATTGAAAGAGTGTGTAATGGTTTTGTTCCATCCGAAAAGGAACTGGTTTAATGAGATCTTAGGTGATTTTCCTAAGGTGAGGACGTAGGCTGGGGATAAGCCGAACCTCGCAAACAACTCGGTGTCACTCTCTTTCCCTGACTCACTTTAAATTCCGACAAATGTATAAACTACGTGGATGATTTAATTTCTTAATCATATATACTACGCAATTCAAATTTTAAATAAGTTAAACTTTAATTTGGTTTTGGGATTGTGGAAATCGAAAGGGAGTATGTTGGTTGATCAATACTTTATGGAAACCTCAAAGGGAGTACGTTGGTTAGTTAACACCCAAAGACAAATTAACTAGGAGTTTATTTAAATTCTGAGTTTTTGGGAATTTGAGTTGTGGTTTGCATTGAAGAAACAAATTTCATTACTACAAGGCTTAAATCAAATTTATATGCATAGGGTTGTTAACAAAAGTTGAGAATTGCTATAAAGATTTCTTGATTAAATATTTAATTGATAGAATATATTGTAGTTGAATGGTTTAAAGTTTGGTTGATCAATTCGTCACTTTGTTGGTGGATGATTATGGTTTGAATATTGTTTTTTAGAATTGAATAAAGACTTTGGTATTTTTTGTGTGATTGCTAAATCAACAAGAAGTCAAGAAATCTTTTAAAGAACTTAAAAGAGGTTAAGAATTCATAAAAAGATTTAAAAGAAAATTTTAATAACCCAATTCACCCCTCCCCTCTTGGGACTACACATTAGTTTTCAATGGCTCAAAGCACTGTAACCCCTTTCCCTGAGAGACCCTCTTCCACACGCCCTCCAGTTTTTAATGGTATCAGTTACACCTTTTGGAAACATCGGATGCACATCTATCTTTAGAATATTGATTGGAAGGTGTGGAGAGTTGTCTATAGGGGTAATTATGTTCTTATAAAACTGAGGGTACAACTAGAGTTCCTAAAATTAAGGTAGAATATAATGATGATGATGATATGAAAGCTGTTAGTTCGAATGCCACTACTGTGAATAATTCTTATTATGGTCTTGATGTAAATGAATTTAATAGAGTTATGACATGGTCATATGCTAAGATGATATATGATAAGTTAGAGGTCACATATGAGGGTACTAGAGATGTAAAAGATAGTAGGATTGATATGTTGACCAGTGAGTATGAAGCATTTAGGATGAACACTGGTGAGTCCATTCAAAGCATGTACACTAGATTCACACACATCATTAATTCATTGTATGCATTAGGAAAGACCTATCCCACATATGAGATTATTAGGAAAGTTCTTAGAGGTTTGCCTCCTATTTAGGAAGCAAAGGTTATAACCATTTCTAAGGGTAGAGACCTTAAGGTCATGACATTAGATGAGTTGATAGGTTCACCAATCACCCATGAATTAGCTATAAATGAGAGATTTAATTATTTTCAACAGATAAATCATATAAAGTAAACAACGACCTAACATCCACAACTAGCATACAAATTATATCACTGCATCCGCCATGCAGGAGGCTTTCAACACAAGCATGCTTTCCAGTAGTTCAATTAGCAACTCATAAAAGAAATGAACTACCCAATAGATGATATGAACAATAACTAACAATGGATAGTTATGAGATTAGTGCACAATTGTTCTCACAAGCACGCACACATACATATGTGCATAGATAAGAATTGAGAGCATTTTAATGAATATAGACATGAAAGATGAATGCTCCCCCTGAGTTATGCACTATTCAATTTATGCCTTTTCTTAATTATCAACTTTCTTTAGCCAAGGTTATTAAGATTTTCAATGAATTTAGACTTGGAATGAATGTTTTAGGCTTATTGGACCAAAAGGTCACAATGATTTTTTATTTGAGAGTTCTAAGCCAATATTGCCTCTATTGATATGAATTTCAATGCGTGTGAGAGGCCTAAGTTCAAATGGCTTTGAATGTTAAGGTTCGTGCATAGGTTTCTTTGAATTTTGTTCTATTTTCTAGATTGAAACCTATATTAATCATTTGAGTCATTTAACTTAATTCATGAGGGTGAAGCTCTAATGGATTTTATTTAATGTTTGAGAGCCTATAAAAGAAGTTTTGAATTAATACTCTTGAAAAATTAAAATTTAAGTTATGTTCAAAGAGTATTAGTTATGAATGGACATGATTCAAGATATTTGCGTGGAAGAGGAAATGTCCAAACAATTTAGATAAAGAGCAACTAGAAGAGTATGAATTTTGGAACATTCCTCTTTAGTGATTGCAAAGTATACTTTAGGTATAATCACAATTTTGGAGCAAGGATACAAACCAATGAGAGGGTGGATCTTTATCTGATGTGATCGTGGTTGGTAAAGATTCCCTATGGAGGATACGGTGAACCAAAATTAGAAAATTTTTATATTTTAAGCACCATGGGGAATATTTTGATTTAATAGTGAAACTTGAATCCCCTAATGGATGCCTCTAGTTTTGATCAAGAAAAAAATGTCTTTTAATAAGCACCAAAAATATTTGGAATTTATGATCAATAGTGTTTTAAGCCTAGAGTGATGACTAAACTAAGGTTAAGGCTTTTATATTCAAAAATGAGTTGAGGTTTAACTGATATATATCGAGATGGATTCCCTAAAACTCAAATGTGAGCAATGGACATAATATGCTTAGCTTTAGATATTCATGATTAAGCTTGAGTTAAGCAATTTGAAATTTAAATACAAGTCAAACAAGCCATGTCCAATTGGAAGTGGATTTTTATTCAAATAGCCAATGATTTTATATTTTAACCAATGAATGTATACATTAAATTCAGATTGGTTATGTACTTGAATTTGCAGATTGGCTTGATTTTTCAAAGTACTTAGTATATAAAAGGTGGAATGAATATGTTAAGATTTGACATTTTAGGAATATACCACTTCATAGGCCAATAGACATCATTCCCCCAAAGCCTAGAACTTAAGAAAAGTATTTATGTAACTCCAATCGGAATTCATTCCTCCTTAAGTTCTAATGAGTTTCCTTTATTTACAACCCATACCATTTTTCTATCTTTGAGTCTTGATGGGTTAGGACTAGGTGGCACATTGACTCTCCATACTTGTTTGGGTTTCACACCTTTTCTTTTAAATGGGCAATCAAATTTTGTGTGCCCCTTCTTTTTACATAATATGCATATTATGTGAATGTATGGACTATAGGAGGTATTAGCATAGTGTTTTGTTTCTTTTACAAAGTAACCCATGTATAGGTTCTTCTTTTTCCTATTTTCAATTCCATTAAAACCTATACCTTCTTTATCTAAGGTCATCCTTTGTGAACCTAAAAGTTTGTCAAAATTTTATTTACCTCTAGTGAATGTATGGATGATCTTAGTTGATCTTTTATTTTCTTTTCTAGATCTTGCATTTTTTTTATTCTTTCAAGTCTTTGCAAACACTTTGTAATTTAATAATATCCTTGGTCATGTTATTTTCTTTGCATTCAAGTTTTGCAACAAAAATGTCTTTATTATAATCATTTGAAGTTTGAGATCTTACTGCTTTCAATTCTTTATCTAATTTTTCATTATTGTTTACTAACTCTTTGATTTTAAAATCATTTTCCCTTTCAACAAGAACTTTTGATTCACATTCTTTCTCACATGCCTTATACTTGTTTTTCAAAGCAGTCTATCTTTTGTTAACTTTAACAAGTGACTTATGAATTCTAACTTTAACAAGTGACTTATGAATTCTAACATATTCAATTTTTAGTTCTTCATAAGTAGGCATGCTCTCACTATCACTACTACCATATGATTTAGAATCAGATGCATCATTCAAATCATCACATGAATCATTACAAGGGTTATCTAATAACATGGAAGGAGATGGATTTACCTCATGGTTGGTTAGAGCTATAAAGCACGATTTACCTCCTTCATGGTTTTTTAAGCTGGAGTCACATGGAGCTATAGACTTTTCATGCTTAGATGCTCCATATCTCTTTTCAAGTTCCTCCCATATTGCTTTAGCGTTTTGACATGCCCTTACTTCACACAAGATATTAGTATCTAAAGCATAAAACAAAACATTCATGGCATCAAAATTTATTTGAATTAAACTCATATCATTATCATTCAGCTCAATTTCAGATTTGGGGATTTCAACATTATTGACACTTTTCATAGGTACGATATCCCCTTGAGTAATGACTCTCCAAGTCCTCCAATTCAATGATTTTATAAAAATAGTCATTCTAAGTTTCCAATCAGAAAAATTTTCACCAGAAAACATTGGAGGGTTTGCAGATAACCTACCCTCACATGATTGGGATACACCAATATGAGCCATTTTGATCTTTTACAAAATAACGTTTAAGTCTAGTTAACGAGGCTCTGATACCAATTGTTAGTTTTACCATGATCCCAAGAGGGGGGTGAATTGGTATTTTTAAAATTTAATCCTTAGGTGAATCTCCTAACACCAGTATGTTCACAATCCTAAGGTCAATCTAATGCAATTAATGTAAATATACCAGAAATTAAAGAAAGCAATTTAATTAATAGCACATGCACCAGAAAGCAGTAAAGTAAGAGTAACACACAGAAATGTTATTGAGATTTAGCCAATTGCCTACATCCCCACCTTGGCTAAAAAGCACAAGGATTACCACTATAATTGCTCACTTAAATGGGTGGAGCGACACCTAAGCAAACCAGGTCAATTACCACAGGGCTGACCTCAACCTTTATAACCAAGTCAATTAACACAAGGCTAACCTCAACCTACACAATCCTTATTGGGCTGGATTACCGCCCCCTCAAGCCATGCCTGGAAATACAACAATATTCTCTCAAATAGATGGTACAGGAATAGTGCTTTCACATAAAGCAGATATGTACCCAAATACGCACATTCACACACACATCAATAGTAACGATATAGTGCAAGCTCAATGATGCCAGTTGTGTTCAATCAATACTCAACACAGTATAATCAGTATGATGCTCAAGAGTGTTCAACACAAAGAATATCTTGGAATCTAAACAGAGTATTTCAATAGAAAATCAATATTCCAAATATATGAATTAGATAATCAAACTAGTTTAAGAAGGTTTTCTTCAATGTAAAATGCACAAAACTAGTTTGAAAATATTTGCTTGTTTGAAAGAATTTTTGCACACCAAAAATCAAGCTATTGGACACTTGCAACAAAGATGCAAATATCCTAAGCTTGCTTGGTTTATTGCCACACAAGATTTATAATGAGCAAATCTTTGGGATAAACCTAAGCTAAACTCTCCAGAAAAATTGTCTCGACCACATAAACAAATGGGAGTATTCAACAAAGAATAGTAATCACAATCACTCTAGAAATGTTCTCACAAACTCAGAATATATAAAAGAAATGGAGATTTGAGAGTATTTGGCCAAAAGATGTATTTCAAAAGAGAGGATATTTTGGCTAATCTATTTGCTAATCTTATGCTAATCTTGCAAATGAAGTCATATTTATAGTCAGGGGTAAAAATATAACCGTTTGGGATATGATAGGAATAATTAAAAAAGTACCAAATGATTAGGATGCAATTAGCTTGAAATAACCCTGTTTACCCGCGGTTAAACTAATTTTAACCGGTTGGGGTTCGGGTGGCTAAACCTAAGTTCGGTCACCCGCCCAGAAAAATGCTAAAAAGGTCTTCAATGTAGTTCAGTTGCCCGTATTACACTTTGGAAGCCGGAATCAAAGTCAGTAGCCAAGCTTCATAACTTCGGGTGCCCGATCAAATGTTTGGTGGCTCGAATCCATGTGTTTGGTCACCCGTGGTCCTTTTTGAACTAAAATGATCGTTTTCCTGAGTTGGTGATCTGTCCCTTTCAAGGTGTTCGGGCGCCTGAGAAAGATAAGAACATTTTAATTCGGTCACCCGAGAGCCTAATCAACATGTTGACTTGTCAACATTCGGGCGCTCGAGGAGTTTTGTACTCCAAGGGTTCGGTCGCCTGAGCTCTCTCAAGTTGCTAAGAAATTTTCAATTCAAGCACAATTTCAACACTCCTATATATTATATGCAATGTGTGTGAGTGTTGGGACCTAGAGTCTCACTAGGGTCTTTTCAAGGTTCGTTTTAAGATAATCCCAAAAATCCGGCGTTAGTCAACCGAAAGGTGCCCTAAAGTCATTTAGTCCCTATGGTCATTTTGAGCTTACCATATATCTAATCTGCATGATGTGCAGGTAAGATAAATACAAACCACAACCTAGGTTACTATTACAGACCCATACTACAGACATTGAATTTACAATTGCAAATTACAAGTCTTCAGGGTCTTCTTGTTGCTTCAAGTGTCATTCCTTAAGATGCTCATCTAAGCTTGAGCAAACACTTGAAAACCATCAAATACCTAATTATTTGTCATTATCAAAATCGGGTGTGACTTATAAGGTCAACACTGCACCAATACTGACGATTCCATCAAGAGGTGATGGTTATGTAATTTGTAATGACGCGTCTTTGAATGGGCTTGACTATGTATTGATGTAGCATGGTAAGGTGGTAGCATATGCTTCCAGATAGTTGTAAGAGTATGAAAAGAATTACCCTACTCACGATCTGGAATTGACTATAGTGGTACATGCACTAAAAATTTGGAGGCATTACTTGTATGGTGAGAGATGTGAACTATTTTTTGACCATAAAAGTTTGAAGTACTTCTTTACGCAAAAAGAGTTGAAATTGCGGCAAAGTAGATGGTTAGAAATCATCACAGATTATGATTGCACCATCAGCTACCACCCAGGAAAAGCAAATGTGGTGGCTGATGCATTGAGCCTTAAATCAGAGGGTACAACGCAGTTAACAACAATAATTCACCACCCAATTCAAATGGACTTATAAAGGCTCGGCGTGGAGTTAGTGGAGGATGATCCTCAAATGTTTTTTTCCAGCCTTGTTGTGCAGCCTACGCTATATGAAAAGATTAAAGTCACTCAGGGAGATGACCTAGAATTAACAGAGGTAATAGCCAAAGTACAGGATGGTCAAGGAGAGGAATTCAACATTTATGATGATGGGGCTCTAAGGTTTCGCACCAGATTATGTGTGTCTACTGATGATGATATTAGGAGAACAATTCTAGAGGATGCTCACAGATCTTTATACACAGTTCATCCTGGCAGTACTAAAATGTATAAAGATTTGCAAGAGTATTTTCGGTGGAGTGGCATGAAGAGGGGGATTGTAGAATTTGTGCAGCAGTGCTAAATGTGTCAGCTAGTTAAGGCATAGCACTGGAGGCTAGTTGGGTAGTTGCAGCCACTCTACATTCCCGAGTGGAAATGGGACCACATATCCATGGATTTTGTTACTGGGCTACCACTAGCACAACATGGTTAGAATGCCATCTGGGTAGTTGTTGATCAGCTGATGAAAACAGCTCATTTTCTACCTATTAAAGTTAACTACCCTATGAACAGATTGGTAGAGATTTACATTCAAAAGATTGTTCGACCCTATGGAGTACCAGTATCTATAGTCTTAGACTGTGATCCACGCTTTACATCACGATTCTAAAAGAGCTTGCAGGAGGCTTTGGGGTCCAAGTTAGCATTCAACACCGCTTTCCATCCTCAGATAGATGGTCAGATAGAGAGAAGGATTCAGGCACTTAAGGATATGTTAAGAGCGTGTGCATTGGATTTTGGGGGTAGCTAGACCCAGTATTTTCTACTAGTGGAGTTTGCCTACAACAACAGCTATTAGGCTAGGTGAGAGGCGAGTTTTGGTGCCAAAAATAGTGTAGTAGGCGTATAATAAAGTCTGACTTATTCGAGATAGAATCAGTACAGCACAGAGTCGGCAGAAAAGCTACGCAGATATTCATCGCCGGGAATTGAAATTTGAAGTGAATGACCATATGTTTTTAAAAATAGTACCACTGAAGGGAATCATGAGGTTTGGGAGGAAAGGTAAGTTGAGCCCTAGGTTTATTGGCCCATTTGAGATACTTGAGAAGATTGGGTCAGTTGCCTATTGGCTAGCTTTACCACCAGCTTTATTCAAAATACCTAACATATTTCATGTTTCTATGTTAAGGAAATACATCCTAGATCCTTCCCATATTATCAGTTACATAGAATTACAATTCAGTGATGCTCTAGCATATGAGGAAGCTCCAATGCAGATCTTAGATAGAAAAGAATAGGAATTGCGCAGTAAGAAGATGCCATTAGTAAAAGTCATGTGAAGGAATCACGCGGTAGAAGAAGCTTCTTGGGAGCTTGAAGATGAAATCAGACAGAAATACCCTCACCTATTTAGTGGGATACAGCAGTAATTTGTAAGTTAAAGTAATGATAATTTTATTTTATTTAGTACAGTGTATTTGTAATGTAGAGTATAAGATAGGTAGTGTTTTGGGTTTTGGGAGAATTTTCTTTTTGGGTATATTTGAAATCTCCCAGAACCTTGAATGTAACCACGGCATTCCACCGCCATAAGTGAGGGTAAGTAATAAAATAAGTTGAATGCTTTCTTTAAGGGATGGTGAATCATATGGATAGTAAATTTCGAGGACGAAATTTTTATAAGGAGGGGAGAATGTAGAGACCCGGATAATTATCGTAATTTAATAATAGAAAAAGGAATTAAAATTGGAATTTAAATAGGGTCTCATCGATGAACACAGGAAGTTCATCAATGAGTACACTTGAGGGGTTCTCCAATGGAGACACATGTCTCGTTGATGAGAAGATACTGATAGGCTATATTTTAGTTCTGAATTTCGTTGATGAGGAGTAAGCATTCGTCAATGAACTTCCTTCTTGACCTTGTCTACGAAGTGACATGTCTCGTAGATGAAGGCCAGTGTATAAATAGCCTAAACTTGATTTTTCAGCCAAATTCTCACACACAAAACTCTCCTTTTTCTCTCCTGTGCGCCCCTTCCCCCTTCTCTCTAAGATTTCGAGTCGGATTCTTGTCGATTCGATGATCCGAGGTGACCACGACACTCTTGGGAAAGTTCTCTTCAAGTTTGCTAAAGTGGATTGTTAGTGGAGCTGCCTTGGATTTCATCCCAAATTCAAGGTAAGGCCTTTTATTCAATATTTGTTTTTCTCATAGTTGTAGAAAATGTAGTACTCAAAGAAATATTGAAGTTTTGTTTAGGGAGATGTTGTTTTCGAGGTGTTAAAAGGGGAACCCTGCGGGTGTAGGACTAGTCATACAAGGGGTTTTCCAGTAGTCAGGTAAGGGAGATATGTTATGCCAGTTTAAATAGTGATTTTTACAAGTAAAATATAGTATATGTTTATGGGTTTTCATAGTAGGAAATTATACAGTTTTATAAATTATATTTAATGAGTTTTAGTTACTGTGTGGCATGAGAATATAGATATAGTACAAAATTCTACACAGTTTTTTACAGAACTATGATTATATAGTTTCTACAAAATCATGATATACAGATTATACAATTTTATTACAAAGCTATGGCTACATAGTACTTACAGAATCATGATTTACAATATATATACAGAAAGATGTTTTTATAGTATTTTCAGGACCATGATTTATAGTTTATACAGATAGAAAGATGTTTTTACAGTTTTCATAGTACCATGATTATACAGTTTTACAGAACCATGATATACAGATCATAGAACCATGACATACAGAAATACAGTTGATATAGAAATACAGTTTATTACAATGTCGTGGTTAATATAGTTGATATAGAATCATAGTAAAACATATAGATTTTATATAGAAATGTATTATATAGTATTAGACCCTGATGGACCATTATAGATAAGTTTACAGAGCATGGTACCACAATTATTTACAGTTCAAAGTGCAACCACATAACTCAGATAGTGTATGGATTTACAATAATCAATCATGCCTATGTAGTGGACAGGCTCCCCATCAGTTAAGATTGAGAAGGCCGATCTGACTTTCAGAGTATAGTGACTTATCCTGGTAGGCCAGCCAGTGATAGGTCTTGCCTGTGGGCCGCACAACCCAGTCATGAGAGGTTAAATCATGACATACAGTTATCCATCTAATGAGATTTTCTCAGTTATTATATGTATAATCAGATTTATAGAATCAGTAGACGTATCTATGAATATTAGAAGTATTATGAATAAAAAATTTATAAAGACAGTTATGTTAAGTAACATAGGTATGAGATATACTGTACGTCATTTTTTTACATGCTTTCTCATATTCAGTTATCTATGGTATTTCTAAATCAGATTTTACAATATGTAACTCATTTGCCACACATTAGCAATAGCATATTTCATCTTACTGAGTGCTGTCTCATCCTAGTAATTTAACATTTTTCAGGTGATCTAGCTAGGCGACCAGATTAGGCGCACAGATAGAGGGGGCTACAATACTGCCCTATCTGTAAGGTGAGCATTTGGGGAGATTATTTTTGTATTTCCTTAGTTTCAGTTGAAGGTATCTTTGAGAATAGTTTTGTATGTATATTTTGGGAAATATTCTGACACTCTAGTATTGTATATATATGGTTATAGTTTTATGAACTCAGCTTTTGGCTGCTTAGGTTGTTTGTTGTGTCTTAGATTCCATGGGTCCTATTTGGATCGCGATGAGGGTTTGATTTATAATAAAAAGGTATCAAAACAGTGAAATTTCACGGTATATATATATATATATATATATATATATATATAGAAAAAAATAGCAATAAATAAATTAAATCAGGTCGTTACATTATGATACTTGATTGAGTGTTTAGCACACATTAGAGCACTGAGCATATTTACATATCATTTGTGCTTGTAATACTGATTGAGTTGTACTGGTGCACATATCTGCTTGTGTAGAAGCATATTTCCATGTACAAATTTTGTACACATTGGTTGTATTCCAAGTGCGGGCCTAAAGAGGGAGAGTAGCCCTGTTGAATAGTCCCGAACTGACGTAAACCCAGTTAGGAAAGCTAGGTGCGCCATCCTGGTAAGGCATGTTGGTTTAGGTCAGCCCCTTGAATTGACTTGATTGTAATCAGTGCCACTCCACCCATTAAGTGAGCAATAGTGGAATCCTTGTGCTGGTTTGGCCAAGGCGGGGATGTAGGCAATTTAGTCGAACCTTGATAATATATTGCGTGTATTGTTTACTTTTCCGCACTTTACTTTTATTGCACATGTATGTTTATTTATTGATCGCATAGATTGACCCTAGGTTCTATAATACTGCTGTTATACCGATTGATCTAGGCAATAATTTTTAAATACCCAATTCAACACCGCCCCCCCTCTCTCTCTCTCTTAGGATTGCACCAAAACTAACATTATCCACAGTCGAAGTATAATGTACTGTGGCTAGAAGTTGTTGTGCTTAAACTCTATATATGACACAACAACTTGTGGACTTTGGATTGCATTATGATACAGTACCAATTAAATGTGATAATACTAGTGCAACAAATATCTCAAAGAACCCTATCTCAAATTCACGAATTAAACATATTAAGATTAGGCATCATTTCCTTCGTGATCATGTGTAGAAAGAAGATTTGGCACTTAAGTTTGTGTGCACAGATGAGCAGTGAGCCAATATTTTGACCAAACTCCTTCCAAAAGGTAGGTTTATATAAATTAGACGAGAACTAGGTCTAATGCATAGTATAGATGCCTCCTAGATTTTGGATAGAGTGCATAAACTTAGGGGTAGCTTCTTAACATAGAAAGCATACGACTCTAAACTTTAAATCTATAATTGCATTCTGCATTATGAGTTTGTGTTTGTTTTGAAAATGTATGACCATTACATATCTTGCATGTTTAATAGTTATATTTATGTTTTGTGTTTTCATCATACTAGACTATTTGGGTTAAGTAGTTGGGGATAAACTGTTAATTTTAAAACACAAAACAGGTCATTTCTATATAGATATTTTTTAGAAAATTTCCTATTTTCAAACGGCATGCTGCCGAAATTTCTAAAATTTTCCCATATCTATCTTGTATATTAATGCGTCATACCCAATGCCTATGACTATTTATTTCATAACCCTTTTTGTTGTTGCCAAAAGGGGGAGAAGAGGCCAAAATTGGGCACTTGGGTGCTTGAAATGAAAAACTTGAAAAATATTTGACAAATGTTTGCATTGATAAACCTTTAACATTATGTATATTGCTATGGGGAGCCTTTAAAGGCTATACCCACTTTTTGAATGGTGTATGTGTCATCATAAAAAAGGGGGAGAATACAGACCTCATAGGTCATACATGATTTTGATAATGACAAATACTCAAGTATTTTATGTTTATCAAGTTTGTGTGCAGGTATATAATTAGCAGATCAACTGATGGCACATAAAGACTCAAATATATAAAGACCCTGAAGTTTTCTTTTGTTGTAATTTATATTATTACTTAATTTGGGTCTGTAATAGTAAATATAGGAAAAGGTCTGTAATAATCTCTGAATGTCATGCATGTAGGTAATTGTAAGCTCAAAACGACCTAAACTGACCTTAAGACCCTCATATCTGCATTAAAATATGCCTTATTGAATTAGATTCAATCATCATATGAATAGGGATAATTTTATAAAGGGACTAGGATTGAAATGCTTGAAAAAGGCATGTTTGGTTGACCAAACTATAATGCACAGAAGCATTCAATCGATGAAACCTTCATTGGGTCAACATTTTGATCCTTCGGTTGATCGAACCAAAAATGAGCTGTAACGCTATGGTTGACAAATTGACACGTGGGGTGTTTCCAACTTCCTGTTCGGCCGAACTTTCAATATAAATAATGGTTGGTTGACCGAACACCCATGTTTAGTCAACCGAACTCACTTCAGTCGACCGAACCTTGGAGGTTTAGAATCGCCTTATGAATGGCCGACTGAACACATAGTTCAAATTTTCCCTAGTTGACCAAATTTAGCACTTCGGTCGACTGAACTCTTAAAATGGTCAACTGGTCCTCTCAGGTTGTACGAATTTATCGAGGTTAAAACACTGTTAAATATTATTAGCATTACTTAAACTTTTGCAAAAATGACATCTATGTCCTAAACGGTTATAGTTCTTGGGAAGTCTATATATACCCCCTCATTTGCAAAAATTAGAAACTTGATTAGCAATCTTAATTAGCAAATACTCTGTGAATTTCACAAATCTCTACACTCATTTTTACTCATTTCTATTGCCAAAAATCATCTAGTAAGAGTGTTATTGTGACTTCTTATTAAGCTTGTGCTCTCTCTTGTTCTTGTTGATTGAGATAAATTTTATTAGAGAGTAAGATTCAAGTTTTTCTAGGAGACTTTGTTAGTAAGTATTCCATAGGAAAACTCCTTTAAACTCGTGAGTTTTGCATCTTCATTACAGTACTCAAAGAGTTCGTATTGCGTTTTGGTTGTGAAATATTATTTTGCAAACCAATTTCAAATATCTACTGTGATTTATTTTGATGAAAATACTTGTTAGAGATATATGAGTTGTGCTTGAAATCTTTATTGCTACATTGTGATTGATTCCATTATCTTGACACAAAGATTCTCACATATACACTCTCACGTATTGATTGTTATTCTTGCATCATATTGAGAGTAGATATTAAAACTACATTGAGCTTATGATGTCTTATCATTCAATAGTGTGCTGATTATATTGGTACAAAATTTTATTGATTGAGAAGCATATAGTTTATACATAAATTATATTGTGAAATCTGTTGTATTCCAGGCATGGCCTGAGAGAGCGGTAATCCAGCCCAGGAGATATACTAGCTATGCCAATAGTGTAAGAAAAACCCCCACAAGATAGAGTTATTGACATCCCATTACATTGTCATAGTGGGAGGAATTTTGTAACTCGACCTGAGTCTGACCCATCACGTGCAGCTACCATCAATATGCTGGTTGTACAACCAGAGCAGAATGATAGTGCACAAGGATCAAGATCAACACAGCAAAACTTGCCTCGTCGTTGTGGAAGAGTTGTACACCGTCCTAATCAGTATATGTTCTTGGGAGAGTCTTATGACAGGATCCCTGATGAACTGGATACCGATCCCAACAACTACTATGAAGCACTTCAAGATAAGGATGTAGAACTTTGGCTGAAGGTTATAAAATCAGAGATGGAGTCCATGTACTCTAATCAAGTCTGGGATCTTGTAGAGCCACCCAAAGGGATAAAACCCATCGGATGCAAGTGGATCCATAAGAAGAAGAAAGGAGCATACGAGAGGGTGGAAACCTTCAAGGTTAGGCTTGTTGCGAAAGGGTTTAATTAGAAAGAGGGAATTGACTATAAGGAAACTTTCTCATCGATAGCCATGCTAAAGTTTATTCGAATTTCCTTATCCATTGCAACTCATTTCAGTTATGGCAAATGGATGTCAAGATAGCTTTCCTTAATGAAAGTCTTGATGAGTGCATCTATATGGTACAACCAGATGGTTTTGTAGTAACAGGCCAACAACACTTATTATGCAAGATTAAGAAGCCATTTATGGACTTAAGCAGGTGTCTAGGTCTTGGAACATTCGTTTTGTTCAAGCCATTAAATCTTATGGTTTTTATCAATGCCCTGATGAGTCATGTGTATACAAAACGTATGATGGAAACGTGGTGGTATTATTGGTCATATATATGGATGATATCTTACTCATTGGAAACGATGCAGGGGTATTATCTTCAGTTAAGGTATGGTTATTTAGACAGTTCGACATGAAGGACTTAGGGGAAGCCAGTTATCCTTGGGATCAAGCTTTTGTGAGATCACAAGAAAAGGATGTTGGGCTTATCACAAGCTACTTATATTAATGTAATTCTTGCCTATTTTAGCATGCAGGATTCCAAGAAAGGGTTACTCCCTTTCAAACATGGAGTCTCTCTATTCAAGGATCAGTGTCCTAAAACACCGATTGAGGTAGAGAACATAAAGGCATATCCTTATGCATCAATAGTAAGAAGCCTCATATATTCTATGCTTTGCACTAGACCTAACATCTATTTTGTCGTAGGCATGGTCATCAAATATCAGTCAAACCCAGGGTGGGAATACTGGATTGCAGTAAAACATATAATCAAGTACCTGAAAAGGATTAGGGATTATATGTTAGTTTATCAGGAAAATAGTCTAGTACCCATTGGGTACACAAACTTAGATTTTCAATCAAATAAGGATTCTAGAAAATCAACCTCGAGAAATGTGTTTACCCTAGGAGGTGGAGCCATTAGATGGAGGAGTATCAAGCAATCATATGTTCCTGATTCCACTACAGAGGCTAAATATGTGACAACCTCTGAGGCAACCAAGGAGGTCGCTCGGCTCAAGAACTTTCTATTAGATCTAGGAGTGGTGCCTTCGGTACAATCGCCTATTACACTTTACTGTGATAATAGCGGGGCGTTTGCTAACTCAAAGAAACCCAAGACCCACAAATGGACAAAACACATTGAGCGTAAGTATCACTTAATATGAGACATCGTGCAGAAATGTGATGTGATGGTGACCAAGATTGCAATGGCAAGCAACCTGGCAAACCCATTTACAAAGAGCTTACCAACTAGTACTTTTAATAGTCATGTAGAGGGAATTGGAGTGAGATGTATGGCAGCATGGCTTTGAGTATAAGTGGGATGTTGTTAGAGATTTATACTGAAAGACATGCATTATGTAATCAATTTTATTGTTTATTAATAACTTCAATTATTCCATTTCAATGAGAATCTTTGTGAGCAATGTTTGCCTAACATTATCTATTTAATGATTATGCATATGTGTCTTTTATTCTATATAGTAGGTGATCTAGTGTGTAGAGTACGACTTACAAACAGAAAATTAGATCATCAATTCTTATAGAATATAAGTTTATTGTTCACAGTCTTAAATGGAATTACACACACCATTGGTAGGACTATAGCACAAGGTTTTAATAGGTCTATCTTGACTATGGGGAATGGTATAGTTCCAACTCCTTGTGCTAGTACACTTTGTGTGTATTAACCAGGACCATCTTGGGGTAATTGGTTTTGTACTAACTATATAAACAATTAATACCTCAGGATTATTATGAGTGCCTATGCCCTTAATCTTGATATGATTACTGGACACGTGCATGTAGTGTTTATTACTTTGATTTATAGAAGAGTGAAATTCTTTATGGGTCAATAAACTCAGTGAGTTGGGTAATGACATTATGTGTATAGTGAGCATTAATTATTGATGGAATCCACGTCTTGGTATCGGGATAAATGATACCCCCTTGAGGAAGTTTATAAGTTTTGATAGTGTCAAACCCTGTAGGTGGATTTTGAATCCAACACATCAAATAAGTTAAGTGGAAGGTCTCAGGGAATTAATATATCAATTAATTAAATTGTCAATAATTTAATTTAATTTACAGGTATCTATAATCTTTATGTAGGGATATAAATAAGCATTTAATAATAGGAGCTTGAAATTTAATTTTGAATATGACAGGGAGTGCAATTATAATTCTTTAGTGGTATGAATTGTAATTAATGTAATTAAGCATTAATTCGAGTCGAATTAGGAATTCTAAATTATGTTGGAAGCCCTAGTCATATTTGCCCAGAGGTCCTTACTGTAGTCTATATACACTCACTCCATTCAGCTGTAGGGGTTAGATGAAAACGCACATACAGAGGCAGACGTCTTCGTGAGAAGCAAACCCTAGCCACTACTGACGAGCCCACTCTATGAGGAGCAAGGTGTGTTAGATAAATACATCAGAAGATCCCTAGTCATCATCAAGAGTTCTTCTTCAATCTCCCAAATCTAGGAGCTTCTCTTCGTGCTTGCAGATTCGGGAGTTCTTCTTCGTGCTTGCACATTCAAGATCAAAGTAAAGAGATCTTGCAGGTATGATCCTAATCATGTAGTTAGGATTCGCAAGATTGAATTTTTTATTGTGATATAGGTTTGAAAGATCGAATTTTTGTTTAATCCGGGTATGCAAGATAGTTTTTTTTTTTTTTTTTTTTGTTATTTGTATGCACTACAACCAGATTTAGGGTTATTCCACAGCAGACCCCTTCATATTCACTATGGCATGCGTAGTTTCTTCTAGCTATTCTTGATATACTCCTTTTCGTTAGTTAGTCAGCCTGATCTAAGCTAGGAAGCTTAGAAAAAGTGTGTTAGGCTTATTCACTACAATATGCCCAGTTTCATCTAATTATTCTTGATATATTCCTACATCTAAAAATAGTTTCTAAACTTAGGATTAGGGGGCAAGTGATGGTAAGTAAATAATATTAAAAATAAATAATCAAAGGGGCACCTTGAGAAATTGGTCAAGGTGCTAAGGAAGGAATAAGTAATTCTTGAGTAAATCATGGAAACAAAACTCCTACAACTCCTTTTGAATTAAGGACATATTTTATTAAATACCAAAAGGGTTTTGGCCAATATAGAAGAGGATTCCATGGGAAGGCAAGAATCTCACAACAACACACTCTTTTACTTCTTTGATCCTTAACTTATGCATTGAAGAGATCTGCTAGAGCACTCCTCAAGTCCTCCAAACTTTACTTTCTTTTCACAATCAATATGTAGATTGCTCCAACAAATTTCGACAACAAAATTTTAATTTTTAAAATATAAAATATTCATATAACTCTCTCATTATCTTCATTAAAACACTCATTGTTTACATAATTTACACTCTTTATAAAAATAAATAAATAAATAAATAACAAGAGGCGGGGTGAAGTGTGCATACAGAAAAAGAACTTTTTTGTTTGAAAAGATAAAATTCAAACATTGAGTTTGGATTTGTGTTAATTTAAATAAAACATAAAATAAAATTGTATTAACTTTTATTTTAAATCCATAAAAATCCAAATTTATATTCTAAATTCATGTTCCCAAACATTGTAATAAAGACCAAGTATAGGACACACACACATAGAGGAAGGTATAATCTTGCAATGATACACAGCACTCAATATGAATGAGAATAATCAACAACACAAGAATAAAACAATTAGCACAAATACTTCACTACAATGTGAAAATCACAATACTCTTGTTCTTACAATGAACTTCTACAACAAATACACTCAGAAATACAATATATAAAAGCTTCTCGGAGGTTTCCCTCCAAATGCCCAACTACCATAACATCCAAATTCAAATTTCAAAAATCTACTTGTAGTCCAAAACTGCTTGTCAACGAGAACATGGATTCATCAATGAGACCTAGAAGACCACTCATCGACGACTCTGACCACTCGTCAATGAGCCTTCAAAACAGCTCTTGGTATCTTAGACACTCTAAAATTTCCTGGGTCTCGGGATCTTCTCGTCGACGAGGTCAAGACACTCGTCAATGGATCCTTGTACCGCAACCCCTCTATGTTCTTCTCCCTTTCCTTTTTTATGAAACTTCAAAGTATAAGAGCCACCATAAACAAAAATCTCCACCTTGGCGATTATACACCCCTTAGGAGAATCTTGAAAAACATATGAACTGCTCCACCTTGAACTTGAAAATGTTAGGTTGGGCTTGTCTCCCTTCTATCACTTGGAGACATGGAGTAAGTCCAAGCAATGCTTGAACTTTTCAGAAGTAACTGATTTAGTCAGAATATCTGCAGCATTCTCAGAAGTGTGAACTTTCTCCAACACAAGTTCACCCGAAGTAATTAATTCTCGAACCCTGTTGAATCTCACGTCAATGTGCTTGGTTCTAGCATGGTAAATCTGATTCTTCACCAAGTAAATGGCACTCTAACTATCACAACGTAACACCACTCCATCTTACTGTAACCCTTACTTTCTGACTAAACCAGTAAGCCATAAGGCTTCCTTTGCAGCTTCAGCAACTTTCATATATTCTACCTCAGCCGTGGACAATGCTATCAAAGACTGTACCATGGATCTCCAACATACCGGTCCTCCTACATAGGTAAATACATTACCCATTGTAGACCTTCTGTCATCCATATCTCCGGCATAATCAGCATCAATAGACTCCATAACTAACCTGTTGCTTGTCAAATATGATGCCATAATCCTATCTACCTCACAGGTGTCTTATATCCATTTTACATCTTCCTAATGTTGTCTTCATGGATTGGAGAGAAACTTGCTTACCATGTTTACAGAATGAGCCAAATCTAGCCTCGTACATACCATGGCATACGTCAAACTCCCCATAGCACTAGCATAGGGGACCTTTGACATGTCTCAGATTTCCTCATCCGTACTTGGGCAACCTGGAGTAAACAACTTAAAATGTTTCAGTAATGGTGTACTCAGTAGTCTTGCATTAGTCATGCTAAACCTCTCCAACACCTTATGCATATAACCACCCTGAGATAGCCAAAACCTCCCTACAAATCTGTCTCGGTGAATCTCCATCCCAAGTATTTTCTTGGCTGAACCAAGATCCTTCATGTCAAATTCCTTATGCAAAAATTCCTTTAACTGATTCACTTCAATTAAATCATTCGCAGACATCGACCTACAACAACAAGAAAATAAGTGAGCCATCATCAAGTTTGTTCACATATACGCAGCAGTCATACTCACATCTTTTATAACCAATTTTGATCATGTAGGAATCAAAACGCTTATACCATTGCCTTGGATACTGTTTCGGCCCATAAAGAGATTTGTTTAACCTACAAACTAAATTTTCTTTCCCCGATTCAATGAATCCCTCTGGCTGTACCATGTAGATTTGTTCCTCTAAGTCACCGTGAAGAAATGTCGTTTTCACATCCTTTCTTCTGTGAGTAACCCTTTCCCACCAACCATGCCTTGAATTTCTCACCTTCTTTTTCTTATATTGCCTCCTTTTTCCTATACACCGATTTGCACCTAATTGGTTTCTTCTCATCTAGAAGCTCCACCAAATCCCAAGTTTGATTTTTATGTAGTGACTCTATCCCCTCAATCATTGCTCCCATCCATTTACCTTTCTCCTGGTCGTGCAGTACCTCTTGAAAAGTAGTTGGATTGTTGCAACTAGTTAGAAAAACATAAGAGACCATCTCCTAAAAACCATACCTTGGTGGAGGTCTAATAGTGCGACTGGATCTCTATATAGGAAGATCATCAACTTACTGGTTTCCCAAGTTATAGCTCCTTACAACCATGAGACTATGATCATTGATAATGCCCTGAGCTTCCACATCCACCTGCATGATATGTTCATCACTACCTCAGCTTTCTGGCTCCTATTTTTTATCATCAAAATCTTGAGTACGCTTCACCATAGACTTTTCGTCAAAAATTACATCCTTTCTGATCACCATCTTATTTGCCACAAGGTCCCATAGCTTGTATCCCTTTACACCCTCTGGATATCCTAAGAAGATGCAGCGACGTGACTTTGGGTCAAGCTTAGACCTCTCCTCACTAGATACGTGGACATCGGCTGGACACCTGAATACCTTCAATCTGGAGTAATCTACTCCATTTCCCGTCCAAACCTCTTCCTCCACTCTACCCTCTAATGATGCTCTCGGTTAACGTTTTACTAGAAAACATGCCATTCTTATTGCCTCGGCCCAGGAGTTTTTCATAAACCAAGAGTCAGCGTACTCAGTCCCATTATCTAACCTCAAATATTTGATTCTCCTCTTTATCAAGTTCTCCACTTCAGCCTTCCAAATCTTGAACTTGGAAAACATATCTGATTTGTGATGCATGAAGTAAACCTAGACCTTCCGTGAGTAATCATCTATAAAACTCATGTAATACACATGTCCACCCTGTTGGCTTTTTGAGTTTGATCTCTGTTTTGATGTTGACAAACACAAGTGTCTCATGTGTGTGCCTAGTGTTTTGAACATGTTTACAATTCAAAATGCACATACAAAAGAGGAAGATGAAAGTTAGAAAGGACTTAAAGCTCACATCATACTGACGTGTTCCATGAAGAGAAGAGCAGAAAAGAAAGAAGACATTTGTTTATTTCAATTGTAATTGCATTTGATTTTCATACTTTGGTGTGTAATAAAGCATGCATATGCATGATATGGATTGAATGCTCATATGAGCATAGACTGACCTTAGGGCATCTACACTTCATACAAAACCTTTTCATAAAAAAATAAAATCTTTCAAAGGTTTTAATATAACATTAGGGTCAAATTAGGGCTTACAAAGACTTTGGTCGACTGACATTAGATTTTTGGGCTTAGTTTAAAAGTTCGGTCGACTGAAACCTCTACTTATAATCAGCTAAGTCGACCGAACCACAATTTGCCCCAGAGTCAAACTTTTGACCGGCTTGGTCAACCAAATGAGTTCGAACTAAGTTTCCTCGGTTCATCATCGCATGAAGTTTTGACTTTCCAATACCCTTAGTCGACCGACCGATTATGTGTTATATTACCATGATTGACCAAACCACTATTTGCCCATAGAGTCAATTCATTGACCAAGCCTCGGTCAACCGAACCCACCATGCACAAATTGGTTTGGTCGACTGAACAGGTCACAACTAAACATATTGACTTCACTCGGCCGACCATTCTAAAATGAATGTACTGTCCTTGGTCGACCGAGCCATAAAGTGTTTGACATCCCAACTATTCGACCGACCAAATGTGTAGTTCAAATTAGCTTTGGTTGACCGAACCATATAAGCGATCAACCAAACCTAAGCCATGGTCAACCGAACCTACGAAGGGTTCAAAATCACTCTGAGATTGTCGTCCAAACCTGTAGTTCAAAATTGCCGCCATCGACCGAACCTTTTCCTTGGTTAATCAAACCTCTCGGGTTCCAAAATTTTTAAGGGCTTAAATATAATTAACTTTTAATTAAATAATTTGGAAAATACCCAGCATGTCCCCAACGGTCATAATTTTTAGAAAATCTATAAATACCCCCTCTATAACTTAGATTAGCAACTTTGATTAACCTCCAAATCCTCTCAAAATATTTTTTTAATAAAAGTTCCCCCAACAATATTTTTGTTGAAAAATCTTTTCTTTCGGGCAAATTTATTTTACTCTCTCCTAATCTCTTTCACTTATTACTTTTGAAAAATCATTTTTGAGAGAGAAATTTTTGTGTGGGCATTTACTTTAGATCATCCACTCTTACATAAGCATTGTTCTTCATAAAATTATTTTTAAGAGTTGGATTAAAGTTTTTCCTGATTATTTTCTTTGTAAATATTCTTGGGAAAAATTTTCTATTGCATAAATATTTGTCAGCTTAAATCTCAGATTCTCCAAATATTTTTATTTTGAAAAAAATTTTGTTGGAGAACATATTTGTCATATATATATATATATATATATATATATATATATATATAGTCATATATATTATTTGTGAAAATTTTATTTGAAAAGAAAAACCCTAGGATCTCCCATATTTTTATTGAAATATATTTTTGGGAGAAAATTTTATTAGGATCATAACTTTGAGTATTTTATCATACACGTCATTTTCTTAAAGATTGGAAATATTGTTTTGAGAAAAAATCCTTACTCTATTGAGCATAAATTCATATCATTAGAGAGTGCATTTTAAGCTTAAACATGTACATCTTTACTTGTATTTTTAGAAGCATTTCATATGTATGAAAAATGATTTTATGTATCGTTTGGGTTCATCTTGTAAATTGAACTAGGGAGTCTCGGCCCCGTAAGTGAGACCGGTTGGGTTCAACCCGAAAATTAAACTGGGGAGTCTCCGGCCCGTAAAGGAGACAAGTTGGGCTCAACCTTGTAATTGAGCTGGGGTTTACCTTACCCCATAAGGAAAGGTTGTAATGGCTTCTGCTCTGCTCATTTAAGTGAGTAGGGATAGTGTAATCCTTGGGGGGTATGCCCAAGGCGGTGATATAGGCTGGTTTGGCCGAACCTCGATAACAAATATTATGTGTTTCTCTCTCCTTATCTCATTTAATTTTTGTACTTTAATTTTCATATGTGTATGTCTGTTCATTTACCGTTATAATTGTTTGCATGCACACATTCAATTTAAATGAGATTTGTGGCACTCATGTATATTTGTATATGTTGAATGGGATATGATATGTGGTGAATCGATGCCTAGTTTAAATTAGCCAAAACGTTTTAAAACTCAATTCAATCCCCTCTTGGGATCACACCAATTCCAACACACTTTTGATGCAACTCTAACTTGGCCCCAAACATCTGAATGCACATAGTCAAGAATACCCTTTATATTGTGAATGGAAAATCTAAACTTTGCCTTATTCTATTTTCCAAGAACACAAAACCTGTAAAATTCCAACTGACATGTTTTTAAACCCTTCAAAAGCTTCCTCTTGTGTAGTTCCTTTATGTCATGTTCCCCCATGTGCCCAAGATGCATATGCCACAAGATTGTCTCATCCGATTCAGCATCTACTGCGACAGCTCCACCTATAACAGTAGTTCCCTACAATGTGTAGACATTTTCATCCAATTTCTGCCCTTTCACTGCTGTCAGATTACCTTTCCATACCATCATAACTCCACCTTTGGACTTGTACCTAAAGCCATTACAATCAAAAGTACCAAGCAATATCAAACTCTTCCTCAATACTAGTATATGTCATACATTACACAACGTTCTTACAGCACCATCAAACATTTTTTTTTCTTTACACTTACTATGCTAATGATCTTGTAAGAAGCATCATTACCCTTAAGAACTGATCCAAATTTTACTAACCTGCAAGTACTGAACCACTCCTTGTTTGGAGTCATGCAATAAGAACATGCTGAGTCAAATATCCAAGAGTCCATTAGATCATCTGAACTCGTTGAAACTGATAGAACATCACCATCACTACACGCTGAATCTCCTTCTTGAACAATATTTGCAGATTTTGAAATACCTTCAGAATTTCCAATCTTCCAATTTGGGCACTCCGGTTTCACATGCCCCTTTTTACGACATTTGTAACACCGAATTTCTTTCTTCTTCTTGGATTGATTTTGGGATTTCTAACCTGAACCATTCTTAAATTTTCCTTTGTCATGATCATTACTACCCTTTACCTCAAGTCCTTCTCCTTCATCACACATCTTCAATCTTTGATGAAAATTTAACAAAGCACTTATTACCTCATCCAGATCAAAAGTCTCCTTTCCCCACGTAAAAGTGGTCACAAGGTTTTCATAGGTATGATTTGACGGCAAAGAGTTTAACAGCATCAAAGCCTTATCATCCTCATAAAACCTGACATCAACCCTCATCAAATCACTAATGATATGATTGAAAGAATTAATGTGTTGATCCAAGTTTGATCATTCAACCATCTTATGCCAATACAAACTCTGCTTAAGAAATAGTTTGTTATTCAAAGATTTGGACATGTACCAGTTTTCTAACTTTCATCATATAGCCGCTAGAGAATCTTCCTCCATCACCTGATAGAGAACTTTGTCGGCCAAACACAAGCGTATTGTTGACGCCACCTTTGCTTGTAATTCTATCCATGTTGCCTCATCCATGCCATTTGGTTGAACACCAAATAGTGCCTTTCCCATGCCTTGTTGCACAAGAATGTCCTTCACTCTCCTCTACCATAAACTAAAATTTTCGGTTCCATCGAATTTGACGATGTCAAATCTTGTAAAAGATGATCTCGATGCCATGCAATAATCTCTCAGATTCTAATTTATTGTAATAAAGACCAAGTATAGGACACACACACAATAGAAGATATATTCTTGCAACAATACACAACACTCAATATGAATGAGAATAATCAACAACACAAGAATAAAGCATATGGCACAAATACTTCACTACAATGTGAAAATCACAATACTTTTGTTCTTACAATGAACTTCTACAGCAAATACACTCAAAAATACAATATATAAAAGTTTCTCAGAGGTTTCCCTCCAAATTCCCAACTACCATAACACCCAAATTCAAATTTAAAAAATATGCTCGTAACCCAGAACTGCTTGTTGATGAGAACAAGGATTTGTCGACGAGACCAAGAAGACCTCTCATCGACGATTCTGACCACTCGTTGACGAGCCTTCTGAGAGTTATGATGTATTCCCAAGAGGGGGTGAATTGGATATTTAAAAATTCTTTCTAGGTCAATTTATCCCTATTTTAATTCCACAATCAGTATAACACAACCTAGAGTTTTTCTAAGCAAGCATGAATCTCATAAATAATAGTGTATGCAAATATTTAAAATAATTATAACATTCAACACAAATTGAACATAAGCATACAAGTGCGTAAAGTAAAGTATAGAAATTAAATAGAGTAAGGAAGAGGGAGTGCAAACACAAAGTTTTTAGCGAGATTCGACAACCCCCGCCTATATCCTCACCTTGGGCAAACCACCCAAGGATTCCACTATCCACTCCTTAAAACTGGGACAAAGCTTCTCGTTACAATCCACTTCTTACCAAGGTGAAACTTCCCTTTATAATCTACTGCTTACATTAGGCGTAACTACCTCTTTACAATATGTTGCTTACACGAAATGTAGCTAGCTCTTTACAATCCACTACTTAGCTACCTCACCACGGTTCACAATTCGAACCATAAATACAAATGATATAAGGAATGAATTTTTCGTACAACAAAATGCTTCTTAATAAGTTGAGTTGTATAATGTAAAAACCTTAATGCACTCTCAAATGATTTATAAAATTTGAAGCTTGGTAGAGTAAGGATATTCCTCTCAAAAATATTTTTCAAGTAAAAATGAGAGAGTGGACTGATTTTCTCAAAGCTACCTTGTAAAACTCAAAATATTTTCTCCAAAGGATTTTTAAAAATGAAAAGTAAGAGAAGAATATTTCTTCAAGATTGACCTTTAAAAACAAATAGCAAGAAGACTCTCAAGCAAAATATACGAAAGAGAATATATGCTCAAGCCTTGCTTGTATAACCCAAAATAATTTCCCCAAAAAGATTTTCAAAAAGAAAGAGTAGGAGAAAATAGATTTTGATCCTCAAAGAGAATATAAAGATGAATAAGAATGAAAGAATTTTCAATAAGGCTTTCCAAGTGTCTCTTTTGTCTTCTCCAAGTGTATAGACTTGGTATTTATAGGCAAATTTGAGATATAGCCATTTTGTGGTCGTTGGGGTATTAAAATATGAATAAATTTGAAAACTAACCATTTTTCGGTCGTTGGGGCACTTTCTGCGTGGACACCCTTCAGTTTTTCAGGTATAATGTTTTCTATATAACTCCAAATTAGACTTTCTTGATATCAATAGAAAGTTAAGATAAAATCCAACAACTTTCGTGCTAAACACTATTTAAGATAAGGAGTTTTTGATTGATAAAATCGCTCATCAATGAGATGAAAGACACATGAAGGGAATTTTTCTACTACAGACACAATTCAGTATTTTGCACATAAATTTTACTATATAACTCCATATTGAACGTACTTGGTATCAATAGAAAGTTAAGGGAAAATCCCACAACATTGATGTTGGACACGTTTTAATATAAAGAGTTATTGATAGAGAAATGTACTCATCGATGCGATGGAAGAAACATGAAGGGGTTCTTTTGAAAAAAAAAAAAAAACTTGTTTTGGAAAAAATGTTTTCATGAAAAGTTTATGCCCCTAAGGACAATCTAAGATCTTGGTCATTTAGTGAGAGCTTCAATTAAAATCATATGATTATGAATGCATAAATTGTAACCTAATTACTTTTACAAGTTAATGAATAAATAAAATTTTAATGCTTCTGCTCCTTAATACTCCATGGAATACGCCATAATTTGTGCTCGATTAGGTACTCCTTGGCTCCCATTTTGCATCCCTCATTTGCGCCTTATGCATTATAAATCTATTCAAAGACTAAACGCACAAATGAGATGTTGTGGTTTGTCATAATATAAATTGGGATTGGACTCAAAAAGTCAACTATCTCTCCCTTTTTTATGATGACAAACACAATAGCAAAATTAGGATTGCCTAACAAGGCTCCCCCTTACAAAATACATAATTTAAAATGATATTCAATAAAGTTCATATTCACACATGAAGACATTAGAAATTTCTAAGTTGAGCATTTGAGATCAGTTTAGTTTAATATGCAGTTTATGTTGAAGCTGGTTTAAAAAATATTCAGTTAAGCACATTTATCATTTTCCATTTTGTAATTAACAAAAGGGCAAGAGGATGCAATTTATATAATAGTTTTTCTCCAAATACTTCTCCCCCTTTTGTCATTAGTAAAATGGCTAACAAATTTCTTCGATGATAAAAAGACCATTTAAAAATAAAGCCCTTGAATTTTAAAATTTCATGACGCACAATTGATTTTAAGAACATTACAAAAGCACATGTCATGATGCATTTAAGTTTACAAATTTTGAAGCAAGAGAACAAAATATTATCTATTAGAGGTTCATTTCTTGCCATAAAGATTAAAAAATTTTCCCTTTGGATATTATTAATAAGTATTGGGGATTATGTTTACTGAAAAAGAAACTTTAACACTCAAGTTCAAGCAAGCTATATTTTTTTTGGTTTAATGCTTAAGCACCGAATATTTTGACAAATAATCAAGAAAAATCAACCATATTGATCCTAAAGATATGACAATTTAAATACCAGATCATATTGTAAATTTTGAAAAATTGTGGCTAAGCAATATATTTTACTTGTGATATTCAAGAAAAGCATCATTCTTAAACACACAAACCACACAAAACTTCTAATCTAAGCTAAAATATGGGTGAGAACAACAAGATATGGAAATTTAATTTCAAGATCTCCCCTATTAATTTGAAAATCAGGCTTAGATGAAGTTAACTGCTTATACTGATGTCAAATGTGAAAAATTCGTTAACAGAGTATCAGTAATGAATATGAGTCTTGGAAAAAAATTACTAGATATTAATTAAGACTATTTTATCCAGCCAATAAAATCATTTTATAGACTACACATGCATCGAAAGATTGAAATTAAGTCCTACAATGGTGTTCATATATCCAAGAACAATCCATATCATAGTATAAATCCATAACAGATAGGATATGATGTTCATGGATTTCATAAAAGCTTAGGACTCAAAAACAAAAACAATAATGCATATGAATCCACAAGAATACCATAATAAAGCTCTATTTTATTTTTAATGATGAGCCATAGCACCCCTGTATATTTGTATACATACATTTAGTCCAAGGATGGTGTTCATTTGGCATGCATCATATATTCATCCTTAAAAAAAATTTCAGCAAGTAGCAAATATGAGACATTTAGTACATAAGCATGACATTATGCATTTTAGCCACCGTATGATAGCCAATCAAGTCTTATATTAAGAATTTATGCAATAGCTATGCTGCGAGGGGTTCAATCACAAAGATAGCACAACTCAAAATACTCAATGAGTGTGTGAGACATGAAAACTCCCCTTATGTCCTGCATTTGCCCTAATTTAAGGACCATCATCAAACCATGAAACGTTTAATTAAAAGAATGACATTTTACCATTTAGGTCCTGAGTGAAGTTTAGAATCCAAAGATTTGGACCAAGTGGTGTCCATGAACTAGATTTTCTTAAACTTAGATACTTTGCATAAGTTTTTAGGGCACTCTAGGAAAATTCATAGAATTTGAAAATTTGTATATGTATTTCAATTTAGTGCAAAGCATGTAGGATCCAACATGTACCAACTTATCCCATTGATTTTGCATGCATTTTTCAATAAATGTAATCCTAAAGTCCAACCCATATGCAATAGTTTAAGTGACCACTTAAGGTTAAAACAATAAGTTCAACATTGTCACTACTATGATACTTCATAAGACTTGTAAAATAATTTTGTATTTAAAATCAGCCATATGGAGTTATATCCTCAGTCAACTAGTTGGTATGTAAGACTATATATGATCATTCAAGATCAAATGCAAAATCCTAGTTAACTAACAGCATACAATTATTAAGGATCTGCATTAGCCATGCAAATAGCATTCAGCTCAAGCATGCAAGTACCCTAATTATCTCTACGGTATGCAATTCAATATATCTCAATAATAGTTCATGTTGTAAACAATATTAACTATCCATCAAATATATTTAAACATTTAGTAGGATATGGATAGTGGTATGCAGTTCTCGCAAAGGCAAAAAGCATAAATATATTCGTAAAATAAGCACAATGCCTTATAGTGTTTATCTGAAGAATTTCAAAATTGCTGCTGCTCCCCCTCAATAATGCAGTCAACTCTTTATTATCTTATGCAAACAATTTTCAATAATTTTTAGATTTAACCTTGAATGTATAGGCTTAAGGAACTAAAATGTCACAATCAATATTCATTTAGTGAATTTATCCTATTTTCACATTTTTGCAACATGTGAGGGGCACTAGTGCGAATGACCTTCCATTTTGACTACTTGTGCATAGGTTTCTTAGACATTTTAACCTTCTTTTAGATTGAAACCTAGTGCAGCCATCCTAGCCATTCAACATTATTCAAAAGCTCTAATTAATTTGATTTAAGGTCAAGAGCTAATGAGGGGAGAATGCATAAATACCCTTACACAAGATAAATCAATTGTGAATTTAGAAGAGTATTCAGACTAACTTTACTTTCTATTTAACTCAATCATATGATGTGAAAAATAAAACATATTGCATTTTGCAAATACTTTGAGGTTCAAGGTTGAGTGAGGGTTCTTGGATTAGTATTACAATTTATCTTTAGAGAACTTATCTTTGATAACATCATCCAAACTTTCCACTAAAGATGTTTATAAAAAAAAAAATGTGAAAATCTAGCAACTCGAGTATTATGATCTTTCTTGAAAGCTCTTGGATGAGTTTAGGGATAAAAGATAAATAATACTATGATCAATTCCCTAAAGCTTAAGCTTGTGTAATGGACAAAATATGCTATAATTAAGATAATCACATTTAAGCATTCATATAGCATTAAACTCATTTAACAAATGAAGACATGTTTGTCCACTTGGAAGTGGATTTATTTGAGCAAAGCTATAACCAAAATTATCATATTTTGTCCAATCATTATGATATGTTAACGTTAAATGATTAGATTGAACTTATCACACAAATTTTTCATATTGGCTTGCTTTTCAGTGGTTCTTAGTATAACAGTGAATGTGTATACTAAGACTAGACATTTAAGCACTATTCACTAATTAATTATCACTACCCCTTTTAGACAAATTCTAAAAACTAAGGAAAAAAAATTTATGTAATTCCTTTTGGAACCCATTTTACTTGGTTTCTAAGGGGTTGATTTTTTTGATAGCCCATTCTTCTTTGTGTCTTGGCGGGTTAAAACCCAGTGTTTCTTTGACTCTCCAGACTTGTTTGGGTTTCATAGCTTTTCTTTTGAAAGGGCAATCGAATTTGATATGACCCTTCTTTTTACATAAAAAACACATGGTGCGAGCATATGGACTGGAAGAGGTGCTAGCATAATGTTTAGATGTTCTTACAAAGTACCTCATGTATAGGTTATTCTTCTTCCTATTTTCAATGCCTTTAAAACCTATACCTTCCTTATCCAAGGTCATCTTTTGAGAACCTAAGAGCTTGTCAAAATTTTCTTTGCCTCTAGTAAATGTGTGAATGATCTTATACTACAAAAAAATAAGGTTATTAGTGAAGGATCAAAACTATTAGTGATGAATTTACAAATATTAGTGACGATTCTAAATTAGTTGTTATATCTGTCATTACTACTAATTATTAGTCACGAATTTTGAAACCATCACTAATAATGTTGTATTAGTAGTAGGGTATTAGTGACGAACTTCAAAACTGTCAGTAATAGTGTAGTATTAGTGAATGATCAAAACTGTAAATAATACTTATTAGCCTTTAGTGAAGGATTATAATTCGTCACTAATAGTGGAGTATTAATGAAGGATCAAAATCGTGACTAATTCTTAATTGCCTTTAGTGAAGGATTATAATTCATCACTAATAGTTGGGCTTGAGTGAAGGATCAAACTTTCACTAATACTTGGCCTTTAGTGAAGGATCAATATTCATCATTAATAGTATAGTATTAGTAACAGTTTTGATCATTCACTAATATCTATAGAAATCATCACTAATTAATTTAAAATTAATGTTTTTTTTCTAAAATCATTAATTCCTGTGAAAATCTGTAATTGCATTTTTGCATAGATAACATTAAACCATAATTATTAAAAAGATTCATAAATTATTAAAAATTTTAATTCAAAATCAAATACAAATACATTATACAAATTTTGAATATTTTATACATGAATCCCATATATTCAGATAAACAAAAAAAATACAAAAACAAAAATCAAAAGTTGCATCCTTCTGTAGTGCACGGGATAGTGTTGATAGTGTGACGGCCGCAAACCCTATAAATTAAGAATTACAAAAAAAAAATTAGTATACAATCTTTGACCACATACATACTATAAGAATCAATGATTTGATAGAAAAATAATTGGAAATTCAAAAAATGTTTAAAAAAAAATGATACTATTTTAAACTGCTAAGTTTTATCAGTTTTGAGAAATTTTGACTGCATTTCCCCTATAAATAGGACATTTTCCATAGAGATATGTTTGAAACCTGGGTGTTTTCACAAACAGTTCATCGTAAACCAACTAGTAATTAATGAATTTTATGAGTGCACAAGATTTTCATATAATCAGCATTAAATAATGTAATGTGTTTATGCATCCCACAAACAATCTATATCAAACTATAGTTCTATGAAAAAATAAATTGTGATGTTAAGGTTTACATAACTTCTTTAGGACTCAAAACCAACTATAATAATCCAATAATGCAAATGAGTCCATTATTGGTAGAATTTTCACCTAGCATATGCAAAAGTAAATTTAGAGATGAAGTTCACAATTCATTTGAACTTCACTCATCCTTTCAAAAATGTTTTAAGATTCAGCACACTATAATCATTCTCACAAATATGGTATATGACTTTGATTATTTTTCGAGAAATTTAACAAATTTTTGGTAGCATGCCGTCTGTAAATAAAACATTTTCCAAACATGAAAGTCACAAAAGCATGCAATTCAGAAGATTTTTGCATCATACAAATGCTCAATGTGTTCAAGACAACCTTATGACTCAAAAATAAAGACAATGATATGCATGAAAGTCCATATGATTATGCCTTCCAAAATTATAGAACTTTTGAAAAATTTTGGCAGCATTTTTCCTATAAATAGGACATTTTCCATATAGATATGTTCCAAACCTGGGTGTTTACACTAAACAATTCAAAATAATCCAACTAGTAATGACTGCATCTTATAAGTGGTACAAAAAAAAAGTAAGCTTTGAAACACTATGATCTATTTAAATTTATATACATGCGCACTCGCGCATACATACATACATACATAAAGATATTTATTTTGACTAGATTTTATGCATGCTTTTTATCTTCATTTCCCTAATTAGTTCTTAAGTTGGGACTTTAATGTTTGGGAGTAGGTTAAGAAAACAATGGAATTTAACAAATTTTCAGTAGCATGTCGTTCGTAAATAGAACATTTCCCAAACCTGCAAGTTACAAAAGTTCTTGCTAAGTTTAACTAAATCAGTAGCAGTAGTATACAACCTAGGGTCTGTCTACGCATATATGAAATTGCAAAAAAGACAAATAAAGTCCCAACAGCACAAGCAATACAATTCCAATATCTCCCAACAATTCACAATTCAGCATATGAATAGAATTAAACAAGCAGACACGAACACATTTTTAAAATGTATATTACCTGATGGCAGGAAAGAGGGATGCTTCATTAAAAGATACTAATTTTAATTTGTTTTCTTTTAGTTTAAAAAGAATTTAAGTTTATTATTTTTGAATAAGGGTTGCTCACCCTGAGTGTGTGCATGCACTGCATCAATACATGTGTACATGTTTTAGTGCATGTATGTATCTGCAAGTAGATCTGTTAAAAATGACCAAATGTGAATTGTGGGGCAATCTGCTTATTTAAAAAAAAGTAGGTGTCTGACTTCTCCACACCTGCCTGAGTGGGCATAATTATAAGTTTATCATGTATAAACTTTACCAACTAACAATATTTAAGCGTATTTCTTACATGATCAATTTTCCCAAGTATACCCATTCATGAATCTCTTTATCAAGCTCACGCGTATTAGACTTAAAAGTATGAGGTATAGATGTCGAATTTTCTATGCACAATAATAGAACAATTATATACCCGATAGCTTACCTAAAAAAAAACCATTATCATGATGTAAATGACTCTAAATTTTTTTATGAATTGATGACATGAAGTAGAAAGGGATGACTATTCTCAAATTTTACTGTGACAATGTATATTCTTGTCCTATTAATGTATGATGAAACAACACAAAATCTTGTATAGTGTCTTATTTCTAATCCTTTTTTTTATACCCTTTTTCTAGTGTCTTTTTTCCCCCTTGGGAATAAATATTCTTATCCTATTTGATGTAACCTTAAGTTGTGTTGAACAAATGGATTGTAATGCTTTCACCTGTATCTTGCAGGACACAAAACTTAGTTGGCTGCAACCTGAAAGAATGTGTTTAAAATAAGCTCAAGATTAAGAAGGTTAATTAACTTGTTGAGAAGGGAATGAAATGAAAAGTTATATGTAAAATATGTGAAAGCTAATGAATTTGATTCTTACATTAACAGACATTGGCCGAGTGTTGAGGCATATAAATCCATTTTCTCCATTTTCTAGTGTCTTTTTTCCCCTTTGGGAATAAATATTCTTATCTTATTTGATGTAACCTTAACTCGCACTACTAAATATAAAAGAATCTAAGAACTAAATGGCATAAATAGAAAAGGAAACAGATCATTACTGATGATATGCACAGTTTAGTAGAATCGGCACCATGGAAGAGTTATTCTTATTAGGTTTCAAGGTTTTGGCAGAAGGAAAGATGCTAGAATTGTATAGTGTCGTGCACTAATCACCATGGTTTTGTGCATTTGGTTAACAAGGAATTCAAGGGTACTTCAGGGCAAAACCCATCAAGGATGTTTGCTTTGGGAAGGTGGTTTCTATGCCTCTCTTTTGGCATCAATTGCTGAGGCTATAGTGTTTGGAAGATTTATTTGGGAGGAGGTTAAGAAAGCATTGAAATTTAACAAAATTTTGACAGCATCCATCTGTAAATAGAACATTTCCCAAACCTACAAGTCACAAAAGTTTTTCCTAGGTTTAGCTAAGCCAGCAACAATAGTACACAACCTAGGGTTTGTCTACGCATATATAAAATTGCAGAAAAGATAAATCAAGTCCCAATAGCACAAGCAATACAGTTCTAGTATCTCCCAACAATTCACAATTAAGCATATGAATAGAATTAAACAAGCAAAAGAACCATGAGCATGCAGTTCAAACTACGTTTTACATACCTTCAAATGAGAGGAGCCACCTGCATCATCTGGTCGAGATTGGTGCATCATTTCTTCAAACTGCACTTGCCTGTTCAGAATTTCTGCAAGCATGGCTTCAATGTTGGACATCTTGTCTTTCGAACTCTAATTTTCCATCGAGATGTTAGACACCATGTCTTTCAAACTCTGGTTCTCCATTGTGACGTTATACACCATGTCTTTCAATTGCTGGTTCTCCATTTCCATCGTATGCATCCGCTGAACCATCTCGTCTGCCTGAGACTTGGCGTCTTGATGGGCTCGTTCCATCTCAGCATGAGCCGCCACACCCAGAGAAGATGATGCTATCGGGGCAATCTATCCACTTCCAAGACCTTTCACCCAGCCCCCCGCTCGTTCCCCAAGCACCTAAGCGGTTATCTGGTAATCCGTCATTTGCTGACTCCACTCTAAAACAGGTGCATCCCTTAGCTCGACTATCCTCACCTATTTTCAGTCATGAAAATGATAAAAAATGAAGAAATAAGAATACAACTTCTATGTTTTGAATCAAATTATAAACTAAATATTTTCTTTGACTTACATGTTTTCCCTGCGCACCGTCACACCACTCCCCTAATCACCTATGGTGTGTTCTCTAATAAAAGTCTGAAAGTGACTCCTCTGCATCAGTCTCGAGATCACACTACACTATCATATAAAACATCATTAATATTAATTTAGGTAATGGTAAGATAGTCTAATATATAGAAATTACCCTTTGATGATTTACAAATAACTTCAACCCGCCGCAATGCGTCGTAGGGAGTTTGCTGCGGTTTGCAGCATTTTGTTTCACATATAGCCTACAAAAAAGATGTAATGACTTCTTATTAGCCACAAAAAATCTTAAAGTAGTTATTACTATACAAACACATCACCTGATAGTGTGGGTCACGGAAATGGCGACACACCACCTCCCAATCCTCTTGGGATATCTTATCGTAGGGGTGGGTTTCTGCTTTATCTCCCATTGTAGGAAAATGTTCATGCATTTTGGCATGATAGGTCTTAAATTTTATGCAGGGTTGCACGTCTGTCGCCCTCTTCACATGGTAGCATAGAGAATGTCCATATCGAACTCCTCCTGTATAGGTAATACAGTCAGAATGTTAGACAGTTGTTTCTCTAGCATATTAAAAGTAAAAAAAAAAAAAAAAAAATTTGGGATTACTTACCAAGATGTGCATGTAAATAATCATGCACTGCGCCTCAATCACCCGTGGCTAGTTGAAGGCAGTAATTGGAGCATACTATCGGCATATAATATCGAGCTCTCATGTCCCATTGGGCACCAATCATCAAATGGGGCCGTGAAGCCTATAAGAATGTTGATCCGAATCCGTTGTCCTGTCCTCTCCAGGTGCTTCTTAAGCATCGTTTTCTTCGCTACACCGCGGCTTGACCTTACCATGGATGTCGATGCTGAAAGAAGAGTTAAATTAAAAGATTTATTTTAATCATACACGTAAATAATCATCAATAGTTTACATCTAAATAAATTAATCGTAACCTTACCAACACTGCTCATCATGGTGGGCAACTCACCCTGCATGTCATCCCCAGCTATGGTATCCATGTCTGGCTGAGCTCCCGATGGCTCAGAAAATGATGGTGACACACCAGGACTGACATGCTCCACTGGTCTCGAGGACGTCGGATCATCCTTGGGTGATGATGTAGTCAAGAGCCTGGAAGGAAGTCGGCCACAATGACCTCCTGGTGCCATGCCTTATTGCACACATGCCCCTTCAAAGTAGACAAGAACCTGTGCATTTTACATAGCATTATTGACTTGTAGACATAAAAAAAAAAAAAAGCCAAGGAAATCATGTGACCATTATAGAGGACTTTATAATTTACCTCTTAATAGGATACATCCAACGATATTGGACCGGTCATCCAATTATGGCCTCCTTTGGTAAATGGACGGCTAGGAAGACCATCACATCAAAGAATATGGGAGAAAATATTTTCTCCAACTTGCATAGTATGATCACAATGTCTTCCTCTAACCATTCAAGTACATTCACGCTCAATTTCTTGGAGCACAACAATCACAAGAAGATCCCTAGCTCAATTAGCACTAAGCGAACACCATCAGTCAAGTGTCCAAGAAGGAAAACAGGTAGAACCCGTTGTAGAAGGATGTGATAGTCATGACTTTTCATTCCTACAATCTTCCCTTCCTTCGTGTTTATGCATCGAGCTATGTTTGATGCATATCCATCGAGTGAGCTTCACTGATTTCAACCATTCAAAGAAATTATTCTTTTCATCCTTCGAAAATGTGTAACAGGCTGATGGTATGAGAAGTTTGTCCCCATCACGAATCAGATGCAACTTAGGTCGTATTCCCATATCTTTCATATCTCAGCGAGCATTTGCGGTGTCCTTTGTCTTCCCATTTATATCTTGGAATATACAAATGACATTCTCAAAAATGTTCTTTTTGATGTGCATGACATCCAAGTTATGGTGTAGTAGAAGATCTTTCCAATATGGCAACTCGAAGAAGATGTTGCTCTTTGTCCAATTCAACTCCCACTCAGCACGTTTTCTTTTTCTACTAGTCGGTGGTTTCCCAAATTTCACATCTCCAATCAACCTAAGCTGGTTTAATATCTCTTCCCCACTTAGTCGTTTGGCTGCAACCTTCGTTCAGGTTTTCCATTAAAGCTTTTGACGTCACGAGTCCTCCAAGGATGTCCAGGTCATAGAAAATGACAATAACATGTAAAGCATAACTTGCATCCATGCTTCAAGGATAAGGACCCAGGATCCTTATTACAGACTGTGCATGCTAAGTAACCTTTTTTACTCCAACCCAACAAGTTGTTGTAAGCAGAGAAATCATTAATTGTCCACAATACTACAGTATGCATCTGAAATGTAGTCCTGGTTTCCACATCGAATGTTTCTACTCCTTTTTCCCATAATTCTTTCAACTCATCAATTAACGGATGTAGGTACACATCAATATTGTTATAAGGTGCCCTTGGTATAGGAATAAGCAAAGACATAAAAATGAAGGGTTCTTTTATACATCGCCATGGCGGCATATTGTTAATGTTACTAAATGGATTGAACCCATCTGAAGCAAGGTCAAATCTGATGTTTCAAGGATCGCTAACAAACTACGGATGCATTTTATCAAAATCAGCCCAATCTTTAGAGTCCGCTAGATTGCTAAGGGTGTTTCCATCTTAAAGATATTTCTCTTGATGTCATCTCATATCAGCAGTAATCTTTCTGCACATTTACAATCATTGTAGTCACGAGATTAATGGACAATATTGCAAAACTATATGGGGGATCTTTTTACCCTTCTTCTAATTAGTTGTATACCTTGGTTCACCACATTCTAGGCACTCGTTCGCATTTTCATGTTCACCATAAAAGAGTGCACAACCATACCTACACACATGTATTGGAATGTAACCGAGACCCAATTCACGCATGCATGCCTTCGCCTCATAAAAGGACTTTGGAAATGTTTCACCATCAGGAAGTGCCGCTTTAATGAGGCTTAAATGCATGTTGAATGTATTTTGAGATAACTCATGCATTGTTCTTGCATGAAGCAACTTTATCAGAAACTCTAATTTTGAAAACTTTTTACAGTTTGGATATAGGGGCACCCGTGCTTCCCTTACGAGATTAGCAAATAGTTTACCGAGTTGATTCAACGTACTAGGATCGCAAGGTATAGTACTAGGTTCATCACCAATATGCAACACACTGACATCATCTGTGTCCAATGCAATCCCCTTTGCAAGTCACCTAACATTTCGATTAACCTTTCCAAACGTGTATCACCACCTACTATATTTGCCCCCTCATCTTCACCATCATCATCATCACTTTGAACTGCGTAATCTTCACCGTGGAACACCCATAATGTGTACCTTTTCTCCATTCCAAAGACTAATAAATGTGTATAAACCAAATCAATGTGTTTGAATGTTATGTTTTGGCATTTCTTGCAAGGATACCTTATTCTACTAACTTTGTCTACACGAGGACGCACGAACTCTATGAAATCATGTACCCCTTTCACATATTCTAGCAAAAACCTACCTCGAGCTTTCATCCAACTTTTATCCATGTTCATTAATTACCCTATAACATGTTAAAGTAAATGGTATTGATTACATTCTCATAATGTTTATGACGTATGCATAGTGAATCCTATAATCAACCACCTTCCGTCTAAAGGGTACGGATCCTATCCCATTCAGGAATGTTGCATTTAAGTTGCGATCAATCGCTCAAATTCCTTCGTCATAGTCATTAGAAATTTCAACTGCATCTCTTCATGGCTCTCCAAGCACACGAGATGGGGGAAGTGAACATGTTGCTAGTTTTTCATCACTAAAAAATTATCACGACACCCCACTATGCACCCAGAGAACACAAGTAGAGATGCGTTCGAAATATATAATGACAATTGACAAAGCATGAACGATAACAACAATGTTAATACAACTTCCTTAACTGTCCACATTGGACAATCCAAGAGTGGTTGAAATACAAACATTACTAATCATAAGTGAACCAAATAATTAACATGTTCAATTGATTATTAGTCAATTTCAATAATTGTTTTGTCTTACATGTACAATGAGGCATGAATGTATAGTAACCATTCTTGAATGGGTCTACGCTTAATGAACACAAGAAATGACAGTAATTAATTTGGCAGTTTACTTCATATGGATTTTCTAATCATGCACAATCTCAAATGAATGCACAAGAAGGATAAAAAAAAAAAAAAAAGTGAACACTTATCTGCCTACCTTATCTATGTAAGTAATATCCACATAAATTCTAGAAATAGCAAGAAAAACGTAATGATATAGTGAAGCACAAAATATAGGTAGAAACCAAAAGCACCATGTTTTTTCATTAATTTCAAAGGCAATACAATGCAGATAGAAACATCAAAGCACACGTACAGCCATTCAAAAGCATGGTAAAAAAAAAAATATAGGAAAAAATAAATAAAATAAAATAAACACAAAAGGTGCATGAACACAGTACATAAGAAAAATAGAAAGCGCATAAAAAGATCCCAAACATCTAATATATCCTAATCAGAGTTAGAATCAGAATCGAAATTGGTCCAGCAAGGCGAGGCGGCTACTGCTTTAGCAGTGTCTCTGTCTGTTAGAATTGGTGTATTCCCAAGAGGGGGGGTGAATTGGAATTTTAAAACTTTTTCACCTAGGTTGATCTATGCAACAACGGTATGTACACAACCTAGGAACAGTCTATACAATTTCCAAGTGCGTAGATAAATATACTGTGGAAATTAAGTCATACGCATCAATCACCCATAACATACACGTGCGGTAAATATAAAATGCAGAAATATAAGCAAACACACGATATGTTATCGGGGTTCGGCCAACTGTGCCTAAGTCCCCGCCTTAAGCTCGCAAGCTTGAGGATTCTACTAATAGCTCACTTAAGGGTGGAGCGGCACCGTTTACAACTAGGTCAAATTAACACAGGGCTGACCTCAACCTTAACTAGGTCAATTAGCGGGGCTGACCTCAACCTACATGCCTTAACAGGATGACGCACCTAGCTTTCCTAACCGGGTCTAAGCCAATCTGGGACTATTCCAGGGCTAGTCTCCCTCTTCAGGCCCGTGCCTGGAAATACAATAGTATTTTAAATACAATCAAATGGTACAATGAATAAGCTTTCAAGTAAAGCAGATGTGTACCCAGATACGTGCAATATCACATACACCACAATATGATATAATATGTAAGCTCAATGTGGTCTAAGATGTCAACTCTCAAATAGATTTACTATCATTGTAATGAGTGCGTGAGAGTGCAAACCTAAATGATCTTTGTATCACAGGATATTCAATCTAAGTGCTCAAACAAGGATATTATCCAAACTTCATATATTTCAATCAACAAGTTTTCTCAATATATATATATATATATATATATATGTATATGAAGCTCTAGCAATGTATAAGTTTGGTTTGCAAAAAGATATTCAATCTTTGTATTCAGCAAAGGATATATAAGTTAACGAGTATTGCAACAAAGACTTTATCACATAAGCAAATATCTCATCAAATATTTTCAAGATAAAAACACAGTAGATATTTGAAAATGTTTTTGCAACCAAAATACAAATACAAACTTCTTAAGATATTGCAATGAATATGCAATACTCAGAAGTTCTATATAAGTCTTCTTAGGAGAGACTTATTAATAAAGTCCCCTAATAATACTTAAGGTTTAGTTCTCAAAAAATAAGTCAAACAATCCAAGGATAGGAGAGCAAACTAATCAATATAAACGCTCAAAAATCAACTTACAAATGATGTAGGCAATACGGGAAGGTAAGATTGAGTGTGTGGAGCTTGGAAATTAGTATTATAGGGTTTTGATATTTCAGAGAATTTTCCCTAATCAAAGTGGCTAATCCTACTTAATCTTTGCAAATGAACACATATATATATAGCCATGGAAGGAAATATGACCGTTGGGGACCTTTTGGGTATTATTAGAAAAGTTTAATGACGTTTAAGGCATTTTAGCCCTGTTTAAAAATTGTTAACCGCGGTAAAAAATCAGGGCAACCCGAGAGGTCCGGTCGACCAGAAATGGTTCAGTCGACCAGAACTCAAATGGCTCGGTCGACCAGGGGTATTTTGAACTGAGTGGTCGGTCGACCGAGGCAAGGCGATTATGCAAATTTTTGAGGTTCAGTCAACCAAGCCTTTTTGAACAGCATGGTTCGGTCAACCAGACCACTGGGAATTCTCCCGAGGACCCTCCAGTCGACCAGGTGGTTGGAGTACAAAAGTGGTCGGTCGACCGGGAGGTCAAAACGTTAACTCTGAGGTGGTTCGGTCGACCAAAAAGAAATGAACCGTGAAGTTCAGTCGACCGGGCCTTGGCCAAACTGTTGACCCAGGGCCAGTTCAGTCAACCAGGCCAAAGTGAATTGAGTTGGCCAGTCAACCGAAAGTGCACCAAGTGTGAATTTCAGTCCCGTATTGACCCAGACAAGTCCTATTCAAGTGCCTAACAAACATATATATATATATATATATATGTGTGTGTGTGTGTGTGTGTGTGTGTGTGTGTGTGTGTCCTAAGGTCACTTGGGGTCCAATTTGAAGACACCAAAAAAGTCCGGTGTCGGTCGACCGAAGGGTACAACCTAAGGTCTTTCTAAGGTCTTTTCTCATTCATGGTTTGGTTTGAGCTTACGTAGTAAATCATACATGTGATGTGTGTGAACTTATTACAAACCAAATGCCCTAATTACTATTACAGACCAATATAAATATATTATGATTTGGTCTTCAAGCTTCTCTTGCTTTGTACACATCTTGATCTTATCATTCTTGATTCCTACACAAAACCTCAAATGCTCATTAGATACAATGAGTATTTGTCATAATCAAAACCGAGCGTGACCAATAAGGTCAACACAGTCCTATGCCAATTCCTCTAGAAGACGATGAAATTTAGGGGTAAAAAAGGAGGGTGGTGATTTGCATGGCCTGAGGATATGGTGTGGCACCAACTCATCAGGAATGTCTGCTGGAGGTGGAGCCTCAAAATCATATGGCATGGTCGGCCTAATCATATGGAACAACACTAGATAAGCGGGCATGTCCTCTATAAGTTCTGGGGTAACATTAGGGGACTGCTCTCTAATGGGTGGCACAGCAGAATGTGTAGGGGGCAACTGCACATCCTCAAGGGTCACCCTTGGTGCTCTCATCTCATATGAAATTCTTTTGTGCGAGTGGTCGTGCTTTAAAGCAACCCGAGGCTTCGTTTGCGGAAGCATTTGCCAAGAAGGCGAAACCCTACGATTTATGTTGAAAACAAAATTTTTTTTTTCAGAGAGGCATGCTTAACAATAACATTACGAGAAAATATTCACACCTACTGATTAAAAAAGTTCAACATAAATTTAATTTTAAAACTCATTTACTAAACCAAAGAAAATTATTATAGATGGCTCAGGTGAGCGCTTCATTTTAATATATATATATATATATATATATATATATGATTATAATATATTAATTCATAAATAATAAAGTAAACATTTAAGCTGTTTAGGGTGAGTTTGATACCCCTCTTTTGTGTTGTCCATTTTAAAATATAAATATAGGTCTAACTTTTGGTATAGTTTTTTTACTTTCTAAAGATCAACTTTTAGGTTTTTTAGAAGTTACACAATTAAAACTTGAAAAGCTAAAAGTTAATTTTTTTCACCAACAAATTAATTTTTCTATTGTTGTCCTTAATTTTCCCTAACACTATAAAACGGTCAATGTATCCATTATATTTCCTAAAAAGACCATATTCATTTTATTTATTATATACTTTTAAACACCTTACAACTTTTTCCATCAAATACTCAAATCTAGCTTTTTCTTTCTAGCAGCTCCTTTTTCACAAGGAGATCAAACATTTTTAAAACGACTTTAATAAACTCATTCTTGTCATATCTTTTTAAAAAGGTCAATTTCGAAGTTATTTGTTAAGAATTTATGTTTAAATTTTCATTGCGTACATCAATAGAAGAAGCAAATTTATTATTCATAAAAACACACAGCTCGCCCTCCCTCATGGGTGCCTACCAAAACCAACAATGATTTATGAATATCAAAACTTTGGGCTTTCCTTTTTAGGGTGAAATCCACAGATGCCCTTAGTTTTTTAAATATGAAACTGCAACACAAGTCATTGATGGTTAATTTGACTTTATTATTCTTTTATTTATAACTAGTATTCCATTTTCAATTACGAGAAACTTGTTTGGTAAGATTTTATTTTAAAATCCTAAGAACATACTAAATAGTGATCAGTAATATTTTTTAATAAAATTCCTGCAAGTATTTATCATTTCACTTAAGTTATAATTTAATATTATAGTGGAATTTGCACATTTTATCTTAAGATCTTTTAAAAAAAATTAAATTGGATCTTAACTTTTTTTCACTTTTGTCTGCCAACAACACTAGATCTTAGAAGGTTGATAATGAAATTTGAACATTGTAAAATAAAAAATCGTGAATAATAATAATATTTTTTTTTATAAGAACTTGTACAATTGACTATCAACTAACGAAAGATTATTTTTTTCACTAAACTATAATGCAAGAGGATTTTTTTTTTTTTTTTTTTTTGTCATTGTAAGAAATTCAAGAGATGTACTGTCATATTTATGTTTTTTTTTTAAATCATGAGATGCTTTCAAATTTTTTTTTTTCCCTTAGTTTTGTGCCTTTAGATGATGATGATCACTAGATGCATGTCCTTATTCCAAATAATTCATTAAAATATATAATAAAATTCTAAGTATAATATTCGAAACATGAATGTAATTGGACAGAGATATCATTAGGAAATAGTCCAATTTGACTAAAATCATTCAAAACTTGTTTAAAACTTCTCAGCTCGATGATAGATTAATTATTCACATTGTTTAAAACTTAGATCTAAATATTCACAAAATAAATCCTAAAAATTGATTAGTACAATATAAATTGGTTTGGCAAAAGGAAACTTGGTTTGAAATGAAATATCTCTTTTCTCCCTTGCGTGTAGTTATGAGAAGAAACTTAAATGTCGACTTTTCGACCGAGTCTTTTTTACCTTATCTTTTCGGACTCTATTTTTAATTTCTTATAATAGGCAACTACTTGAGGGAGTAATATGTATTTTGAAAATTAATAATAAATACAACTATTATAAACTTATAAATAGTATACGATTAATGTATGACTTCATCTTAAATAATTCAAACTTTGCAAGATGCTAAATTTAGCAAAGGGAATGTAAAATGCTAAGATTCAATGAATAGAATGAGTTCGTAATAGACTTACCTTTTTTTTTGTTAAGTGTACAATATGCTGACTTTTAGAAAAGAAAAAATATCATTAGATTTGAGAAATAGTTGATTAAATGTTTATAAAATTATTAGTTGATTAAATATGCATAATTTAAGGATTTTGATAGAATTGAACAAAATTTAATATAATTTTATATTATATTTTATTTAAATTTATACAAATTTAAATTTAGAATCTCTCCAAACAAAAGATCAATTTATCTTTTCGAAACCCTTAAATTAAGTTAGCATAGGGTGCATAGTTTGTCATTCTTACTACCACTAACTACAGAACACGCAAAAGATAGTGACCCTCACGTGTTTTAAATGAGAGTGGCAAAGGGATTCTGGATTTCCCAGTTGTAATTTTAATTTTATATCAATATTTAATAAGCTTTATGGCATATATATTCAAAAGCACACGATGCCACTGCTCTCTCGATCTTCTAAGATTAATTGAAATCTAAGGCATCAATGTGTTGGGTATATCATCATATATATATAGCTTGTCAGGACCACTATATATATACATTGATCTTTTTTTGATGGTTTGATTTGTCTTTGTTGGATGGATTAGAGATCATGCAAGGTTCTTTGCTGTAGGGAAGGGTCCCAATTTGCATGTGATTTCCCAGTTAACCCAAACACAAATAGAGAAACAAACACAAACACATAATAAACATAAAAAACTAAAAAAGAAAAAAAAAATACAAAAACACAAAAACAAATTCTTCAAATCCCAGTTCAAAGAAACATACCTTGAAGGCTGAAAGGCTTCCGACGGTTGATCGCTTCAGTGAAGGCAATGGGGACAGATCTGGAGCGTCAACAACGGCGACGAAGAGAGATGGAGAGACTGATAAAGAGAAAGAGAGACCAGAGAGATTGAGAGATATGGAGAGACTAAGAGAGAGAGACTAGAGAGATTGAGAATACATTAAAGGCCTCCGACGGTTCATCTCCTTGGTGAAGGCGACGGGGACGGATCAGAGCATTAGCGACGATAGCGACAAAGAGAGATGGAGAGACTGAGAGAGAGAGAGACCTGAGAGATTGAGAGATCAAGAGATGGAAGGAAATGAGGAGGCTTGGAGGGAAAGGAATAAGATTTCAGAATCCGCATGCAGCTTTTCAGTGTCAGACTATTAGTGACGAATCTTCAAATTTATCACTAATAGTGTTTAATAATTTTTTTTTATTTTTTTAAAATAAAAGAAGTATTAGCGACGGATTTAGGAACCGTCACTAATAACGGACTAATGGTGACGGATCTCTAAATTCGTCACTAACACTACAAAATAATTTTTATTTTTATTTTTTATTAAATGAAAAAAGTATTAGTAATGGTTCTCAAATCCGTCACTGATAAGAGGACAATAGTGACGAATCATCAAATCCATCACTAATACTATGAAATAAATTTTTTTAATTTTTTAAAATAAAAGAAGTATTAGTGACGGTTCGTAAATCCGTCATTAATAATGGGTTAATGGTGTTGAAGCTCCAAATTCGTCACTAATACTATAAAATAAATGTTTTTATTTTTTTTAAATAAAAGAAGTATTAGTGACGGTTCCCAAATCCGTAACTAATAAGGAGATAATAGTGGCGAATCATTAAATCCGTCGCTAATACTATGAAATAATTTTTTTTTTTAATAAAAGTAGTATTAGTGATGGTTCGCAAATCCATCACTAATAATTGGCTACTAGTGACGGATGTGAAGATTCGTCATTAATATTGTGAATTTTTTTTTCATTTTTTTATAAATAAAATAGCTATTAGTGATGATTCTCAAATCCATCACTAATAAGGGAATAATAGTGACGAATTATCAAATCCATCACTAATACTATGAAATAAAATTTTTTTAATTTTTTTAAAATAAAAGAAATATTAGTGATGGTTTGCAAATCCGTCACCAATAATTAGCTACTAGTGACGAATGTGAAGATTCGTCATTAATATTGCGAAATAAGTTTTTTTTTATTTTTTTAAATAAAAGAAGTATTAGTGACAGTTCTCAAATCCGTCACTAATAAGAGGCTAATTGTGACAAATCTACCAATTCGTCACTAATACTATGAAATAATTTTTTTAAATAAAATAAATATTAGTGATGGTTCCTAAATTCGTCACTAATAATGAGCTAATAGTGACGAATGCGAAGATTCATCACTAATATTACAAAATAAATTTTTTTATTTTTTTAAAATAAAAGAAGTATTAGTGACGGTTCACAAATTTGTCACTAATAATGGGCTAATAGTGATGAATGTGAAGATTCGTTACTAATATTGTGAAATAATTTTTATTTTATTTTTTTAAATAGTAGTAGTAACGGTTATTAATTGTCACTAATAAGTTTCTTTTAGTGACGGATTTAATTTGTCACTAATACCATAGAAATCATCGCTAATATTTTTTCGAAATAATTTTTGCACGAAATATGTTTTCCTACAATATTTTCCAGTTTTTAGTAACGAAACTATTAGTGGCTGTTTAAAATCCGTTGTTAATAGTGTCGTATTAGTGACAGTTGCTAAAACCGTCACTAATACCCACTTTTAGTGACGAAATTGAATCCGTCACTAATAGTTTCATCACTAAAAACCAGTTCTTTTGTAGTGTTATATTGGTTCTCTACTTTTCTTTATAAGCTTATCATTTTTAAATCTTTTAAGCCTTTGCAAAATGCTTACAATTTTACAAACTCTTTGGTCGGTGTTTGCTTTACCCTCAAGTTCAGAAATAAGAAGATCCTTTGTATTATCACTTGAAATTTGAGATCTTAAGATTTTCAACTCTTTTTTCAATTTTTCATTCTTATTTTCTAATCTCATGATTTTCTAATCTTTTTCCTTATTAACAAGAATTTCATATTCTAGTTCTTTCAGTGATGCCTAATTCAGTTTTCTAATTCCTTAATTTCTACTTCCTTTTCAATCTTTTCCTTCTCTAGGATATTATAAGATTCTTTTAAATCAACTATTTGTTTTGCTAAAATTTTTTTTCATTTTTAATTTTTTTTTCTTTTTAATCAACTTTATTAGAATCTTATGAGCCTTAATAAATCCCTTTTGTATTCCTCATAAGATGGTATGCTATCATCACTATCAGATTCATCACATGATTCACTAGAATTTTCACAAGATAAATCACAAGAATTATTGCATGAATTATTTAAAGAAATAGAAGGAGAGGAATGTACCTCTTCGTTGGCTAGAGCAATAAAGCAAGCATTTTATCCTTTTTGATCTTTTGAGTTTGAAGCATCCGGAGTGGTAGTTACTTTCTCCTTGGTCTCTCTATATCTCCTATTGAGTTCATCCCATATCTCCTTTGCACTTGAGCATGCCATGATTTCCTTATAGATGTTGGCATATAAAGTACAATAAATCATGTTCAAAGAACTTGAATTAATTTGCAATAAATTCATATCATGCTCATTTAACTCATTCTCTAGTTTGGGAATTTCAATATTATCAAAAATTTTCATAGGCACAAAATTCTCTTGAGTTATTATTCTCCAAGCCCTCCAATCCATAGATTTGATAAAAACACTCATTTTTAACTTCCAAATAGTAAAATTTTCACCACAAAATTTTGGAGGCCTAGAACAAGATTGTCCCTCAAAAAATGGGGATACACCAACATGAGTCATCGCGACCTTTAACAACTTCTTTTAAACTTTTTGTAACAAGGCTCTGATACCAATTGAGAGTTATGGTGTGTTCCCAAGAGGGGAGTGAATTGGATACTTAAAAATTCTTTCTAGGTCGATTTATTCCTATTTTAATTCCATAATCAATATAACACAACTTAGGGTTTTTCTAAACAAGCATGAATCCCACAAATAATAATGTATGCAAATATTTAAAATAATTATAACATTTAGCACAAATTAAACATAAGCATACAAGTGTGAAAAGTAAAGTACGAAAATTAAATAGAGTAGGGAAGAGGAAGTGCAAACACAAAGTTTTTAACAAGGTTCGGCAACTCCCGCATGCATCCTCGCCTTGGGCAAACCACCCAAGGATTCCACTATCCGTTCCTTAAAACTGGGACGGAGCTTCTCGTTACAATCCGCTTCTTACCAAGGCGAAGCTTCCCTTTATAAATTGCTGCTTAGACTAGGCGTAGCTACCTCTTTACAATCCGCTACTTACACTAGGTGTAGCTACCTCTTTACAATTCGCTGCTTCCACACGAGGTGTAGCTACCTCACCATGGTTCACAATCCGAATCGTAAATACAAATGATATAAGAAATGAATTTTTCGTACAATGAAATACTTCTCAATAAGCTAAGTTGTACAATGTAAAAACCTTAATGCATTCTCAAATGATTTATAAAATTTGAAGCTTGATAGAGTAAGGATACTCCTCTCAAAAATATTTTTCAAATAAAAATGAGAGAGTGGAATGATTTGCTCAAAACTACCTTGTAAAACTCAAAATATTTTCTCCAAAGGATTTTTCAAAATGAATAGCAGGAGAAGAATATTTCTTCAAGATTAACCTATAAAAACAAATAGCAAGAAGGCTCTCAAGAAAAATATATGGAAGAGGATATATGCTCAAGTTTGCTTGTATAACCCAAAGAATTTCCCAAAAAAGATTTTCAAAAAGAAAGAGTAGGAGAAAATAGATTTTGATGTTCAAAGAGAATATAAAGATGAATAAGAATGAAAGAATTTTTAACAAGACTTTCCAAGTGTCTCTCTTGTCTTTCCAAGTGTATAGACTTTGTATTTATATGCAAATTGGAGATATAGCCATTTTATGGCTGTTGGGGTTATTAAAATATGAATAAATTTGAAAACTAGCCGTTTTTCAGCCTTTGGGGCGCTTTCAGCCCGAACACCCTTCCGTTTTTCAGGCATAACGTTTTCTATACAACTCCAAATTGGAATTTCTTGGTATCAACAGAAAAATAGGAGAAAATCTCATAACTTTCATGTTGAACACATTTTAAGATAAGGAGTTTTTTATGGATAAAATCGCTCATCAATGAGACGGAAAAAAACATGAAGGGAATTTTTCTACTGCGGACACCCTTCAGTATTTTGCACATAAGTTTTAATATATAACTCCAAATTGAACGTACTTGGTATCAACAGAAATCTAAGGGAAAATCCCACAACCTTTATGTAGAATACTTTTTAATATAAGGAGTTTTTGATAGAGAAATGTGCTCATCCATGCAATGGAAGAAACATTAAAGGGTTTTTTTGAAAAAAAAAAACAATTTGTTTTGGAAAAAGTGTTTTCATGAAAACTTTATGCTCCTAAAGTCAATCTATTGGTCTTGGTCATTTTGTGAAACCTTCAATTCAAATCATATGATTATGCATACACAAATTGAAACCTAATTATTATTACAACTTAAAGAATAAATAAAATCTTCATGCTTCTACTCCTTAATACTCCATCAAATACAACATAATTTTTGCCCGATTAGGTACTCCTTGGCTTCCATTTTACATCCTTCATTTGTGTCTTTTGCATTATAAATATGTTCAAAGACTAAACGCACAAATGAAATGTTATGGTTTGTCATAATCAAAATAGGGATCAGATTCAAAAAGTTAATACCTTCAAAACAGCTCTCGGTATCTCAAACACTCTGAAATTTTCTAGGTCTCGAGATCTTCTCATCGACGAGGTCAAGACACTCGTCGACGAGTCCCTGTACTGTAGCCCCTCTAGGTTCTTCTTCCTTTCCTTATTTATAAAACTTCAAAGTATAAGAGCCACCCTAAACAATTGTTACCTTAAATATACAATTATAAAACATAGAAGAATTTGGTAGTTTGCATGAGAAATATGTTATTATTATAAAAATAATAATAACATAAACTTATTTATGAATGTATAATAAAAGAAGACTATTTCCAAATTTCATCACGAAAATGTCCATTTTTTTTTTAATGTTTTATGTCACATGAAATAATTAGAAATATATAAACACCAACAAGTTAAAATAATTTATATGGTACATAAGAATATATTGAAATTGATTCATCATATATTTTCTTTTTTATTACATTTCACACTCAATTTATTTCATCGTAACACGTCAAGCATTGGGTTAGTACCAAAAGTATTTTTTATTTCATCAAACTTTTAAGAACAACTGTCTTATCGAATTTTTAAAGATAATTATTTTTCAAACTAAATAAAACTTTAATATATGGAAAAGTAGAAAACAAACAGACTTCATAATTAACGGCAGAGCTCATACCTCCTTTCATGCCATTTTCCATTCATTGAGGGGAAAAAAATTGACACAATTTCTACCATAAAAATTCCAAATTTTAGCATGTGAGATACGACGTCGTTTATTTGGAGCTCACGCAATGACGTTCAAGTAAATTAACCACGGTCGTTAACAATAAATAATCTGATTTGCCGTTAACGTTAAAATATAATAGTAATTAGACAGCTAACTCAGTGCTGGTGACAATGAGATAATGGAAACGTCATCACAATTAGTCCTATGTGTATGTGAGACGCAGACACGTGCGCTCCACCCCACCTTGTCGCCGGCTGTCTCCCCAAGGCAGGCGCTGTCATTTTCTGTCCCGCCACGCGTTCTGCGCCGATTGGCGATCCCAACACCGTACCCGTGCGCCTCTGGGGCCCACCCGAGTGAAGACAAAACGGTGTCGGTTTTTCAAAGTAAGGATGAGGACGGGAGATTGGAGAAGCGCCTAGTGCTTGGTGATGAATGAAGACTGAGAATGTTTAGCATGGGATTTTGTTTTCCAGCATTTGTGGGGAGAGATTGTGGAATTTCCTCTATTGCTAGCTGTGAAGATAGTTGACCGTTGACTCCCCAAATCGAATCTCCGGTCACCCAAGATATCATATTTAAAAAAAAAAAAAAAACTTAAAATTAACAGTCACAAAAATTCCTTGTCATCCTCCATCTTGGAAAGCCACATCTCGTGAAGGCTAGTTTGAATGATTAATTTTAATTATTTTTATGTTTGTTGGACAGCTTGAAATTGCATTAGTTTTAGGTCTTAATTATTGTTTTGAATTTGGATGTTTTTTAGGTGAGTTGGAATGTGACTTTTGTGCTTTTTATATATTAAATAAGACTAATATTTTTTTAAAAAAATTTAGATTTTTAATATGATGTTTACGCACTTGTAATGTTTCTACTTTTTCTAACAAAAAACTATAAAATTTCAACAATACTATTTTTTATTATTATTATAATGAAATATCGTTTAATTTCTTTTTACTTGTTATAAGCATCAGGTTCAAAGCTTAGGTTTTGTAGGAGGGAATAATATGAGATGAATTATTTCTCATTGTATGACTAATTTCAAATTTAGCTTTTAATGCATGGAAAAAAATATCATTATTGTGCCCATCAAGAATCAATTGTTGTTTATATATATATATATAAATGCGAATTGAATTAAATAATGTTGAAATTACCCAAAAAGTTGAAACAATTATTCACCCATTACCATGCCACCAACCTTTTTGTTTTTCTTTTTTCGTACATTGGACATTTGTTAGGTCTGGACTAGACAATTGTAAGAGGTAATATATCTCCTATACTTGATATCTAAATGAGAACCTGAATAATAAAGGATTAGATGTAACAACACCCCCTTAGTTTTTTCGAATATGATATTTCACCCTTGAGTTTTTGAGAACAATTAGAGAACGCCTTGTGATTTAATTTGAGGGATGAAAAGAACCATCCGCTAGTCAATAATTCGTAAATATTTAAGTTTACGTGAAAAAATAAAATTCTATCATTGATAAAATGATATTTTTATGCTTTTTCCTTTTTAAAATTGTGATAAGATAAATTCGGAAAATGACATCAATTTTTAATAGATTAAATTGGTCTAAATTCAATTTTCAAAACTTAAACTTATAAGTGAAATGATCACTTAATTCTTAGAATGATCAGTCTAGTTGGTCCGATTAGTTTGGATCAACTAGTTGATGTAAACATGACAATATATTTGAATTTTTATTTAAAAGAAATATATAAGAAAAATAAATAATGTGGACACCCCATTTTGTCCGGGGCTTATATAGCCCATTTGGATTTTTCTCTCAATCCTTTTTTTTTTTTTTTTGAATTCTTGCACAATTGTGTAAATTAATTTAAATAAAATGGGAAAATACATAATAAATTTTGAATATAGAGAAAATGGAAAAAAAAATTGAATACAATAAAAATAAAAAATAAAAAAGGAGAAAATCGAGTGGACCGGTGTCTTTAACCTTGCAAGCAAAAGGAAAAAAAGAGTTAGACATGTGAGATTGCACAATTAACATGTAGGTAAAATGTGAATTTAATGCAAGTATAATTTAAGCTATCAATATAAATTCAATTGATTAGTTAAATGTTATTAGAATTGATTGAATTGGATCCCTCAAGCCTATAAATAGTGAGCTCCAGAATGGGGGTAGAGGACACATAGAGGTTGAGACATAGAGAGAGTAAAGTAAAAAAAAAAAAAAAATTTCAGAATTTTGAGAAGGAATTGCGAGGTTCGGGAAGAGAGATCTGAAGACTTTGAAATTGAGAGGGAGATGAAAATAAAAGATTTAGAGGCTTGAATTGCACAAGGTGAAAGTTTGGCATAAGGCAATTCAAGAGGCTCATATAAAAGGAAGAAGAAACTGCTGATTAAAGAATTCACAAGTAAAGGTAAGTACTGATTATTTTTATTATTTCTTTTAAACTTTCTAGCAAATTCTAAATTTTGAATTCAGCAGTTAGTGTTTAGATAGAGTATAAAATAATTTTCTCAAAGTATACCAAATAAGATTAAAAAATTTGACCTGAATTTGGAATATCTAAAGTCAAATGTTGACCCAGATCCAAATACTCATACCCGATTACCTGAGATAAAACCCAGATCTGGGTCAACTTGACCCGACTACTTGTGAACCGATCATCAAATTGTTAAAAAAAGATAATCCTTATATATGGAATAATGATTGGCAATGAGCCTTTAACAAAACCAAAGAATGCTTGAAGAATCCACTAGTGTTAATGCCACCAGTATTTGGAAAACCATTAATTTTCTATTTGATCGTACCAGAGGAATCTCTGGAATGCGTGTTGTGTCAAAATGACAAGATAGAAAAGAAGGAAAGAGTAATCTACTATCTCAACAAGAAGTGTAATCAATGTGAGTCTAGATATTCAATAATGGAGAAAATATGTCGTGCATTAGCTTGGGAAGCTTGGCAGTTAAGACCGTACATGTTGCCTCACGCGACTTATTTGATTTCTCAAATGGATCCATTAAAGTATATATATTTTTTTGGAAACTAACATTATCACGAAGAATAAGTCAGTGGAGCATGCTATCAGTTTAGTACAAATTAGCTAAGGCAATAAAGGGGCAAGTTGTAGCTAACCATTTAGCTAATTATGATATAGGGGAAGAGGGAACATTTATTTTGGTTTTCTTGACAAAGATGTCTTAGCTATGGAAGATGAATAAAGTAAATGGAAGATGTACTTTGATTGCACAACAAATATTTATGGATGTGGAGCAGGGGCAGTGTTGGTGTCACCTCAAGGAGGACAATTTCCTATTGCAACAAAGTTAACTTTTCCCTATACCAACAATGTTAACAAATATGAAGCTCGTGTAGTTGGATTGACAGCTGTATAAGAAATAGGAATATGAGATCTTGAAGTATATATGGATTTAGCTCTTATCATATGTCAAGTAGTTGGGGAATGAAAAATCAAAGACTAGAAGTTGATACCTTGTCAATAGTTTATGGAGAAACCCTCCAATAATTCAAATTCATATCCTTCGAGCACTTACCAAGGTCAAAGAACAAATTTGCATATGCACTAGAAACTTTGGCTTCACTGATAAGAATTACTAAGGAAGAGATAATTCAGCCATTGAGTGTACACAATGATCCTACTCATGGAATGATAATTGAAGAAAAAGCATATGAGAAGCCACGGTACTATAACATTAAGCGATACTTTTAACTCAACAATATCCATCACATGCATATAATAACAATGAAAGGAAAATTTTAAGATTATCTATAAAATAATACCTTCATGGGGATATTTTACACAAGATGGGATCATTTGTAATCCTGTTAAGATGTGTAGATTCCAAAGAAGCATCTAAAATCATAAAAGAAATACATGGAGGTTTTTGTTCTACTCGCCCACATGGACATATATTGGTTAAAAGGGATCCTAAGAGCTGGTTATTACTGGACGACTATGGAGAATGATTGTATTGACTTTGTTAAAAGATGCTACAAGTGTGAAATATATGCAGATAAGATGAACATTGTACCTATTCCACTATATTCCATGTTGGCCCCTTTGCTATTCTCAATGTGGGGCATGGTTGTAATTAGACCAATTCCATCGAAGGCATCAAATGACCATTGTTTCATTTTGGTGGCCATTTATTACTATATAAAGTGGGTTGAAGCTTTGCCATATGCAAGCATAATAAGAAAGGTTGTAGTTAGATTTATCAAGAATAAAATAATCTGTTGGAATTGGTGTGATCCCAAGAGCGGGGTGAATTGGATATTTAAAAACTTTTCGGCTAATTAACACATTTCGATTCACCACAGTTCATATCCCATTTCCATGTGAGTATGTAAATTAATAAAATAATAAATGTAGACCTATACGTGTAGCATATCTCATTTAAATAAAAGTATGCATGCAAGTAATAGACATACACATATTGAATTTAAAGTACATAAATTAATGAGATAAAGAGAAAGCGACACACGATATTTGTTATCGAGGTTTGACCAAACTAGCCGATGCCCCAACATTGGGCATACCCAACAAGGATTCCACTAAACTTGCTCACTTAAACGGGCAAAGTAGAAGCCATTTACATCCTCTCCTTACGGGGCGAGGAAAACCCTAGTTCAATTTTCGGGCTGAATCGAACCGGTTTCATTTACGGGGCTGAGACTTTCCAGTTCAATTTTAGGTTGAACCCAATCGGTCTCACTTACGGAGTTGAGACTTTCTAGTTCAATTTCGGGTTGAACCTAACCGATACATGAAAAATATTTTTGTACATATAAACATACTTCTTAAAACAAACAGAGATGTACACAATAAAACTCATAAAATATGCACTCTCTAAAGGTATGAAATAATGCTCAGGGAGTAAGGGTGTTACAAAATATATATATATATATATATATATATATATATATTTTGTAATCTTTGAATATGATATGTATAATGTTGACCTTATAAGTCATATCCCGTTTTGATTATGACAAATACTTTGATATTTAATGGTTGATGAGTTTGTGTGCAGGATCAATTGGAAGTATCATATGGTGCATGCACATGGACTTGAAGAAGATAAAGACCCAGAATATCTATTTGTTGTAATTTAATTGAGTTTTATTCGAGTCTGTAATAATAAATAGGAAATGGTCTATAATAATCAATGCATTACATGCATGGTAGGGTAGATAAGCCCAAAGGATTATTGAATGACCTTAGAGATTCGGTTGACCGATGCCAGATTTTTGGGGTTAACTCAAAAAAACCATAAATTGACTTTAAGACCCTAAATATTGCATAAAAATGTCCCCCATGATCTTGAAAATAAACATCATATAAATAGGGACAATTTAATAAAGGAAAAAAGACCAAAATGCACAAGGATGGTATGTTCGGTTGACCGAACTCAATTATACTGAGACCTTTAGTCGGCCGAACCCCCACCGGGTCAACAAGTTGACCCTTTAGTTGACCAACCAAAAATATATAGGAAACTCCCTGGTCGACTGAACCCTTAAATTCAAAATATCTCGATCAACCGAAGTTTGTCCAGTTCGGCAAACCGAACAGAGTACGGTTGACCTAACCTCAAAGGTTTGGACAATCACCTTTGGATAGTCAACCATGTTCTCAGTTTAAATTTTCTATGGTCAACCAAACATGCCACTACAGTCGACCCAACCTTCAAGATGGTTGATCGACCTTCTTAGGTTGGCAAATTTTATTGAGGTTAAAACACTGTTAAATTTTATTAACTTCATTTAAACTTTTTCAAAAATAACCAATATGTCTTGAACAGTTATAATTTTGGGGAATTCTATATATACCCACTCATTTGCAAAGATTAGTGCAAGATTAGCAAAACGATTAGTAATTTTCTCTCTGAAATTCAAAAATTCCTGCTCTGATTTTCAAGCCTTCTACATTCATCCTTAATCACTCCTATTGCGAAAATCACTTTGTAAGATTGCTTGAGTGTTCTTTTCATTAGGTTTAAGCTCTCTCTGGTTCTTATTGATTGAAATTATTTTATCAGAGAGCAAAGCTTCAAGTTTCTCTAGGAGACTTTGTTAGTAAGTCTTCCATAGAAAAACTTTATGAGCTTGTGAGTTTTGCATATTCATTGCAATACTCAAAGAGTTCATATTGTGTTTTGGTTGCAAAATATATTTTACAAATATTTTTCAAATATCTCTTGTGGTTATCTTTAAGAAATATTTTGAGATATTTGCTTGCGTGCTGAAGATATTTGTTGATATATCTTTTGATTGATATTATCATCTTGACATAAAGATCAAATAATTTTTACAAACCATTTTTTAATCTCTTGTGGTTTATTTTGAGAAAAATATTTGTTAAGATATTTGAAGTGTGCTTGTGATCTTTTATTGCTGCATTGTGATTGAGACTATTATTGTGACGCAAAGATCCTATCACTTACACCCTCATGTACTGATTGTAATATTTGCATAAATCTTTGAGAGTAGACACTAAGACTACATTGAGCTTACCTTATCATATCATTCGGTAGTATGTTGATTATATTGGTGCGAATCTACTTGATTAAGAAGCATATAGTTTGTACAACATTTTTATTGTAAATCTGTTGTATTCCAAGTGTGGCCTAAGGGAGCGATAATCTAGCCCAGAAGGATTGTGTAGGTTGAGGTTAGTCCTGTGAATTGACCTGGTTGTATTAGATGCCGCTCCACCCGTTAAGTGAGCTTATAGCGTAATCCTTGTGCGGGTGTGCCAAGGCGAGGACATAGGGAGTTTGCCAAACCTCGATAACATTTCTGGTGTCATCTCCTTTACCGCTTTATTGTACATGCTTGGTTAAATTTCTATTGCAGTTTAAATTTCGCTATATATTTACATTGATTTATTTTATATGCACTAGATTGACCTTAGGCTTGTGTAATACTGCTGTTAGTGGATTGACCTAGGAGATAAAATTGTTACATACTAATTCACCCCCTATTGGGATTGCACCAAAGTTAACATATAATGAGGACCTCAAAGATTTAGACCCTAAATCAAATGTTTCTATGAAAATATTTGCAATAAGAAATAAAAGAGTCTAGGGTTTTACATTCAAAAGCTTTGCACACACAAAACAATATACAAACATTTGAAACTATATGTGTAAATCAAAATGAATGCCCAAATGAAAATATACTCTTTTGTAAAAATGGTTTTCAAAGAATAATGAAGAAAGTTGGAAAGTGTAAAAGATTTGCCCCAATGAAAGAGATTTTGCATTAAAAACGGTTTGGGGGAACTTTTATTAACAAAATAATTTAACAGGATTTGGGAGTTAATCAAAGTTTCTGATTGAACAAATGAAAGGGGTATTTATAGAGTGAGGGAGTTTTTTTACCATTGGGGATACGCTGGGTATTATTAGAAAAATTTAATAATTTTTTAAACCTGTTTTATCATTTAAAAATACCCCAACCCGAGAGTTTCGGTCAATCGAACTATAGGTTCAGTTGCTTGAACAGACACAAAAGAAAAGGGCAATTTTGAACTTCGAGTGCTTGAAAAATGGTTTGGGTGGCTAAACTAGGTGATTTTCAAAATGTCCAAGATTCGGTCGCTCGTCCTTAAGTTCGTCCTGCCAAAATTGCTTGTTCTATTGCTCAAGTTGGTGGAAAAGGACAGGATACAAGTTCGGTTGACTGAAGATGCTACGGTCATTTGAGTTCGATCGCCCGAATTTAGGTCAACTATTTGACCAGTTAACAGTTCGGTCAACCGAGGCAATTTGACTTGCCTGCTTCGGTCGCCCGAATCCCTTTCAATTTTAAACCTAGATTATATTTTACTGTTGTTGTTTTCCTTAAGTGAAGTGCAGGATCCAAGGGTGTTTTTAAGGTTTAGGCATTTTAATTTACCCTAAAAAATCTGCCGTTGGAAAATCGAAGGTCGATCGAAGTCAGCCCTAAGGCCTGTGTATGGTTCTGTCTGAGCATTAAGACATATCGTGCAGGATGTATGCAATTATTACAGACCAAAATAGAAAAATTAAATGCATATACAACTAGAAACGTGTCTTCTTCTTCTTCTTCTTCTTCTTCTTCTTCTTCTTCTTCTTCTTCTTCTTTTTCTTCTTTTGTTCTTCTGTCTTCATGGAATATGCCAAATAATGTGTTCTTTGAGCTCCGCCTAGCTTCCATCCTAGACCTCTTACGAGTGTGTTAAATTATAACATGTTCAACCACTAGAAACACGCATAAGTAACTTGCAGTTTGTCATTATCAAAACCAGGGATCATACTCAAAAAGCCAACAGTCTCCTCCTTTTTGATAATGAAAAACGCATCAGAGCAAGCCCAAGGATTACCACTATTGCTCACTTAATGGGTTGAATGGCAACGGTTACAACTAGGTCAAATTACCAGGGCTAATCTCAACCTTTACACACTCTCCTTACGGGGCAGAGAAGGTCCCACTAATCCTTACGGGCTAGATCAACACCCCCTTAGGCCATGTCTGAAATATAACAATGAAATACAAATTTGTGTACAATTCAAAGTGCTTCTATCACAAGCAGATTATGTACCAATATGCACGTGCAATAACTAATGCACTTTCATATGACAAATCAATAAGCTCAGTGAAGATATGTGTAATAACACTCGAGGTAAAGTCAATAAGCAATCAAGCATGCGAGTGTATTATCAATCTATCTTTGAAACAATATATAACTATATATCAATCACAAGTAGGGTTTCAATGATTTTCCAAGAATGTAATCAAATATCTCAAAATGATTTTCTCAAAATTTAAGCACAAGAGATATTAGCAATCCAAGCTTGTAAAAATGTTTTCTACGATAACACAATACAAGCTCAAGAGTCTTGCAATAATAGTGCAAAGACTCACTAGCTAAAATTTTTCCCCACTTAAAGAGTTTATTAATTAAATTAGGGGGAAAAACTTTGGCCAAAACTATCAATCAAAAACCAACAAGTGATTAAACTAATAAGAGTTTGAGCAAGTGAGAACAGTGTGGAATCACTCAAGGACACTCTCACCAAGTTTGATTTAGCAAGGGAATAAAAATGGGTAAGTGTATAGGATTTATAATGGAAAAATAAGCTCTCAAAATATTCAGACGATTTTTGGCTAATCCAATCACGAATCTTGTCTTCATCGAGCAAATGAACTCATACTTATATACATGGGAAAAATTATGATCATTAGGGATACCATAGGAATCATTGAAATCATTTTAAAAGAGTTTAAGAAAATTAATCCTGTTTTAGCCCCAATTAACCTTGGTAAAAATAGAACAACCCGAGAGGTTCGGTCGACCATTTTTAAGGTCCAGTCAATCAGATTGCTCAGTTTGGTCAGCCAGGGTGTTCTTGAACTGAGGTGTTGGTCGACCAGACAAGAGGCAATTTTTGAACCTCCAAGGTTCGATTGACCAGATTGAGTTCAGTTGACCAAGTTTGCACGTTCGATTGACTAGGTCCTTTTATAACTAGGAGTTCGATCAACCAAGGTGTTGGGAAATCCCCGTGTGCCAGTTTGGTTGACTAGAGCGTTGATGTTCATTTTAAGATTGGTTAACCAAATGATCAAACCTTTGACTTTGGGGAGTTCAGTCGACCGAAGTTGCTCTGTGTGTTAGGGTTCGGTCGACCAAACACACTAACTTTGTGCATTTAATTCCTAACTCTCTTTTAAAGACACCCCTGTTCACATATTTGTTACTTCTAAGTTGTAGGGGTTTTTTTCATGCAATAATTTGGGACCTATGGTCAGTTGAAGGCCGTTGAGCTTTTTAATTTGCCCCAAAAATCTGGCATCAGTCGACCGAAGGGTGATCCTAAGGTCTCATGGTTCCCTAAGGTCAAATTATGGTCACTGATTTCTCATATGATCCTTATTGAGCTTATAGTCGTATTATGCATGTCATGCATTAATTATTACAAACCAAGGATTATAATTACAGACTCAAATTACAAATATAAAAATCGATCTTCACGTGTTGCTCCTCTGCAACTCCATGGAATACGTCGGGGTATGCTCATTCAGGTGCACTTACGACTTCCACATTGCATCATCATCTGTGCTAACTAAAACATAAACCTGCTCAAGTGCTCCAAGCACACAGATGAGACATTGTGGTTTGTCATAATCAAAATAGGGATCTGACAAAAAAGTCAACAAATTCTTTTCCTAACTTATTATATAATTAGCAATCAAACAAGGATGGTTTGAATTTCAATTACAATATCAGCTGAGAATCAAATTCACTTTTAAATCTTAATGAAAGAGTATATCAATTTGATTTTGTAGCAATTTAAAATAACACCCAATCAATAAGCCAACACAAACCATAAGTTAATATATTAAACGATGTATAAATTTCAGCAGTGCTTCCAAGATTTCAGCTTTTGAATATGTCAATTCACTTAAAAAGATAAGCTTGAGTTCAATATGAAAAGAAATAAAGATTCCAACCAAGCATCCAAAACTCATAAATTAAATAAACCGCTTTCAATATTAATGAGTCTTGGGTGTTAATCAATCAACGTACTCCCTTATGGTTTCTGCAATACGTATTGATTAAATAATGTACTCCCTTTTGGTTTCTGCAATTCCTAAAAGCAAATTAACTTTTAGCAAAACTTAGAAATTAAATAAACTGCTTCCAATATTAATGAGTCTTGGGTGTTAATCAATCAACGTACTCCCTTATGGTTTCCGCAATATGTATTGATCAAACAATATACTCCTTTTCGGTTTATAAAATTCCCAAAAGCAAATTAATTTTCAGCAATTTAATATTCAATCCACGTAGTTGATATATGTGCAAAAAATTAAAGAGAGTAGGAAAGAGAGCGAGATCAAGATTTTTAGGAGGTTCGCCTATACCCACTTACGTCCTCACCTTAAGAAACACACCTAAGGATTCCACTATACCACTCCTTTACAGGCGGAGCAAACCTTTACAACACTCCTTCAATAGGTTGAAACCCTCCTCTCCAAGAGATACCCCATGCTCGGTACAACTATTCAACAACCCTGAACAGTCAAGAAAAATAAAAAAACAAGAAAACTTCTTAAGTACAAGAATCACTCTCAAAAAGAGCAGATTAGTACAAGTTATAGTAGAGTTAAGAATATTTCAATTTAAATATCAATGAAGAATAGAATTGAAGCTTAGAGAATATATCACATGGATCTTTCTTTTGATTAATCAAACTCAGAATTTATACTCAAAGATTGGTGAAAAATAACTCAGCAAGACTCAGAAAAAAAACTCTAGCAAGTATGTGAGCAGGAAGGCTTTTGGAAGAGTATGAGAATTATAAGCTTGATTTTTTTTTGAATTCTTTGTATGATTTGATTTATGAAATCATGTATTTATAGAGTTAAAAATTCATATTTTCATGTTTCCCAAGTTACTTGGAGTGTTTCCCAAGTTTTGACAAAGTTTGGGGTACAAGCAACATAATTTGGAAACTTTTAAAAGTTATTTTAAAATAACCGTTATGAGGTTCAGGCGCCTGGACTCATCGGGGTTAGTTGCCTGGACTTTGAAATTCAGCATAATATCAAGGTCATAATAGGGTCAAGCACTTGGACTCATAGACGTCAGTCTCTTGGGTCTATACTGTCTTCCCAATTTTAATTCAGCATAAATGCAAGTCGTTTGACCGGTCAAGGGTCCGTTGCCTGGGTAGTTAAAAACCCGTGTTTTAAAACTTGTTTCCAAAAACTCTTGCCAACTTGTTTTGATAATTTTCAAAGTATTTTTTGGGGTTTTCAAAATTTGGTCTCTAAGTCCATGATTAACCCTAATGAGCTTCAAAGCATTCATTTTGACATTTAATCGAAGTACTTACACAAGACTTAAGACTTAAAACTTTTCTAAACTTTAAGTCTTCATGTATATCTTGCTTTGAGTCCGTCTTGCCTTGAACTTCAATATTCTTCAAGCTTTCATAAGGTTTGTCTGTCTTTGGCCTTTTGAGCTTTCTATTGATCACTTGGCTTTGGAATGCAATTTTTTCATAACACTTGTGATCTTGGACTCTCATGCTTGAACTTTTTGAACTTCTTATGTTTGGTTTCCTGAAACATCATCACTTAAACGACAACATGTTAAATTACCTTGATTTTTTATCATCAAAATAAGATTCAAAAGCCATGTTAGGCCAACAATCTCTCCCTTTTTGATGATGACAAATAAGGAGCAAAAATGAGAGAACCTTAATAAGGCTCCCCTTACAATAAGCATACTTTTAACAATGTTTGGAGAAATATAATCCTTCATATGTTTAATTTTCACTTTCGACAATTTTCAAGATCAAGTATTAGTGTATCATAGTTCATATCAACATATCAGCATTAGTAACAACAGATCGTGTCTTAAGTCATCATATCTCATATCATATCAACATTTGCATTTTAGCTCAAACTTCTTATGTTTGCTTTCTCCCCTTTGCTATTTATTATTTCAAATATGTTCTCATTTTTGCTCTCAAATTTCTCTCCCCCTTTTGACATCAATCAAAAAGAGAAAAATAACATAGTCACAAGGAGACACAGAATAATTACAAAGATATTCATATTCAGTGCAGCAAGGTGTACAAAGTGTCACGAATAATGGGAGATACATGCAAAAAAAAATAAAAAAATAAAAAGAAATTCAAAGCCAATATACATAGATAACTGAGATACAACACAAAAAAGCAACAAATATATATCATCAACATAAATTTGTATAATAAGCATGTCTTTATTTTTGGATTTTATGAATAACGTGCTATCCGCCTTTCCTCTTGAAAATCCATTTTCTTGTAAGAATTTGCTCAACCTCTCTTACCAAGCTCCAGGAGCTTGTTTTAACCCATATAATGTTTTTGTTAATCTAAATACATGATCAGGGTTATATATGTCCTCAAAACCATGGGGTTGTTCCACATAGACTGCTTCATTAATAAATCCTTTAAAAAAGTACTTTTTTACATCCAAATACATGAAAGTAAGCTATGTTAGGCCTTTTTCCTTTCCATAATTCATAAGGACTTTTATTTAATCTTGATCTATTGGAAACTCTATTCATTACATAGCATGCGGTATTAACCGCTTCATTTAACATAGTCCTAGCCATTTCTTGAAGGGATCTATTCTTTCTTTTGACAACTCCATTTTGTTGTGGAGTTCTAGGTGCTATGTCTAATTCCATATTCATTGCAAAATTTTTCAACATCTTTATTATTGAATTCTCTTCCTTGATCACTTCTATTATTTAGAACACCATAACCTTTTTCATTTTAAAATCTTTTACACAAGTTTATTAGCGTATTACGTGCTTAATCTTTAGAGGCTAATAAAAGTACCCAGGTAAACCTGGAGTAGTCATCAACGATGACGAAAGCATATTGCTTTCCTCCTTTACTTTGTGTCCTAGTGGGACGAAATAAGTCTAAGTGAATAAGCTCTAAGGACCTGCTAGTGGAGGTGTGTTTCTTCTTCTTAAAGTTGGACTTAGTTTGTTTTCCTAATTGACAAGCATCACAAATTTTATTTTTAACAAACTTTGTGCTAGGTAGTCCTCTAACTAAGTTCTTCTTAACTAGCTTTGATAGTAAGTCCACACTAGCATGTCCTAGTCTTTTGTGCCATAACCAACTTACCTCATTCATGGTTGCTAAGCATGTGGAATTTTAAGATTTTAACTTTTCAAAATTTATGCAATACACATTATCAATTCTTTTAGTGGTGAATAGAATATTATGTTTTTCTCTATTTTCAACTATACATATTTTTTGCTTAAAAGTTATATCAAAGCCTTTGTCACTTAATTGGCTTATGCTTTAATCCATCTACCAACAACACATCATCAATGGTGAGGGAAGGTTCTTTACCTATTTTACCAATCCCAAGGATTTTTCCTTTGGCATTGTCTCTGAATGTGACGTATCCATCATCTTTTAGCCTTAGTGTGGTGAACTTGGATTTATCCTCAGTCATGTGCCTAAAACACCCGCTATCCAGGTACCATTTGTCTTTTGATGGGGTTGTCCTAAAACAAACCTACAAGAAGGGTTCAATGATTTAATATAAGGAAAACATAATAGGGTTATGGTCCCCAAGTCAAATTAGAAACAATTTTCACATTCTTTCTTTCCCCATTTAGAGAGAAGAACACAAGTGAGGCACTTAAGGATTTGATTGTGGAAGATCAAAACTCTCTGCTAAAGGCTGTTGGACAATCAAATCAGACACATATATGAATCTAAGTATTTATTCCACATTTAGTATGGATCCAAGTATTCATTCCACATTTAGTTTTCTTAATTGAATAACATCATGATCTTGGGTTATTAGATTTATGGATTAAAGTTAATTCCAACAATAGGTATCAAAGCTTAATTATGTTGTTGATTAAGAAACTGTGCATGATATGATCTAGGAATAATGGAATTTAAAGAAAACCTATATTTGATATGTTGTTTCGTGATTTTATGGATCTAGCCTTAATTTGGGATTTCTAAGGTTTGGGAGCATTTTGGAATAATTCAAATTGAAAAAAAAAAAAAAGTAAAACCAGAGCATATATTTCTTGTCTCAATCGCCTAGTGCGATTTCGAATGAAAATGCACTGAACATTTCGTGGGCAACTCTCAGATTGACTCTTACGTATGTGTGTTATTTGTGCAAGTAATGATTGGCCCAAAGGAAGGTCATTGCTAGGCCAAATAACTTGCATACTTACAATGATAAATACGTTACAATTGTTAGGTTATCCATGTGAATAATAAGTCAGTCCAAAGAAAAACTTGTTGTTTGACAGGACTTATTGTAAGTATTTGATCACTGCATGAAGGATACCACTAACAAGTTAATATTTCTGTCCAAAGATAGAATATTAATGTTGTACTAGGTATCTCGAATATTAATGTTATACTAGGTATCTTCAGATGGGGCCTACTTTTATTTGTTAATATACTTGTTATGTATATATGGAATTGATTTATGAATTTAATATGACTTGTATATTATGATTGAGAATGTTGTTTGGTTTTTTGCTTTGCATTCACTTACCGCATCTGTTACTACGATTTCTGCCAACATAAATTCCATTTCGATGCCTAATGGCTCTAACTTTAAGAACTGGAAGGAGAACATCATGATTGTTCTAGGCTGTATGGATCTAGATTTTACACTATGGACAGAATGGCCTCCCGCCCTTATGGATACAAGTACCTCTGATATGAAGAGGGACTTGGAGATGTGGGAGCATTCTAATTGTATGAGCCTAATGATCATGAAACACTCTGTTCCAAAAGCATTCAGGGGCACAATGTATAATGAGGATAATGCTAAAATATTCCTTGAGGCACTACGAAAACGTTTTGCAAAAAATGAAAAGGTTGAAGCAAGCAACCTTTAGGCTAGTCTTGTTTCAATAAGGTATAAAGGAAAATGTAATATGAGGGAATACATTATGGAAATGTCTAACATCGCTTCAAAGCTAAAGACACTTAAGTTAGAGTTGTTTAATGACTTGTTTGTGCACTTAGTTTTGATTTCCCTTCCCACACAATATAGTCAGTTCACTGTGAGTTACAAACTTAGAAGGATATGTGGACTTTGAATGAGCTTATTGCTCATTGTGTGCAAGAAGAGGAAAAGATTACACAAGAGAAGACAGAAAGTGCTCGCGTAGCAACTTTCTCTAAGGATAAAAAAAGGACGAAGAATAAGGATACTGCAGTTGGGACATCCCAAGGAAAACTGCAAAAGAAATCAGACCAAGAATTTGTTTGCTACTTCTGCAAGAAGGGAAGACACCTCAAGAGGGACTGTCCCAATTACGCTACTTGGTAGGAAAAGAAAGTTATGCTTCTAACTTCAGTTTGTTCTAAAGTTAATTTGGCTATAGTACCTTTACATACTTGGTGGGTAGATTCGGGTGCTACAACTCACATAAGTGTGTCAATGTAGGGCTGCCTAAGAAGGTGAAAGCCTATTGATGTTGAAAGATTCATCTTCATAGGCGACGAAAATATAGTTGAGGTTGAGGCAATTGGGAAATTTAGATTGTTATTTAAATCCGGTTGTATTTTGGATTTGGAAGAGACATATGGGGTACCGTCTTTTAGATAGAAGTTGGCTTCAATTTCTGTATTGGACAAATTTGCTTATTCTTGTTCTTTCGAAAATAATAAATTTTATCTTTTTCAATATTCAAATATGGTTATAATAGGATCTTTTGTTGACAATTTATATATGTTGGATACTATTGCCTCTAATAATGAGTCTTTGCATGTTAGTTCACAAGGTACTAAACGCAAATTAACTGAGGATGATTCCACCACATATCACTAAATAGAGAATGGAAAGGCTTGTGTCAGACAGAATCCTGGGAGCCTTTAACTTAGCGGACTTTAAAGTTTGTGTGGAATGTATTAAGGGGAAACTAACAAAAAAGATAAATTTAGGTGCCAATAGAGCCTCAGGTGTCTTAGAACTGATACATACTAATATATATGGTTAATTTCCTACAACTTCTTGGAATGGACAACATTATTTTATCATGTTCACAAACAATTACTTGCGCTATAGATACCTTTATTTGATACACGAGAAGTCACAATCTCTGGACGTGTTCAAGGCTTTCAAAGCCGAAGTTGAGAACCAACTAGGCAAGAAAATTAAGGCCGTGAAATCTGACCGTGGTGGTGAGTACTATCGTAGATATGACAGATTAAGAGAACAATGTCCAATACCCTTTGGTAAATTCCTAGAGGAATGTGGTATCGTCCCACAATACACCATGCCAGGGAAACCTAGCATGAATGGTGTTGCTAAGAGACAAAATAGGATGCTTAAGGACATGGTAAGAAGTATGATTATTCATTCTTCTTTACTTGAATCTCTCTAGGGAGAAGCACTAAAGACTGCACCATATATACTAAAAAGGGTGTCAAGCAAGGTAGTAGCTTAAACTCCTTATGAAGTTTGGACTGGAAAAAGGCCAAGTATTAGGCATTTACACATTTGGGGTTGTTCGACTGAGGCAAGGCCTTATAGGCCTAATGAAAAAAAACTGAACCTAAGGACAATTAGCTGCTACTTTTTTGGGTACGCTAAAAAGTCAAGGGGTTATAAATTTTATGATTCCTTGACAAGGACCTTCTTTGAGATGGGAAACACTAGGTTTCTTAAAAAAGTTGAGTTTGTCGAGGGGTGGGGGGTGGGGTGGGGGGAGATAAGGTTAGGGATATTGTCTTTGAGGTGGAATTTATTTCTCTTCCTAATATTGCTATTGAATGTGTTCAAGAAACAATAAAAAAGACAATATCATTGTACTTTGTACACAAAATTAGGATATTGTTCCAAAACAGCAAACTCAAAAACCTTAAGAAGTGATGCCATTAAGGAGATCCACTAGCGAAAGGAGAAGTGCCATTTTGAATGATTATATTATCTTTCTCTAAAAACATGAGTTTGACATAGGTGTAGTGGAAGATGATCCAATCAACTTCCATCAAGTCAAACAAAGTTTTAATTCTCAGAACTGGATTGATGCCTTGAATGATAAGATGAATTCCATGAAAGAAAATGTCGTTTGGGATCTCATCAAATTACCCAAAGGTGTGAAGCCCATTGGTTGCAAATGGATATTTAAGACCAAGAGGGATTCAAGGGGTAATATTGAGAGATATAAGTCACGTCTAGTTGTTAAGGGATTCACTCAGATGGAAGACATTGATTATAGAGAGACTTTCTCTCTAGTTTCATCGAAAGACTCTTTCAAGATTATAATGGCATTGGTGGCTCATTTGGACTTAGAGCTTCATCAGATGGATGTAAAGATAGCATTTCTCAATGGTGACATTGATGAAACAAATTATATCGTGCAACTTGAAAATTTTATCTTTGGAAATCCATAATATATAGTTTGCAAATTAAAGAAATCCATCAATGGGCTAAAGCAGGCTTCCCATCAATGGTATCATAAGTTTCATCAAGTAATCATATCGTATGATTTTAAGGTAAATTTAGTTGATGATTGGGTATAACATAAGATCAGTGGGAGTAAGGTTATATTCCTAGTTTTGTATGTTAATGACATATTGCTGGCGAGTAGTGATATAGGCTTATTGCACGAAACCAAGAGATTTCCAACCAAAAATTTTGAGATAAAAGATATTGGGGATGCCTATTTTGTATTAGGTATTCAGATACATCGAGATCGCTCTCGAGTTATACTTGGGTTATCATAAAAGAGCTATATCGAAAGGGTACTTGCTAGATTTGGCATGAAATATTGTCACCTAGGAGATAAACCCATAACTAAGGGAGAAAGGTTCAGTCTTAGTCAATGCCCCAAGACTGGGGTTGAAAAGAAGGAAATGTAGAAGATTCCTAATGTGTCAGCTATAGGGAGTCTTATGTATGCTCAAGTATGTACGCGTCCAGATTTGGTGTACATAGTTGGAATTTTATACAAATATTTGAGTAACCTAGGATTGGATCATTGGAAGGCAGCCAAGATGGTTATGAGGTATCTTCATAGAACAAAAGACTACATGCTCACCTATAGGAAATCAAATCAACTTGAGATCATTGGGTATTTTGATTTTGATTTCGCTAGATGCCAAGATAGTAAGAGATTCACTTCAGGCTATATCTATCTTTTGGACGGAGTTGCTATTTTCTGGAAGTGTTAAGCACACTCTCATAGCTCCTTCAACCACGGAAATATAATTTATAGCATGTTGTGAAGCATCTAATCAAGGAATTTGGTTGCACATTTTTGACACGGGGCCGCATATCTTAGACAGGGTTGAAAAAGCGATCAAGATCTATTGTGACAATAGGTCTGTGGTACTGTATTCAAACAACAACAGAAGCTCCACCAAGTGAAAGCGTATTGACATCAAGTTTCTGGTGGTTAAGGAAAGGGTTGAGAGTGATCAAATGTTGATGGAACATATTGGGACAAACACCATGGTTGCAGATCCACTCACCAAGGATTTACCGCCCAAGGTGTTTCATGAGCACACTACTTGTATGGGTGTCGTCTTGTTTGATAATGTTGCGGTTTAGTGGGAGTTTGTATTTTTTTTTTCATGTTCCTCCTTGTAGACACTTGTTTTGTATTATTTTCTGCAAAAATAAAGTTATAATGGAATGCATTTTTATGTATTTGTGACTTTGAAGGTTATCTTCCTTTTGGAAGAGCTAAGGACTAAGGAACTAAGGTTGATCTCATAAGGAATAGGGTAGGACTAGTTGGGATATGCATGTTAAGGTTAAGGACAATGCATATTACTATGCTACACATCCATACTCGATCTATTCCATTAACTGTATTAGTGTGGTGACCATTGATGGGTTTAGTTACGAATATGAGTGTAACGAATGCTGCTTTGATCCCATTCTAGTATATGAGATGAACAAAATTGAATTAAGGAGATGTTATAAGGATAATAGCCATATTGTGTACACTAAAGGATTGGGTAATATAATTGTTTTCGATATTTATGTGTTGCCCAAGTGGGAGATTGTTAGGAAGTTTTAATTTCCTATTGTGGGCTCACATATTTAAGAACAATTATTTTACTGGGCTATTTGTGTAAAAACTCAATACTGAGTTAATTTAGGATTGATGGGCTTCTAAAATTAACCTAGTATATAAGGAAAACATAATAGAGTTATGGTCCCCAAGTCAAATCAGAAACAATTTTCACATTTTTTCTTTTCCTATCTAAAGAGAAGAACATAAGTAAGGCACTTAAGGATTTGACTATGGAAGATCAAAACTCTTCGCTATAGGCTGTTGGACAATCAAATCAGACACATCTATAAATCCAGGTTTTTATTCCGCGTTTAGTTTTCTTAATTGAATAACATCATGAACTTGGGTTATTAGATTTATGGATTAAAATTAACTCCAATAGATTATGGTATCAACTAATGGTACTAGATCAAACAAACTAAGAAATACCTAATCGGGTGCTTAAGCTTAGTGATTTGGAGTGGTGCCTATGAAAATTTCTTCAAAAAAATAAAAAAAATTGTTTACAAAAGTCTTCTTGATTTTAAAACTTGGTCGAAAATGAAACCCTATATTTTCAATCAAACTCATGCATCTTCAAAATCATTTTCAAGTTGGTAACACAACCCAATATCTCTTTCTAAACCCATTTTCTATAAACATTTTCTTCAAGGATTAGTAACAAAATCAATATCCATTTCAAATGCTTAATTTGAAATCGGTTACACAGCTTGACAATTTTGTCAGAATCAAAGAGGAGCCAAACAATTAGGAGAAGAAAAAGGCTTACATTGAAAATACTAGGGTTCTACAAGAAATAAATATGACTTATATAGCCTACAAGAATAATAGGGGAAAGGACTATTCTACCCTAATATAATACAAATAATTATTATTACTAACATCCCCCCTCAAACTCAAGATGCTACACCAAGAAGCATCGAAATTTTGTCAACCAAAAAATGAAAGCGTTGGACAATGTAGGACTTCGTAAAGGAGTGAACAACTTGCATGAATGAGGGAACAAAGGGCAAAGTATTAGTCCCTTACTGAAGGTGGAGTCCGGTGACATGACAATCAATTTCAATGTGTTTGGTTTGTTCATGAAACACCGAATTCCTTGGAATTTGAATAGCACTTTTATTGTCACAATACAGAGGAGTAGGAGTAGAAAATATAACACTCATATCAGCCAACAACCAACATAACCACACAATGTTAGTCATGGTAGATGACATCACACAGTATTGAGCCTCGATGGAAGAGCATGAAACAACTATTTGCTTCTTACTTTTCCAAGAAATAAGGGAGTCACCTAAAAATATGCAAAAGCCGGTAGTGGACTTTTGATCAGTAGGATCAGTAGCCTAATCCGAATTAGGGTAGGCACAAAGCTTCAACGATGAGGTCAAAGAGAATACAAGACTCTGATAGAGAGTCCCTCGAAGATATTGCAAGATGTTTGAAATAGCTGACTAATGCTTAGATGTTAGTGAAACAACAAACTAACTCATGATGTGGACAGGATAAGCGATATATGGGCAAGTAATAGTCAGATAAACCAAACTACCAACAATATTATGATACAAGGTGGGATCAGGTAGGGGAATACCTTCATAGGAGTGTAACGGGCATTAACCTTAAAAGGAGTATCAACAATTCGACTATCAGTGAGACGAGTGCGGTCAAGAATATCTACAATATACTTTGATTGGGAGAGCAAGTAACCTTCGGGGGAGTAGGCTACTTCAATTCCCAAGAAGTAGCGAAGTGGCCCCAAATCCTTCATGTCAAACTCCTAGGCCAACATCTTTTTCAAGTCCATAATACCATCATCATTATCACCCGTAATAATCATATCATCAACATACAAAGAAATAATAATATGGCCAGCAGAAGTACGTTTTGTTAGAATTGGTGTATTCCCAAGAGGGGGGGTGAATTGGACATTTAATTTTTCTCCTAGGTTAAGTTAGAAGTCAATATGTTTTGGTAACCTAGGGTCCTTTTACACAGTTCCAAATGTGCTGATAAATAAAATACGTGGAATTTAACTTAAGCACATCATTCATACAGTAACACATACGTGCGGTAAATATAAAGTACTGAAATGTAAATAGACACACGATATGTTTTTGAGGTTCGGCCAACTATGCCTACATCCCCGCCTCTAGCTTGCAAGCCAGAGGATTCCACTAATAGCTCACTTAAGGGTGCAGCGACACCGTTTACAACCAGGTCAAATTAACACAGGGCTGACCTCAACCTTAACCAGGTCAATTAGCAGGGGTGACCTCAACCTACACGCCTTAACAGGATGACACACCTAACTTTCCTAACCGGGTCTAAGCTAATTCGAGACTATTCCAGGGCTAGTCTCCCTCTTCAAGCCCGTGCCTGGAATACAACAGGTTTGCTTAATAAAAAAAAATGTACAGTGATTGTGCTTTCAAGTAAAGCAGATTTGTACCCAATTATGTTCAATCATATACACCACAATATGAAATAATATGTAAGCTCAATGTGGTCTAATATTTCAACTCTCAGATATATATATTTACTATTAGTGTAATGAGTGCGTGAGAGTAACAATCAAGCAATCTTTGTTTCACAAGTTATTCAGGCAAGATGTTCACACAAAGATGCTAGCCAAAAATATATATATATATATATATATGTATGTATATTTCAATGAGCGGGTTTTCTCAATCGTATGATGCTCTAGTAATGTATATGTTTGGTTTGCAAAAGGATATTCAATCTTTGTATTCAACAAATAATATGTAGGTCAATGAATATTGCAACAAAGATCAATATCACATAAACAAATATCTTTTCAAAGTTATATCAAGATAAACCACAAGATATTTGGAAATGTTTGAAGAGATTTTGCAATCCAAAAACAAATACAAACTTCACAAGATATTGCAATGAATGTGCAATACTTGGAAGTTTAATATAAGTCTTCTTAGGAGAGACTTATTAACAAAGTCTCCTAAGAATACTCGGGTTGGCTCTCAATTAAAATTGTCACAAACAATTAACACACTTGTGAGAGCAACCCTAGAAAGCAACAACACTTAAATCACACTTGCAAAATATGTTTGAGTGGAAGATCTGGTAAGAATAAGTGTTGGAGGCTCAATAAATGAGTATTATAAACTTTGGGATTTTTAGAGAATTTCTCCTAATCAAAGATTGCTAATCCATAGTTAATTTTCTTAAATGAACTCATATATATAGATATGGGAGAAAATATGACCGTTGGGGACCTATTGGGTATTATTAGAAAAGTTTAATGATGTTTAAAGTATTTTAACCCTGTTTAAAAATATTAACTGCGGTAAAAAATCAAAGCAACCTGAGAGGTCCGGTCGACCAAAAATGTTTCGGTCGACCAAGTCTCAAATGGTTCAGTCGACCAGAAAATATTGAACTAAGGGCACGGTCGACTAGGAGGGGGTGATTTCCCAATTTTCTAAGTTTCGGTCGATCAGGCCATTTTGAACTGGCTGGTACGGTCGACCTGACCGCTGGGAATTCTCCCAAGGACCCTTCGTTCGATAAGGTAGTTGGAGAACAAAAAGGGTCGGTCGACCAGATGGTCAAACTTTTAACCCCAGGGGGTTTCGGTTGACTAGAGCCTTTTGAACTACTTGGTTCGGTCGACCTGGTGGTTAAACTTTTGACCCAGGGAGGTTTTGGTCGACCAGGGCCTTTTGGACTACCTGGTTCGGTCGACTAGGTGGTCAAACTTTTGACCCAGGGAAGTTTCAATCGACCAAAGCCTTTTGAACTACCTGGTTCGGTCGACCAGATGGTCAAACTTTGACCCAGGGAGGTTTCGGTTGACCAAGCCAAAATAAACTGACTTTGCTGGTCGACCGAAAGTGCACCATGTGTGCATTTCGGTTCCGTTTCAAAACAAACAAGCCCAATTCAAGTGCCTAACAAACATATGTGAATATGTGTGTGTCCTAGGGTCACTTGGGGTCCAATTTGAAGACATCGAAAAAGTACGGTGTCGGTCGACCTTCGGTAGACCGAAGGGGTGTTCCCTAAGGTCTGTCTAGGTCATTTTCATTTTGAGTTGGTTATAGCTTACCTATTAGATCATGCAGGTGATGCATGCATGCAATTATTACAAGCCATAAGCCCTAATTATTATTACAGACCAATGAAATGAAATGTATTACAACATTGAATAGAAATTGGTCTTCAAGGTCTTCATTTTCCTCTAAGGGTCTCTAAGTGCCATCATATGATACCGCCAAGATAAACCTGCACATCAACTCAGCAGACATTAAATACCTGAGTATTTGTCATAATCAAAATAGGGTATGACCCATAGGGTCAACACGTTTAACAAATAAAGTTGAATCATGAGTACTAGAAAAGAAGCCAAGATAAGTGACAACCATCAAAAACTTCTCAAACCAAGCTCGAGGGGCTTGTTTGAGACCATATAAAGCCTTATTAAGTTTGCAAACCTCACCTAGGTTATGTGAGACACCAGGCAGAGGTACTATCTAAACTTCCTCCTTCAAATCCCCATTCAAGAAGGCATTTTTAACATCCAACTAAGAAATAGCCCATCGACGAATAGAAGCTACAACAATAAGAGCACGAACAGTTGTCATCTTGGCAACCAGGAAAAAAGTATCCTCATAATCCATACCGTACTCTTGGGTAAAACCCTTAGCAACCAAACGAGCTTTGTATAGCTTAATAGAGCCATCTGACTTCATTTTGATCTTGTAAACCCATCGAGAACCAATTGATTTCTTACCAGGAGGGACTAACACCAAGTCCCAAGTATGATTTTTATGCAATCCAGAAAGTTCCTAAGCAAAAGCCTGTTGCCAAATAGGATCACAAACAACCTCCTTAATGAGGTAGGCACACAAAGTGTGATGTAATGGTGTGATCCCAAGAGGGGGGTAAATTGAAGATTTAAAGTATCTTCCCAAGTTAAATCAAATAACAAATAGTATTTCGCAACCAGGGGTCTTTCTAAGCAGCCTCAATTCCCCCAATGAATCAAGTGTGCAAATATTTAAAACAAATATGACATTCTTTACAAATTAAATATTTGCATACATCAAACACATCATATCCCATTTAAGATTTAAAGCAGGTATGTAAAATAAATAAGCTAGATGTGCTGACATGCACGTATGCTACATATCTCATTTAAATTAAATATGTATGTATGCAAGATAGTTATAACAATAAATAAATAAACAAGCATAATCAAATTGAATTTAAAGTGAGGAAATTAAATAAGATAGATAGATAAATAGATAGATAGATAGATAGGTAGATAGATAGATAGATAGATAGATAGATAGAGAGAGAGAGAGAGAGAGAGATAGAGAGAGAGAGAGAGAGAGAGAGAGAGAGAGAGAAGATTTGTTATTGAGGTTTGGCCAAACCACCCTACGTCCCCACCTTAGGCATACCTGCTAAGGATTTCACTATTTGTTCTCGAGATTCGGCCAAACCACCCTACGTCCCTGCCTTAGGCATACTCGCTAAGGATTTCACTATCCCTGCTCACTTAAACGAGTGGAGCAGAAGTCATTAGAACCTTTCCTTATGGGGCATGGTAAACCCTAGCTCAATTACAGGGCTAAGCCACAACCATACAACCTCTCCTTACGTGACGGGGAATACCCCAGCTTAATAACCAATATGAGCTGAATTGGTCTCCTTTATAGGGTGGAGACACCCCAATTCAATTTACGAGCTTAACCCAACTAGTCTCCCTGATGGAGAAAAGACTCCATAGTTCAATTTACAGGGTGAATGATGAGTCCTTGAAATGCATGATTTTATACCCTCATTTACCCTTATTTATCCTTATTTTATTGTGTATTTACCCATTGTTATCATTGTTAGGAGCTATGCTAGGTTTGTTGGTCTTTTTAGGAAAAACAGGTTAAAACTAAGGAGTTAGGCATACAAGAAGCTAAAGGAGAAGTTGGGGTGGCGCAAAGCTCAAACTAGATGCTCAGCCAAACTTCTGAAGCTCCAAATCATCAAAGGAAAAGAAGGTTTTGCCCAACCAAGTGGTGTGACCAGCGATACCAGGGGTGACCTAGTCTTCCACTACAGACTGCAAAGTTTAGACTAAGATCAAAATGCTATAAGCACTACAAAAAATCAGGGTATTAGTGAAGGATCAAATTCATTACTAATACTTATAAATTCATCACTAATAGTGACAAATTTTTAAGTACTAGTGACGGTTTTAAATTAGTTACTTTATCTACTATTACTACTATCTATTAATGACAAATTTTAAACTCGTCACTAATAATATAGTATTAGTGATGGATTATAACCGTCACTAAAATCCTAATACCGTCACTATAAATCCTACATCGGCTCTACTCAAATTCGTCACTAATAGTAGGGTATTAGTGACGAATTACAAATTTATCATTAATAGTGTAGTATTAGTGAAGGATTAAAATTCGTCACTAATAGTAGGGTATTAGTGACGAATTACAAATTCATCACTAATAGTGCAGTATTAGTGAAGGATTAAAATCCGTCACTAGTAGCATACTATTAGTGATGAATTTTAATCATTCACTAATAATTAAAAAAAAAAAAATTTAATACTAATTTTTTTAGTCATCAGTTCTTGTAAAAATTTGTAATTACATTTTCGCATATATAACCTGAAACCATAATTACTACAAAATTCATAAATTATTCAAAATTTTGAATTCAAATACAAATTCAATTAAAATAAAGAAATAACATCTGTTCAGATAAAAAAAAAAATTCAAAAAGTTAAAAATTCAAATTAAAATACAGAAATTCCATTTGTTCAAATAACAATAAAAATTACAAAGAAATAATGAACAATTGCATCTGACGGCTGTAGTGCATGCATGGCATTGTGCTGATGTTATAACAGCCGTGAACCCTACAAATTAAGAATCATAAAATAAAAATTAGTATACAAATGGAGAGCATAATGGAGAGCTGACGCTTAGTATAATCAAGAGGAAAAATATAGAGAGTGTGCCGTATAATAATTTTCAACCCTAAACGAATAACTGAAATGAATGTGAATGGTATACGTATGAATATATACAGTTGCATGCATCAAACCACGCATGTAAACACTTTAACTTGTTCTCAAAATAGAATATCCCTAGTGGTGGACAAATGATAATGCTTATCCATAGTTAAAATCAAATGATATGCCATGTATATTAATAGATGCAAATTTAGGGCTTAATAAAATGACTTTTCGTTTAACTTTCACTCATCCTTTCAAAAATATTTTAACATTCAATGTATCATAATTATCTTTGTATATGGTTTTTTTTTTTGAAAATATTTTAACGAAACTTCGGCAGCATGTTGTCTATAAATTAGACATTTTTCCATAAAACCTATACTTGAAATATGGTTGTTTTCATAAAAGAAAATATTTCAAGCATGCAACAACCTATATCCACTACCATTATGCAAATCACAATATAATGCATTAGCCATGCAGTTAGCGTTCAACACAAGCATGTATTTCAATTGTGAACATGGCTCTCCACGTACACGAGATGGGGGGGAGTGAACATGTTGCCAGTTTTTCATCACTACCAAATTGTCACGACACCCCACTATGCATCTAGAGAACACAAGTAGAGACACGCTCGAAATATGTAAAGACAATTGACAAAGCATGAACGATGACAACAATGTAAATACAACTTCTTGAACTGTCCACATTGGACAATCCAAGAATGGTTGAAATACAAATATTACTAATCGTAAGTGAAACAAATAATTAACATGTTCAATTGATTATTAGTCAATATAGTATGACTAATAATCAATTGAATTTCAACAATTATTTTGTCTCACATATACGATGAGGCATGAATGTATAATAATCATTTTTGAACAGGTCTAAGCTTCAATGAACACAATAAATAATAGTAATTAATTTGGCAATTTACTTCATATGGCATTTAGTTGGCTTTTTCAAAGCGCCATATTTAATATTTTGTTGTTCCAAAGATTTTCTAACCGTGCACTATCTCAAATGAATGCACAATAAGGATAAAGAAAAAGTGAACACTTATCTGCCTACTTTATCTGTGTAAGTAACATCCACATAAATTACAAAAATAGCTAGAAAAACATAATGATATAGTGAAGCATAAAATAAAGGTTGAAACCAAAAGCACCATGTATTTTCATTAATTTTTAGAGGCAATACAATGTAGATAGACACATCATAGCATGCGTACAACCATTTAAAAGCATGGTAAAATAGAATACAGGAAAAAGAAAAAGAAAAATAAATAAAATAAAAGCAAAGGGTGCATGAGCACAGTACATAAGCAAAAGAGAAAGCGTATAAAAAGATCCCCAAGCATCTAATCTATCCTAATCAGAGTCAGAATCAGAATCAAAACTGCACGAGCAAGGCGAGGCGACTGCTGCTCTAGCAGCGTCTCTGTCCCATGCGATTTCCTCAAGAAGACGACGCAATTTAGGGGTAAGAGGGGAGGGTGGTAGTTTGCATGGCCTTAGGACCCGAGGAAGCAACTCGGCAAGAATGTTCGCCAGAGGCGAAGCCTCACAATCATATGGCATGGTTGGCCTAATCGTATAGAACAACACCAGATGAGTAGGCATGTCCTCTGTAAGCCCTGGGGTAACATTCGGGACTACTCTCTAATGGGTGGCACAGCAGAACGTGCCGGGGGAAACTGCACATCCTCAAGAGTCACCCTTCGTTCACTCGTCTCATCCCAAACCCTTTCGTGCTCACTCAATATAGCTCAACCCTTGGAAGAAGACTCTCCCCTTGGTGAGGCCTGAACCCTCTGCCGCTTGGCAGCGCATCGTGGCGAGTGGCCTTGCTTTGAGGCAGCCAAAAGCTTCATTCGGGGAAGCATTGGCTTGTAAAGACGAAACCCTACGATTTATGTTGAAAAAAAAAAAAAATGTTCAAAGGGGCATACTTAACAATAACATTACGAGAAAATATTCACACCTACTGATTAGAAAAGTTCAACATAAATACAATTTTAAAACTCATTTACTAAACCAAATAAAATCATTACGGATGGCTCGGGTGAGTGCTTCATTTTAATATATATATATATATATATATATGATTATAATATATTAATTCATAAATAATAAGGTAAACATTTAAGTTGTTTAGGGTGAGTTTGATGCCCCTCTTTTGTCTTGTCCTTTTTAAAAGATAAAGGTAAGTCTAACTTTGGGTAAAATTTTTTTAGTTTCTAAAAATCAACTTTTACTTTTCTAGAATTTACAAAATTAAAAATTGAAAAGCTAGAAGCTAATTTTTTTCATGAACAAACTATTTTTTCTATTGTTGTCCTTAATTTTTTCTTACTCTATAACACGGTCAATGTATTAATTATATTTTTTAAAAAGACCATATTCTTTCTAGTTATTATATACTTGTAAACACCTTAAAACTTTATTCATCAAATATTCAAATCTAGCTTTTTCTTTCTAGTAGCTCATTTTTCACAAGGAGACTAAATATTTTTAAAACGACTTCAATAAACTCACATTTACCAAGAGAAATTACTACATTTGACATCTGCCAATGAGGTTTTGCATAAGATTGTAACAATTTGAGTATATATGAGGTGTAATTCAACAGTTTAAAAAATTCTGATTGGAATAGTCTAATAATTTTCCCAATAAACCAAAAAAAAAAAGATAAATTATTTAACATGTCTTTAAAGTTTTATTAAATTGTACTTTGTTTCTTAAAATTTAAATTATGATAGATTAACAAAGTTTAACCTTTTGATTTTTTTTAAGTGCTTGTTCATGGATTTTATTATGGTTGAAATTAAACTATAAATTTAAAGAATCCTTGGCTCCCCCTCCCCTGGCCCAAAAAAACAAGTTTTTTTTTTTTTTTTTGTAGTGGCACATGGTTTTCTTCTAGAAAAACTTTAACGAAATTTTGGCAGCATGCCATCTATAAATTAGACATTTCTTAAAGAATTCTTACACTAAAACTTGATAGATTCAAGCAAACAAATCACAATAATACGCATCATGCAGACACAAGTGAGTTTGAGCATGTAAGAACCTAAATCCACTACCAGCATGCAATTCACAATGTACTGCATCAGCCATGCAATTGGCGTTCAACACAAGCATGTATTTCAATAGTTCAATTTACCATTCATAGAACATAATACCATCTATAAAAAAGATTTAGTCATTTGATGTTTCAATTTAAATTTTCAAAATATTTCAAGTTCACATAGTTATAAATTAAACTTACCTTTGCTTCCTATTCATTAAATGGATGGGTCAAAAATGTTGTAATTCAATATAATTTAACCAAAAACTACATATCCAAATTTCATGTTCAAAATTTGAAGTTTAGTACTGGTTTTATTTCTTAATTGTGTATTTTTGGGCATTTTTTATGATGTAGGAACATGAGGTTGGAATCATGCCCATATAGACTGGGCATTCTAAAGAAAGTAAATTCTGGGGACAATTCACAATATAAATGAGTTTGTGTTCTCAAACTGTCCAGGAAAGATGAAACCCTAAGATTTATGTTGAAAACTTTTTTTTTTTAGAGGAGCATGCTTAACATTAACATTACGAGAAAATATTCACCCATTTACTCTAGAATTTTTCTAGTGTTTCATATTGTCTTCGAGTCTATACAATCTTTGTTGTGTGCTCAAGTTTGAATGTTGACAATTTAATATGGCTTCATGATTTTTTACAAAACCAAGGTTTTACTATAATATATTTGTCATATTAAATATTCATATTCAATTAATATCAATGAAATTCATAAATCAGTTGAGCATTAGTCATTATACAACTAAAATTAATTTAGACATAAGACGTCCAATAAAATGTTGTGTCTAACATCTCAAATTGATATTTTACTTAAAATTTCAAAAGTTCAAAAGCTATCATCCATATACTTCTCACAATAATCTTTATTTTCAATGGGAGAAAGGATTTGTTAAAACGACAATATATTCTCAATAAATACAAAGACTACTCCAACATCACAAAAATAATATATAACACTTCGTCACACGCACATTATTAAATTATCAACATTCAAGCTTGAGCGCGCGCACACACACACAGAGATATATATACATATATATGTATAAGTAGACCATTAGTGGCCAATAGATTTCATCATTGATAACTGAAAAATCATTACTAATATATTGAGGTCATCATTAGAGCAGGAAAATGTACGTTTAGTAACAAAAGTTTTAGTGATGAACTAGAAACTGTCACTACTAATGCATTATTAGTGACAAGCGTAATTTTCGTCACTAAAAGTACATTATTAGTGATTATTTTTAGTTTGCTATTAATACTTTAGTAACATTTTTTGTAGTGATAAATGGAGGATGGGCTTTTGGGTTCTTTTAGTGTGAAATTTAAGTTTTGAACATGATGGTATAACTACTGTTCATAAGGTATGAAATACAACTCGCATACTAGAGTTTATAATCTAATTTTCTAGAAGCTTTTCATCAAATTGATAATTGCATCTTTTGAGCTTATCCATTATAGAGTCCCATTATGAATAATAAACATTTTAAGACTATAATTTAATTATGAAGCATGGTTTGAAAAAATGAATCAACAAACAAATCAGGAATCTAGTGACAATAATTTTGGTGATGAATATGATCACACCTGGGGCACTTTTGCAATACCTATTTGTAGCGTACTAATTTGTATGCGTGTGCTTGTGCCATACTTTTTGTTATGTTAAACAAGAAAAAGAAAAAAAAAATTCATTTCCATCAATTAGAAAGAGGCAAGCAGCGGTACGCCAAGGGATTTTAGTTTTAGCCCTAATGATTAGAACAAACTTGTAAAACCCACCCTTAAATCATTATTAAAGGAAAAAACACGTCATTTGAAGGACACTAATCCTGGACATCATGCCAGGAATTGAGACACAAACCATACTCATTGAACACTTTATTACAACTCTAATATCCCACCTCAGTTTAGGACAAAAATCATTTCATCTCCTCAGTTGACAAACCAAACAATTCATATGGATCAATGGATATTGCATATATATGAATCACATGCACAAATATTTGTTTGCACACACACACACACACACACAGATCCACAAACACACACACGTGCACACTGTCACACACACACACACGCACACTGTCACACACACATTGTCACACACACACACACACACACACACACTTTCACACACACGTGCACACACACACAACCGTATGCACACACGCAGACGCAATGAAAATTTAACTTTGGGAACCAAATTATCCTCATTGTGTTAGTCGTTGGGCATCAATGCCTCCATCATATGGCATTATTACACCTTATTGTTATATCAAAATAATAAAATATTAATAAATTAAAAGTACAATTGTTTTTATTTTTTTATAATAATGTAATATAATGCATAAAATTTGGAGACCATATTGCTCCCAATAATTTTGGTTAATAGAATTATTAAATGTTATTTTTTTTTCCTTTTAGATTTATGATTCTTGAAAGTTTTATGATATGAATTTTAATTAACTACAAATTCTTATTAGTTTTATTTCTTTTGAAAATATAATTAATTTTTTTATATACTATTTATACATATGTCAAAGATATAATGAACATATTTTTGAAATCGAACATTGACAAAAAGACAGACCACTCTTGACATTTTAAAATTTTACAGGCATTTGCCTTGAGCACACTTACATCTCCATTGTTAATTTATTATGAAAAAGTTATACAAGCAACTTGTCCTTACACATATCTGTATGCCTGTATTTTATATATTAAATATGTGACAAATGAGTCCTACATTAATTAATGTTTATTGTTTTGCTATTTTTTTTTTTTCATTTTAGCATCTCTCTCACAATTTTGGAAGTGCCTCTAATGATTTCTACAAATGTTTCCAAGTGCATACATGTGAATCACCATTATTTTGTATCAAATATATACATTATTACAATATATATATATATATATATATATATATATAATATTTGCTTGTATATTGTAAACAAAAATTTCAAGTATATATTTGCTAATACAAATTATAATTTTTAGAATAAAAAATATCAACTAAAAAACTGATCTTAAGCTTTTAAAAGCAAGGAAAAACCAGAATACCTTGCTCAGGTGGTTGAACTCCTCAGTGAAGGTGACAGGAACAGACTCGAGCGTCAACTGCGGAAGTGACCCCTGATCAGATGGAGAGACTAAGGGAGAGACACCAGAGAAATTGAGAGATATGGAGAGACTAAGGGAGATAGACCGGAGAGATTGAGAATACCTCAAAGGCCTTTGGCAGGTGATCTCCTTGGCGAAGGTGACGCGAACGGACCAGAGCGTGAACGGCGGTGGTGACCCCTGTTTCAGATGGAAAGACTGAGAGAGAAAGATCGAAGAGATTGAGAGAGATTGAGAGAGAGAGAGAGAGAGAGAGAGAGAGAGAGAGAGAGAGAGAGAGAGAGAGAGAGAGAGAGAGAGAGAGACCGGAGATTGAGAGATGGAGGGAAAATGGGGAGGCTTGGAGGGAAAGAAATGAGATTGGGGAACCTGCATGCGGCCTTTTCAGTGTTAGACTATAAGTGACAAATCCTCAAATTTGTGACTAATGGTGTTTAATAAATTTTTATTTTTATTTTTAAATAACATAAGTATTAGTGATGGATTTAGGAACTGTTACTAATAATGGGCTAGTAGTGACAAATTGCAAAAATTCGTCACTAATACCATGAAATAATATTTTTTTTAGTTTTTTTTTAAATAAAAGTTGTATTAGTGACAGTTCCAAATGCGTCACTAATAATGGGCTAATAGTGACGAATCACCAAATCCGTCACTAATACTATGAAATAATTTTTAAAATTTTTTTAAAATAAAAGATGTATTAGTGATGGTTTCCAAATTCGTCACTAATAAGGCACTAATAGTGACGAATCAACAAATCTGTCACTAATACTATGAAATAAACTTTTTATTTTTTTATTTTTTAAACTAATAGAAGTATTAGTGACGGTTCCTAAATCCGTCACTAATAAGGGGCTAATAGTGATGAATTAACAAATCCATTACTAATACTATGAAATAAACTTTTTATTTTTATTTTTTGTAACTAATAGAAGTATTAGTGATGGTTCCCAAATCCGTCACTAATAAGGGGATAATGGTGACAAATCACCAAATCTGTCATTAATACTATGAAATACTTTTTTTTAATTTTTTTTAAAATAAAAGGAGTATTAGTGACTATTCGTACATCTGTCACTAATAAGGGGATAATAGTGATGAATCACCAAATCCGTCACTAATACTATAAAATAAAGTTTTTTTTTTTAAATAAAAGAAGTATTAGTGACGGTTCGTACATTCATCACTAATAAGGGGATAATGGTGATGAATTTCCATATTCGTCACTAATACTATAAAATAATTTTTTTTCAGTTTTTTTAAAATAATGGAAGTATTAGTGACAGTTCCCAAGTCTGTCACTAATATGAGGATAATAGTGACGAATCACCAAATCTGTCATTAATACTATGAAATAAAATATTTCAATTTTTTTAATTAAAAAAAATATTAGTGACGGTTTGCAAATCTGTTACTAATATTGTGAAATAGTTTTTTCTTTATTTTTTTAAATAATATAACGGTTATCAACCGTCACTAATAAATTTGTTTTAGTGATAGATTGAATTCGTCACTAATACGTCAGAAATCATTGCTAATATTTTTTTGAGATAAATTTTGAGCAAAAAATGTTTTCCAGCGACATTTTCCAGTTTTTAGTAATGAAAGTATTAGCGACGTTTTAAAATACGTCACTAATACTTCACTATTAGGGTCAGTTGTTAAAACTGCTACTAACCCACTTTTAATGACGAAATTGAATCCGTCACTAATAGTTTTGTCACTAAAAACCAAGTATTTTGTAGTGAAGGGTCGACCAAGTGATTGACCATGTAATCCTCAAGAGCAGCTAAGGTGAGGTGCTGAACTTTATTAAGCTAAGAATACCGAGAGCATCGACTAAGGGTCAACCAAGGGAACTTGAGGGGCGACTACGTCGAGTTCTTGAAATTTCTTGACGATCGAGATACTGCGAGTCTCGACCATCAACTCGACTAGCTAGCAAGACCCTAATGTGCGACTTAGTCGAAGACATTGAAGATTCGAATTCCTTATTTCTCATGAGGATCAACTCGGGTGCGCGCAAGAAGAGCATGGGAGCGACTTGGTTGACGACAACGATCTTCTACGTGAGATATGCTGCACACTTTCCTAAACTATGAAACAAACTTTGTAAACCCTAGAGCCTATAAGTACTTGCTACGAACATGATCTCTAGGTTCCTCTTTGGCCTCTTTTAGGTTAGTGGGAGACCTAAGATGTTAGTGAGAGCCAAGTTAGAGTAGGAGTAGATTAGATTTCAATTCTTGTTTGGGTTTGTGTGTGAAGTGTCCAAAGGTCTAAGAAAACTAGCGGAGTTGATGTGCTCTCTATGTATATTACATGATCTCTCTCTTGTACCTTCTGGCATTAGTGACAGACAATTTGAATACTAAATGGATGATCTTTTTACTTGTTTTCTCCTTTACTGCTTTCAATTTACTTGCTTTGAATTATTACTGTGTGTGTGATGAAAGGTTGCATTTAAGGATAAGCACTGCTATGTCTTCATCATAGGGAAATAGTTGGCTATAGATCCGTGGAGATGTTCGTGATCGTTGAGACAGGGTATACTTTGGTTCCCGACCATGCTCTGAACGGTTGGTGCACCCTTGTTACTCTGTGCCCTCGAATGAGCCTCTCTTGCCTTGGCCTGAGATTCTTGGGTTTGTTCTTCTATCAAAGTTTGAAGAAGCGTAGTGAGAGGCACAATGTCCAGCATCTAATTCAGACCTCAGCATCGCTTTATAGGAGTAGGGTAACATAGACTTTAATTGCTTTCCCGTAGTTGGTTAGATTTCACTCATTGCAAAATACCATCTTTTTACTCTTCTTCACACAAAACTACAATAAACTAATTTGGAAGTGGTTTGATAACTATGCTTTAAGTCCTTGAGGATCGACACCCGACTTACCCCATTTTTTACTAAACTTGGGATTAGTTAGGTTTTTATATATATTATTTTTGGTAGTTAAGGACCCAAGCCTTGGCGAGCCTACTAGTGAACCCAACCTATACAATAAAACACTTTTTATACAAATAAATGCTCCTAATACAAATAGAGATCTACACAATAAAAGTTTTAAAAATTCACTCTCTAATGATATGAAATATGTGCTCAGTAGAGTATGGGTGCTTTTCAAAATAATATTTTTAGTCTTTGAAAAGATGTATATGATAAATGGCCAAAGATTTGAACCCTAATAAAAATATCTCCAAAAATATATTTCAACAAAAATGTAGGATGTTGGAAATGGTGTGATCCCAAGAGGGGTAAATTGGGTTTTAAAATATTTTTCGTTAATTTAAACAATTATGCCGATTTACCATATATCATATCCCATTCAATATAAAATGCATGTATGTAAAATGACTAAGCTATTGGTTCATGCATACACGTGTATCTCATTCAATGTAAATGTGTGCATGCAACTAAATATAACAGTAAACAAATAGGTATACACACATTGAAATTATAGTGTAGTAATTTAAATAAGATAGGGAGAGAATGACACACAAATTTGTTAACGAGGTTCGACCAATATTGCCGACATGCCCACTTTGGGCATAACCCCCAAGGATTCCACCATACCTGCTCACTTAACTAGGCGGAGCAAAAGCCTTTTACATCCTCTCCTCACGGGGCGAGGAAAACCCCAACTTAATTACTAGATTAAGTCGAACTAGTCTCACTTGCGGGGCTGAGACTCCCTAGTTCAATTCTGGGCTGAACCGAACCGGTCTCATTTACGGGGTTAAGACTCCTCGGTTCAATTAACGGGCTGAATCCAACCATTACAATAAAACCATTTTGTACATGAAATTGCTTCCGAAAATACAAGCAAAGATATACACGATAAAGCTCAGTACATGCACTCTAATATGATATGAGTTATGCTCAGTAGAGTAAGGGTGTGTAAATCTATTCAAACCCTAATAAGAAATTTTCTCCAAAAATATTTTTCAAGAACAAACCGAAGAACCTAGGGTTTTGGTTTCAAATGATTTTGCACAAAAAAATACATGCATTTGAAAATCTATGTGTAAATCAAAGCAAGTAAAGCCCAAATAAAATACACTTTTGTAAAAATGGTTTTCAAGAAAAATGAAAGAGAGTTTGAAAAGTATAACAAATATTTGACCCCAGAAAGATTTTGCAATAAAATGGTTGTTTGGGGGAACTTCGATTAAGAAATAAATTCAAAGAATTTTAATGCTAATCAAAGTTACTAATCTTGGCTTATGAAGGGGCATATATAGACTTTGGGAAATTTTTGACTGTTGGGGACACGCTGGGTATTATTAGAAAAGTTTAATTAATTTTTAACCCTAATTACCCTAGTTAAAAATTGCAACCCGAGAGATTCGGTCGCCCGAGCCATAGGTTCGGTCGCCCAAACACTTATAGAGATAAAAGGAATTTTTTGAAGTTCGGGTGCCCGAGTGCAGGTTTGGTAGCCCAAACAAAAGTCAGAAACTTTCGTTCGTAGGTTCGGGTGACCAGTGCTAAGTTTGGTTAACCAAACTAACCAATTCGGTCGCTTGAGCCCAATTTGAACGTGTCATTCGGTCGTCCGAGTAGTTGAAAAGTGCCCTGACACAAGTTCGGGTGCTCGGGGATGATACGTTCAAAATGAGTTCGGGTGCTCAAACGCAAAGTCAACATGTTGACTAGTTCGGTCGCTAGAGCCGTTTTACATGGCCTGGGTTCAATTGCCTGAGGCCTCTCATTATTTTCAATTAAGTTCAATTTTACGGCACAATTTTAACACACTCATCTATTTTATGTTATGTGTGTGAGTGTTGGAGCATAGGGTCTTACTATGGTATTTTCGAAGGCTTTTTTGAGATAGTTCTAAAAATTCGGCGTCGGTCGACCAAATGGTGTCCTAAAGTCATTCAGCCCCTATGGTCATTCTATGGTCATTTTGAGCTTACCATATATCAAATATGCATGATGTGCAGGTAAGGGAAAATATAGACCACATCCTAAGTTACTATTACAGACCCATATTACAAATATTGAATTTACAATTACAAACTAAAAGTCTTCAGGGTCTTCTAGTTGCTTCAAGTGCCCTTCCTTGGGATATTCATTTAAGCATGCACAAACACTTGAAAACCATCAAATACCTAAGTATTTTTCATTATCAAAACTGGGTGTGACCTATAAGGTCAACATAAGAGAACCTAGGGTTTTGTTCTTAAGATGAGTTTTGGAAAAACCAATATGTTTGATCTTTGATGCTTAAAAATCTTTTTGCAATAAATAAAATATGAGCTTTTTGAATCTTGCAATGGATGTGCAAAGATTTGAAAGCTACAACAAGGTTTCCCCAAAAGAATTTATGAAGAAAATAATCGGGAGAAACCTTAAGCTTACTTTCAAAAATTGGTTTTAGGAAATCAAAGCTTAAGTGAGAGTAAATGCTCTAAAAATAAATGCCCAACAAAAATGCTCTCTTTTAAAAGAATTTTTGAAATGAAAAAAAAGAAAGAGAATATAAAAATTTTGCCCCAAAGAAAGAATTTTTTCAATAAAAAGGAGTTGGGGGGAACTTTGATTAAAAATAGCCCAAAAGGATTATATATAAAATTTGGCTAATCAAAGTTGCTAATTTAGCTTATGGACGGGATATTTATAGATTTTTAGAAAATTTGACCATTGGGGATATGCTAGTCATTTTTAGAAAAGATTAATTAAAGTTTAAACGTAATTATTGCTAAAAACAAATCGGAACCTGAGAGTTCTGGTCGATTGACTAAAGGGTTGGTCGACTAACCTCACACAGAGATTTGAATTTTATTTAGGGGTTCGGTAAGCCAAGCGAGGGGTCAGTCGGCTGAGGTAGGGCGATTTTCCTTTCTGCATAACTTCGGTCGGCTGACCAAAAAGACCGGTCGACTGTGCCTTGAAGGCCGGTCAGCTGAGGCGAATTTGAACTAAAACGCTGGTCGACTGAGGAAGGTGGATAGGCAAAGTCTTGAGGTCGGTCGACTGAGCACACTACATTCAAAAATGGTTGGTCAATTGAGCCTTGTCAAGGTTTGACTTTTGGCATTGGTTGTCGATTGAGCATAATTAAACTAAAAGGGTTCGGTAAACTAAGGTCCATGAATACCTCAATTTATGCCCTTATTTTAACCCTAAAGCTATTTCAAAAACTTTTATTAGATTTTAAATTTTATGAAAAAGGTTTAGCATGAAAGGTTAGGTCTCTAAGGTCAATCTATAAATCGTGTGGTTGAGATTAGTATTTTATTTTAATAAATCGGTTGTGATTGTTGTGGTGTGAGTACTTATATGTTTGCGTGATTTAATGTCCTTTATGTATATTGCAATATAATGTTGGAAGGAAAATGAGAAGTTCGTTATATTCTCCATGATATAAGTTGCGATATAACATTGGCAGGATTATGAGGAGTTCATTATATTGTCATTTATATAAATGGGGCAAAAACATTGGCAGGATGGATGAGGAGTTCGTTTTTGTCGATGTGCTATGAATGGTGTTGTGTGTATTGTATCTATGAAAGTCCTTACATGGGCCACGCATTGAGATATGCTTGGTACGCAGTGAGAATGAAGAATACTAAAGTACTTGTGCATTAACCTTGGTAGTGTGAGTATGTGTAGGTGAATTGATTACATTATGATGTTGGATATGTTGTGTTATTATGAAAAGTACGTGAATGCGGATTCTGTGGTATGATTGATAATGAATGTGTGTGAGTACATGTATGTGAATTAAAATAATTAAACAAATTACAACGAGGTAAGACTCTCAACCCAAGGGCTTGCTAAGTAAGGCGAGTGCTCTGATAGGTATTAGTCGTAGCCACACCTAGACTAAATAGGCAAGGTTACATAAGGTATCAGAGCAAAGGGGTGTTACATGTATGGGTGTGTAATCTCCCCAATCCTCAGGAACTCCCACCTTTAATACATGTTTTAATAGTTGTTGTTGTTTAACAAATGGTTATATTTTGTATATACTAAAACTCATCTGCCACACACTGATAATAATTTATTCCATCCTTACTGAGAAGTGTCTCACCCCATCATTATCAAATATTTTTCATATGCCTTGGGGAGAGAGATAGAAATCAGAGTAGCGCAACGGAAGCATGGGTTGGGTTAGAAATAGTAGTTTAGATTAATTATTAAATTTTTTATTTGTGGTTTATCTTGAAATTCCTAAGGATGTATTAAATTGATATTAAGGATATTATTGATATTTTATTTAGGTTTTGATGAGTTGGGAACTTCATTGAGATATTTGGATGGATTTAATGTTATATTGGGGAATTTTAGTTACTCTGGTAATTGTTATGGAGATCTTCCGCTATTTTATTCTATGGTATAAGAGATTTATTTTAAATAACACTCTCGACCCAAGTTTCAGATTCAGGGCGTTACAGAATGGTAAAGAAAGGAATGTGTTCGAGGAAGACAACATGACGAGAGACATATAGTTTATGAGCAACAAGATCAAAACACCTATAACCCTTTTGTCCCTCTTCATAACGAAGGAAGACACACATGGCAAAACCTGGTGATAATTTAGTACGCTTAGCGGTGGGAAGAAGGACAAAACATAGGCAACCAAAGATTTTTAGAGAGGAGTAATTAGGGAGAACCCATATAATTTTTCGCAAGGGGAGAGACCAGATTTGTGGGATATGGGGATTCTATTAATCAAATGTACCGCGGTAAGAACTGCTTTTGTGACGCTTTGTTTTTTTTCAACCAAATACCTCTCATACAATAATAATAATAATAATAATAATAATAATATAATAATAATAATAATAATAATAATAATAATAATAATAGTAATAATAATAATAATAATAATAATAATAATAGTAATAGTAATAGTAATAATAATAATAATAGTAATAATAATAATAATAATAGTAATAGTAATAATAATAATAATAGTAATAGTAGTACTAATAATAGTAATAGTAATAATAATTATAATAATAGTAATAATAATAATACTAGTAAAATAATAATACAACTAATAATAATAGTAATAGTAATAGTAATAATGATAATAATAATAATAATAATAATAATAATAATAATAATAATAATAATAATAATAATAATAATAACGTTGACCTTATAGGTCACGCCCGGTTTTGATTATGGCAAATACTCATTGCAACTAATGGGTGTTTGAGTTTTTGTGCAGGAACTTATATTGGGAAATCACAATGCACAAAGAGAGAGTGAAGTTGAAGACCTTTTTCTAATTGTATTGTACTTTATATTTATTCAAGGGTCTGTAATAGTAATTATGATATTTGGTTTGTAATAAGCATACACAATACATGCTTGGTTTATTATGTAAGCTCAAACCAAAATAAAAACTTAAGTGACCATAGAATGACTTTAGGGTCTACCCCTCGGTCGACCGACATTGGATCCTTTCAGTGTCTTAATTTTGGACATAAATAACCCTATGACACTCACCTTTACACTTGCATGCATTAGGCACTTGAATAGGGTGAATGTGTATTGAAATATGACCAAAATGCACACATTGTGCACTTTCGGTCGACCGGCCAAGGTAGCTCATTTTGCCCTGATTAACCGAAACAGGCCTGGGTCAATAGTTGACCAAGGCCTTGGTCGACCGAACCAATGCAATTCAAATCCCCTGGTCGACTGAAACCCCAGAGGTCAACAATTTGACCATCTAGTCGATCGAGCCAATTTTTTACTCCAACTACCTGGTCGACCGAGGGTCCTTGGGAAAAATCTCAATGGTTTGATCAACCGAACCAACCAGTTCAAAATGGCCCGGTTGACTGAACCTCGGTAAAATGGAAAATCGCCTTTGAAAAGGCACTTTCGGTCGACCGACCATTTAGTTCAAAAATGTCCTGGTCGACCGAACCATATAAGATCTGGTCGGCCGAAACCTTTCTGGTCGACCGGACCTCTCGGGTCGCACCTCATTTTTTACCGCAGTTAATATTTTTAAATAGGGTTAAAAATTTTTAAAATGTCATTAAACTTTTCTAACAATTCCTAATAGGTCCCCAACGATCAAAAATCATGGGGTGTCTATATATACCCTTTCATTTGAGAAAATTATGAAGTTGATTAAGCAAACAAAATTCAAAATTTTCTCTCAAGCAAAGTACCCTTTACTTCTCTTATTCCTTCTCAAAACACTCTAGCTTACCTTCAAAAGTTATTAAATCATATGTAAGTGTTCTTGAGTGTTTAGATATGAAGGTTTGCTCTCTCATTGTTGTGAGATTGATTCATTTTTTTTTTAGCCAAACCAAAATGATTCTTAGGGAACTTTGAGAATAAGTTCATCCTAAGAAGACTTTACTACATCTTCGGAGATTGCATATTTGTTGCAACATCTTAAGAAGCTCATATTTGCTTTTGGTTGTGAAATATTTTCAAAATCATTTACAAATATCTATTCTGCTTTATCTTGAAAACCATTTGAAGAGATATTTATTTTTGAGGTGAAAAATCTTTGTTGTAATTTTTATTTAAATACATATCATTTTTCTAAATACAAAGATTACATATATCTTGCAAACCCAGCATATACACTATTGACATGATTGATATGCCTTGCACTTTGGAATATTTGAAACTTGAGTGATATCTTTTTTTGAGCACTATTGATTGAGAACATCTTGAAATACAAAGATTGCTTGTTGACACTCTCACGTACGTATTACACTGATAAAAAATATATTTGAGAGTTGAACTATTTAGACCACACTGAACTTATATTTTAAATAATCTGTGGTGTATGTGATTGAATGCATTTAGGTGCAAATCTACTTTATGTGAAAGCACTTCTATATTGTACCATTTGATTGTGTATCTGAGTGATTCCAAGCATGGCCTGAGGGGGCGGTAATCTAGCCTGGTAAGGAATGGTGTGAAGGTTGAGGTCAGCCCTATGTTAATTGACCTGGTTTGTATAGGTGCCGCTCCACCTGTTTAAGTGAGCAAGTTATTGTGATAATCCTTGTGCTAGTTAGCCAAGGCGGGGACGTAGGCAGTTGGCCGAATCTTGATAACATATCTGCGTGTCACCCCCTCTTTGCTGCTTTCAGGTATTTGTGTGATTGATTAAACTGCTCTATCTAACTTCTGATATTACTTGCACTAGATTGACCATAAGGTTGTGAACATATTGCTGTTAGGAGGAATACCTAGGGGTTAAATTTTAAAAATACCAATTCACCCCCCTTTTTGGGATCACGGTAAAGCTAACAATTGGTATCAGAGCCACGTAGCATGGACTAGTTGTTATTTTGCAAAAAGATCAGATATGGCTCATAGCTTCATGACCCCTTTCCCTGAGGGACCGTCTTCCACACGACCTCTTGTTTTCAGTGGTGTTAATTACACCTTTTGGAAATAGAGGATGCGCATCTACCTTTAGAATACTGATTGGAAGGTGTGGAGGATTGTCTCTAAAGGAAACTATGTCCCTATGAAAATTGAGGGTGCAGCTAGGGTTCCTAAAACTGAGGATGAATATGATGATGATGATATGAAAGTTGTTAGTCTTAATGCCACTGCCATGAATATTTTATACTGTAGTCTTGATGTAAATGAATTTAACAGGATTATGACATGTTCTACTGCAAAGGAAATATTGGATAAGTTAGAGGTCACATATGAGGGTACTAGAGATGTGAAAGACAGTAGGATAGATATGTTGACCAGTGAGTATGAGGCCTTTAGATGAATGTAGGTGAGTCCTTTGAGAGTATGTACACTAGATTCACACACATGATAAACTCACTTCATGCATTAGGAAAGACCTATCCCACATATGAGATGATCAGGAAGATCCTTAGAGGCTTATCTCTTGTTTGGGAAGCCAAGGCTATGACCATTGCTGAGGGTAGAGAACTTAAGGCCATGAGCTTAGATGAACTGATAGGTTCCTTGATCACTTATGAATTGTCCATAAATGAAAGACTTAATGAGCATAACAGGGCTAAGAAAGTGACTGCACTAAAAGCATCTAATAACACATCTAGTGAGTATAGTGAGTTTGACACTGTGCTAACCAAAATGTTTAGCAGATTTTTCAGGAAGAACAGGAAGCCATTTAAAAAATATAGAGACTCTACTAATGAAAAGGGAGAGTCTAGCAAAAGAAAGGAAATATCAAATGCTCCTACGTGCTACAACTGCAACAAGGTGGGGCGTATCAAATATGACTGTCCACTGCTGAAAAAGGAGGCTAAGAAAGAGAAGAAAACCATGAAGGCTGGAACTTCATGGGACCAATTCAGTGACATGGAGGTCGCTAATCTGTGCTTGATGGCACACAAGAATGAGGTATGCCTAAGATCATCATCCTCCAAGGACAGATGGTACTTGGATAGTGGGTGCTCACGGCACATGACTGGCGACAAGGGCAAATTCACATCAATTTTTCCCAAAGATGGAGGCTATGTAACATTTGGGGACAACGCCAAAGAACGCATTAGCGGTGTAGGTAAGGTTGGCAAGGATTCCTCTCTTACTATTGATAATGTTTTACTGGTTGATGGACTGAAACATAATCTACTTAGCATAAGCCAGTTGTGTGACATAGGATATAAAGTATCTTTTGAAAATGACAAGTGCATAGTAGAAAATAAAACAGATCACAAAGTGCTTTTTACTGCTGATAGACATGAAAATGTTTATACTACTTCTCTTGATAATCTAAAGTCATAACAAGTGACATGTTTTTCTGCTATAAATGAAGTTAGTTGGTTATGGCATAGGCATTTAGGACATGCTAACATGGATTTATTGTCTAAACTTGTTAGAAAAGAATTGGTTAAAAGTTTTCCTAAAATGTCTTTTGTAAAGGATAAAATCTGTGATGCATGTCAAATGGGTAAGCAAACGAAATCTAGTTTTAAGAAAAAGAAATTCATATCTACTACTAGACCTTTGGAATTGCTTCACCTAGATCAATTTGGACCTAACTATGTGCAAAGTCTTGGTGGTAAATCTTATGCTTTTGTAATTGTGGATGACTTTTCGAGATTTTCATGGGTGTTATTTCTTGCACATAAAAATGAATCATGTGAACAATTCACCAAAATTTGCAGGAGAACTCAGAATGAAAAAGGATATAAAATCACTCACATAAGAAGTGATAGAGGCACAGAATTCAAAAATGAAAGCATAGAAAAATATTGTGATTTAGAGAGCATATCACATAACTTCTCTGCACCTAGGACACCTCAACAAAATGGTGTAATAGAAAGAAAGAATAGGTCACTGCAAGAAATGGGTAGAACTATGTTCAATGAGCATAACTTACCTAAATATTTTTAGGTTGAGGCTATTAATACTGCATGCTATGTTATGAATAGGGTGTTGATTAGACTATCAATTAATAAAACCCCTTATGAATTATGGAACAACCATAAGCCTTATATTTCCTATTTTCATGTGTTTGGTTGTAAATGCTTTGTGCTTAGAGATAATGAGCATCTAGGAAAATTTGACTCTAAATCTGATGAAGACATCTTCCTAGGATATGCATTAAATAACAAAGCATATAGGGTTTTCAATAAAAGAACTTTAACTCTTATGGAATCTATGTATGTTGTGTTTAATGGGTCTAATCCATTTTCTAATAAAGATGATGAAGATGATATTGATATTAGAAAATGCTTAGAGAAGATGTCAATTGAAAACAATGCAAGTGAAAATCAAGAAGCAACTAAAAAATCACTTGAAGATAATGAAAATGAAAATCAGGAGTTGCCTAGAGATTGGAAATTCATTAGAAACCATCCTATAGATCAAATCATAGGCGATCCATCCGGTGGAGTAGCCACAAGATCCTCCTTGAGAAATATAGTGAATCATTTTGCTTTCTTATCCCAATAAGAACCTAAAAATATTAAAGAATCCATAGAAGATGAGTCTTGGGTGATGTCCATGCAAGAAGAGCTTAATCAACTTGAAAGAAGCAAAGTGTGGACCTTAGTTCCTAGGCCTAATGAGCACACCATCATTGGAACTAAATGGGTATATTGAAATAAGAAAGATAAGAATGGGGTAGTAATGAGGAATAAAGCTAGACTAATTGCCCAAGGGTATAACCAATAGGAAGGGATTGACTTTGGTGAAACATATGCTCCCGTTGCTAGATTAGAAGTCATTCGTATGTTACTTGCCTTTGCTACTTTTAAAAATCTTAAATTGTTTCAAATGGATGTTAAAAGCGCTTTTCTAAATGGCTACATAAATGAAGAGGTATACGTAGAACAACCACCCGATTTTGAAAATCATAAATATCTTGATCATGTTTACCGATTATCTAAAGCCTTGTATGGATTGAAACAAGCTCCTAGAGTTTGGTATGAAAGGCTTAGTGGTTTTCTACTAGAAAATGGGTTTACCCGTGGCAAAATTGACACTACACTCTTCATCAAATCCAAAAATGATGATATGCTCATTGTTCAAATTTATGTGGACGATATTATTTTTGGAGCAACTAATGATGAGTTGTGTAATGAGTTTGCCAAATGCATGCAAAGTGAATTTGAAATCAGCATGATATGGGTGAACTTAGTTTCTTCTTAGGGCTACAAAATAAGCAAGCTAATTATGGAACTTTCATATGCCAATCTAAATACATTAGGGACTTGCTAAAGAAATTTAATATGGAAGATTGTAAAATTCTTGGTACATCAATGAACCCTTCCATTAAGCTTGATAAAGATGAGTAAGGAATCCCTGTTGACATAAAATTGTATCGTGGCATGATTGAGAGTCTTCTGTAACTCACTGCTAATAGGCCTGATATTATGTTTAGTGTATGTATGTGTGCTAGGTTTCAGACTGCTCCTAAGGAGTGTCATCTAAAAGCTATTAAATGAATCCTTAGGTATCTAGTTGGGACTATTGAATTAGGATTGTCGTACCCTAAGGATACAACATTTGAGATTGTTAGTTACACTGATGCTGACTTTGCTAGTAGTAAGGTTGATAGAAAAAGCACTAGCGGCACTTGTCATTATTTAGGACAATCTCTGGTTTCTTGGTTCTCCAAGAAACAAAACTCAGTTGCCTTATCCATAGTCGAAGTTGAATATATTGTGGCTGGACGTTGTTGTGCACAAACTCTCTATATGAAACAACAACTTGTGGATTTTGGTTTGCACTATGAAACAATACCGATTAAATGTGATAATACTAGTGCAATCAACATCTCTAAAAATACTATCTCACATTCACGAACTAAACATATTGAGATTAGACATCATTTTCTTCGTAATAGGAGATGTGGCTCTTGAGTTTGTATGCACTAATGAACAGTAGGCTGATATATTTACTAAACCACTACCTGAGGATAGATTCATACAAATTAGACGCGAGTCAGGCTTAATGCATAGTAGAGAAGCTTCCTAAACTTAAAAGTCTTATTACTTGCATAATTTTTGGGGTAGCTCTCTCATGGGAACTTTTCAAGTCTTAGCAAATAATTCTATTTTTGACTAATCTTCGCTTGAGACTTTGTGAAAGTTGATTATTGGTTGTGTGCACAATTCATATTTCTATCACATGCTTATATTGATTATCATCTGTGTTACACAATTTGTCCAATTCATGATTCATATTCATATTTTACTTGCTTGTTGGACCATATTGAACTGTTTGAGTAGTTGTGGATAAATTGTTAGGAAATATAAACTCAAAAAGGTTACAATTATCGAGATTCAGCCAATTGCCTACATCCCCGCCTTGGCTAACAAGCACAAGGATTACCATTATCACTTGCTCACTTAACCGGGTTGAGCGACACCTATACAAACCAGGTCAATTAACATAAGGCTGACCTCAACCTTTACCGGGCTGGATTACCACCCCCTCAGGCCACACCTGGAAACACTCAGATATTACAAGCAAATGGTAAAATGAAATAGTGCTTTCACGTAAAGCAAATTTGTACCCAAGTAGTTCGCTTAATCACAAGCACATCAATGGTGTGAATATAGTGTAAGCTTAGTGATGTATGTTTTGCTCAATCAATGCTCAATACAAAATAATCAGCATGATGCTCAAGAGTATTTCAACACAAGCAACAACTTGGAATTCTAAATAGGATATCTCAATAGCACATCAATATTCCAAGCAAACTAAGCATATAATCAAACTAGCTTCAAATAGATTTTCCTCAATGAAAGATGCACAATACTAGTTTGAAGAAGTACTTGTTAGTTTGAAAAAATCTTATCACACTAAAAATCAAGCTATCGGACACTTGCAATGAAATGCAAATATCCTAAGCTTCCTTGGTTTAATCCCACACTAGATTTATAATGAAGAAATTCGTGGGTTAAACCTAAGCTAAAACTCCACGAGAGAAATATATAAAACAACCACACAAATGGGAGATTTTAGCACAGTATAGCAATCACAATAACACACGAAGGACTCTCACAATCTCAGATTTTATCAAAGGAGGCAAGTTTGAGAGTATTTGGGCAAAGAGAGGATTTTCAAAATAGAGAGAATTTCTTTACTAATTATTTTTCTAATCCATGGCTAATTTTACAAATGAAGGTATATTTATAGCCAGGTGAAAAATTATAATCGTTCGGGATATGATGGGTATTATTAAGAAAGTCCCAAACAATCAAAACCCAATTAGCCCATCTTAACCCTCTTTTACCATGGTTAATTTAATTTTAACTGGCTGGAGTTCGGGTGGCTAAGCCGAGGTTCGGTCGCCCGAGAAGACACAGTAGAAAAAGGTCTTCTACATGATTTGGTCGACCGTGTCTTAGTTTAGCAGCCTGAATCAAAGTCAGTAGCAAAACTAAGTGACTTCAGGTGCCCAATACTTGGTTTGGGTGCCCGAACTCTTGTGCTCGATCACCTGGGTCTGTTTTTGAACTGAAATGCTCGGTCGCCCGAGTTGGTAAGTTGTCCCTTTCGAGGCTTTCGAGCGGCTGAGGACTATGTGTATATTTTACGTTCAGTCGCTTGAATACAGGTCAACATGTTGGCCTCCAATATTCAGCCGTCCGAGGCAATTTAAACTACTAGGGTTCGGGCATCCGATTCCTCTTGGTTTGCTTAGATATATTCAAATTTAAGCACAGTTATTTCACACTCATATTTTATGCAATGTGTGTGTGTGTGAGCCTAGGGTCTTACTATGGTCAAGTTTGAGCTCACACTATATCTTGTGTGCGTGATGCGCAAGTGATAAGCATACAAGCCATACCCTAGATTACTATTATAGACCTTATTACAAATATAACTAATATACTATAATGTAAAATTACAAAGCTTCACGGTCTTTGTGTTTCTTCAAGTGTCCTTCCTTGGAAGATTAATTTGAGCATGCACAAATACTTGACAAACATCAAATATCAAGATTTGTCATTATCAAAACCGGGTGCGACCTATAAGGTCGATATTCTCGCCCTTTTTGATGATGACAAATACGACTAACAAAAATATGGGTTAAGCCTAAAAGGGCTCCCCCTTTCAATATGCATCCTATGCATCCGAACCAGATTATTTAACCCATTACTTTTTCCCCCCATTTTCATCTCCCCTTTTGGCAATAGCAAAAAGGGCCAATTAAAGTGAACCAGGCAATGCGTAAATGATACGAATATACAAGAAAAGTTGGAAAAATTTATAAAAATTTTGACAAAGTGCCATTTGTATATTGGACTTTCCAAAATAAAACCCGTATAAACAGTAACTTGTTTGAGGTTATATATCCTAGCAGTCTATCTACAACTACTCAAACAGTCCAGTAATGTCCAATCAAGCAAATAAATTTTCAATACGATCATGAAATGGACAAGTTGTGCTTTACAAATGATAATTATTATTCATTTCATTCAATACGATTATGCAATAGATAAATATTTGACATGTGCACACAATCAATAATCAACTTTCACAAAGTCTAAAGCAAGAAGATAAGTCAAAAATATTATTAGTTGCTAAGACTTGGAAAATTCCCATTATTGAGCTCCCCCTAAATTTATGCAAGTTATGAAATATATGAGCCTAAGAAGCTTCTCTACTATGCATTAAGCCTAACTCACATCTGATTTGTATGAACCTATCCTCGGGTAGTGGTTTAGTCAATATATCTGCCCATTGTTAATTAGTGCATACAAACTCAAGAGCCACATCTCCTTTTTGCACGTGATTACGAAGAAAGTGGTGTCTAATTTCATTGTGCTTAGTTCGTGAATGTGAGATAGAATTTTTAGAGATATTGATTACACTAGTATTATCACATTTAATCAGTATGGTTTTATAGTGCAATCCAAAGTCCACAAGTTGTTGTTTCATATAAAGAGTTTGGGTACAACAACTTCCAGCCGTAGTATATTCAGCTTCGGCTGTGGATAAGGTAATTGAGTTTTGTTTCTTAGAGAACCAAGAAACAAGAGATTGTCCTAAGTACTGAGAAGTGCCGCTAGTGCTTTTTCTATCAACCTTACTACCGGCAAAGTCAGCATCAGTGTAACTAACAATCTCAAAGGTAGTATGTTTAGGATACCACAAACCTAATTCTATAGTCCCAACTAGATACCTAAGGATTCGTTGAATAGCTTTTAAGTGAGATTCCTTAGGAGTAGCCTGAAACCTAGCACACATACATACACTAAACATAATATCAGGCCTACTAGCAGTGAGATATAGGAGACTTCCAATCATGCCACAAATACAATTTTACGTCAATAGGGATTCCTTGCTCATCTTTATCAAGTTTAATGGAAGGGTTCATAGGTGTACCAAGAATTTTGCAATCTTCCATATTAAATATCTTTAGCAAATCCCGATATATTCAGATTGGTATATGAAAGTTCCATAATTGGCTTGCTTAATTTGTAGCCATAAGAAGAAACTAAGTTCACCCATCATGCTTATTTTAAATTCACTTTGCATGCATTTGGAAAAATCATTAGACAACTCATCATTAGTTGCTCTAAAAATGATATCATCCACATAAATTTGAACAATGAGCATATCATTATTTTTGGATTTGATGAAGAGTGTAGTGTCAATCTTGCCACGGGTAAACCCATTTTCTAGTAGAAAACCACTAAGCCTCTCATACCAAACTCTAGGAGCTTCTTTTAATCCATAAAAGGCTTTAAATAACCGGTAAACATGATCAGGATATTTATGATTTTCAAAATCGGGTGGTTGTTCTACGTATACCTCTTCATTAATGTAGCCATTTAGAAAAGTGCTTTTAACATCCATTTGAAACAATTTAAAATTTTTAAAAGTGGCAAAGGCAAGTAGCATACGAATGGCTTCTAACCTAGCAACAGGAGCATATGTTTCATCAAAGTCAATCCCTTCCTGTTGGTTATACCCTTGGGCAACTAGTTTAATTTTATTCCTAGTTACTACTCCATTCTCATCTTTCTTATTTCTATATACCCATTTAGTTCCAATGATGGTGTGCTCATTAGGCCTAAGAACTAGAGTCCACACTTTGCTTCTTTCAAATTGGTTAAGTTCTTCTTGCATGGACATTACCCAAGACTCATCTTCTATTGCTTTAATATTTTTAGGTTTTTTTTGGGATAAGAAGGCGGAATGATTCACTATATTTCTCAAGGAGGATCTTGTGGCTACTCCACGGGATGGTTCACCTATGATTTGATCTATAGGATGACTTCTAATGAATTTCCAATCTCTAGGCACCTCCTGATTTCCATTTTTATTATCTTCAGGTGATTTTTCATCTGCTTCTTGATTTTCACTTGCATTGTTTTCAATAGATATTTTCTCTAAGCATAATCTAATATCAATATCATATTCATCATCTTTATTAGAAAATGGATTAGACTCATCAAACACTACATGAATAGATTCAATGACAGTTTATTGAAAACCCTATATGCGTTGCTATTTAATGCATATCCTAGGAAAATACCTTCATCGGATTTTGAGTCGAATTTTCCTAGATGTTTATTATCTCTAAGCACAAAGCATTTACGACCAAACACATGAAAATAGGAAATATTAGGCTTATAGTTGTTCCACAATTCATAAGGGGTTTTATTAATTGATGGTCTAATCAACACTCTATTCATAACATAACATGCACTATTAATGGCTTTGGCCCAAAAGTATTTAGGTAAGTTATGCTCATTCAACATGGTTCTACCAATTTCTTGCAGTGACCTATTCTTTCTTTCTACTACACCATTTTGTTGAGGTTTCCTAGGTGTAGGGAATTTATGTGATATGCCCTCTAAGTCACAATATTTTTCTATGCTTTCATTTTTGAATTCCGTGCCTCTATCACTTCTTATGTGAGTGATTTTGTATCCTTTTTTCATTATGAATTCTCCTACAAATTTTGGTGAATTGTTCACATTATTCATTTTTATGTGCAATATACAACACCTATGTGAATCTAGAAAATTCATCCACAATTACAAAAGCATAAGATTTACCATCAAGACTTTGCATAGAATTATGTCCAAATAGATCTAGGTAAAGCATCTCCAAAGGTCTAGTAGTAGATATGAATTTCTTTTTCTTAAAACTAGATTTTGTTTGCTTACCCATTTGACATGCATCACATATTTTATCCTTTACAAAAGACATCTTAGGCAAGCCTTTAACTAGTTCTTTTCTAATAAGTTTAGATAGTAAATCCATGCTAGATGTCCTAAACGCCTATGCCATAACCAACTAGCTTCATTTATACCTAAAAAGCATGTTACTTGTTATGAAGCTAGATTATCAAGGGAGGTAGTATAAACATTTTCATGTCTATCAGTAGTAAAAAGCACTTTGTGATCTATTTTATGTTTTAGTCCATCAACTAGAAAATCATTGTCAATAGTAAGAGACAAATCCTTACCAACCTTACCTACCCCGATGATACGTCCTTTGGCATTGTCCCCAAATGTTACATAGCCTCCATCTTTGGGAGCAATTAAAGTGAATTTGCCCTTGTTGCCGGTCATGTTCCATGAGCACCCACTATCCAAGTACCATATGTCGTTAGAGGATGACGATCTTAGGCATACCTGCAAAATAGGCTAAGTGACTGATGCTGGTCCCCAAATTTTATTGGGTCCACGGGGGTTAGTAGCAGGATCTCCCTTAACTACCCATACCTTCCTAATTTTAGCATGCTTATTCCTAAGTGGACAATCAAATTGAATGTGACCAATCTGTTTACATTTAAAACATCTTAATCTACACTTAGGTTCTTTAGGAGGAATATGAAATTTTGATTCACATGTAAAGTGTCCTAAGTAAAGATTAGGTCGTCTAACATTTTAACACCATTAAAACCAAGACCCTTTTTACATAAGGAGTTTCTTTGGGCACCAAGTAATTTTTTCAAAATTTTCTTTGCCCTTAGTGAATTTAAAAATGATTTTGGAGCTATCCTCCAATTTCCTCTCAAGCTCAACAATAGTAGCATCCTTTTCTTTTAAAATAGAGGCATGAGAGGTTTTTGCCATATTAAATAGTTTTGACCAATTTTCACACTTCTTTTTCAGATCATTATTCTCTTTGGTCATTTTGTCTAACAATTTTGAAACACTAATATATACAAACTGCAATTCTCTAAATGTAGGCATGCTATCAGAATCACAATCATCAGATGAATAATAAGAAGATGATGAACTAGAAGACAAGACCTCATCTTCGTGTGCCATCAAGCACAGATTAGCGACCTCCGTGTCACTACGATCTAAATTCGAGTCGCTGCTGCTGTATTGGTCCCATGAAGTCCCAGCCTTCATGGCTTTCTTCTTTTTCTCAGCCTCCTTTTTCAGCAGTGGGCAGTTGAATTTGATGTGCCCCACCTTGTTGTAGTTATAGCACATAGGGGCATTTGATTTTACTTTTCTTTTTCTAGACTCTCCCTTCTCATTAGTAGAGTCTATTTATTTTTTGAATGACTTCCTGTTCTTCCTGAATAATCTGCTAAACTTTCTGGTTAGCATGGCCATTTCATTATCAGTGTCAGACTCACTACACACACTAGTTGTGTTAATAGATGCTTTTAGTGCAGTCACTTTCTTAGCCCTATTATGCTCATTGAGTCTTTCATTTATGGACAATTCATAAGTAATCAAGGAACCTATCAATTCATCTAAGGTCATGGCCTCAAGATCTCTACCCTCAGCAATGGCCGTAGCCTTGGCTTCCCAAACAGGAGGTAAGCGTCTAAGGATCTTCCTGATCATCTCATATGTGGGATAGGTCTTTCCTAATGTATGCAGTGAGTTTATCATGTGTGTGAATCTAGTGTACATGCTCTGAATGGACTCACCTACATTCATCCTAAAGGCCTCAAACTCACTGGTCAATATATCTATCCTACTGTAATTTACATCTCTAGTACCCTCATATGTGACCTCTAACTTATCCCATATTTCTTTTGCAGTAAAACATGCAGTAATCCAGTTAAATTCATTTACATCAAGACTACAGTATAAAATATTCATGGCAGTGGCATTAAGACTAACAACTTTCATATCATAATCATCATATTCATCCTCAGTCTTAGGAACCCAAGCTGCACCCTCAGTTTTCATGGGGACATAGTTTCCCTAAGAGACAATCCTCCACACCTTCCAATTAGTATTCTAAAGGTAGATGCGCATCCTCTGTTTCCAGAAGGTGTAATTAACACCACTAAAAATAGGAGGTCGTGTGGAAGATGGTTCCTCAGGGAAAGGGGTCATGGAGCTATGAGTCATATGTGATCTTTTTGCAAAATAACAACTAATCTATGCTACGTGGCTCTGAAACCAATTGTTAGCTTTATCGTGATCCCAAGATGGGGGGTGAATTGGTATTTTTAAAATTTACTCCCTAGGTATTCCTCCTAATAGCCGTATGTTCACAATCATATGGTCAATCTAGTGCAAGTAATATAAGTATATAAGAAATAACATGAAGTAATTTAATTAACAACACATGCACCAGAAGAATAATAAAGTAAGAGTGACACAGAAATGTTATCGAGGTTCGGCCAATTGCCTACGTCCCCGCCTTGGCTAACAAGCACAAGGATTACCACTATGACTTGCTTGCTTAACCGAGTGGAGCGGCACCTATACAAACTAGGTCAATTAACACAAGGCTAACCTCAACCTTTACAACAATCCTTACCAGGCTGGATTATGGTCCCCTTAGGCCACGCCTGGAAACACTCATATATTACAAGAAAATGGTACAATGAATAGTGCTTTCACGTAAAGCAAATTTGTACCCAAGTAGTTCGCTCAATCACAACCACATCAATGGTGTGAAAATAGTGTAAGCTCAATGATGTATGTTTTGCTCAATCAATGTCAACACAAAATAATCAGTATGATGCTCAAGAGTATTTTAACACAAGCAACAACTTGGAATTCTAAATAGGATATATTAATAGCACATCAATATTCCAAGCATACTAAGAAAATAATCAAACTTGCTTCAAATAGATTTTCCTTAATGAAAGATGCACAATACTAGTTTGAAGAAATACTTGTTAGTTTGAAAAAATCTTTGCACATGGAAAATCATGCTATCGGACACTTGCAATGAAATGCAAATATCCTAAGCTTCCTTGGTTTAATCCCACACTAGATTTATAATGAAGAAATTCGTGGGTTAAACCTAAGCTAAAACTCCTTGAGAGAAATATATAAAACAACCATACAAATGGGAGATTTTAGCACAATATAACAATCACAATAACACACGAAAGACTCACACTCTTAGATCTTATAAAAGGAGGCAAGTTTGAGAGTATTTGGGCAAAGAAAGGATTTTCAAAATAGAGAGAATTTCTTTGCTAAATAGTTTTCTAATCCATGGCTAATTTTACAAATGAAAGTATATTTATAGTCAGGTGAAAAATTATAACTGTTTGGGATATGATGGGTATTATTAAGAAAGTCACAAACAATCAAAACCCAATTAGCCCGTCTTAACCCTATTTTACCGTAGTTAATTTAATTTTAACCGGCTGGAGTTTGGGTGGTTGAACCGAGGTTCGATCGCCCGAGAAGACACAGAAGGAAAAAGTCTTCAACATGATTCGGTCGCCAGTGTCTTAGTTCATAGCCCGAATCAAAGTCAATAGCAAGGCTATGTGACTTCGAGTGCCCGGTACATGGTTTGGGTGCACGAACTCTTGTGTTCGGTCACCTGGGTTTGTTTTTGAACTAAAATGCTCGGTCGCCCGAGTTGGTAGGTTATCCCTTTCGAGGCTTTCGAGTGGCCGAGGACTATGTGTATATTTTCAGTTTGGTCACCCGAATACAGGTCAACATGTTGACCTCCAATATTTGGTCGCCCAAGGCAGTTTAAACTACGAGGGTTCGGGCGCCCGACTCCTCTTGGTTTTCTTAGATATATTCAATTTTAAGCACAGTTATTCCACACTCACATTTTTATGCAATGTGTGTGTGTGTGTGTGTGTGTGTGTGTGAGCCTAGGGTCTTACTATGGTCAGGTTGAGCTCACACTATATCTTGTGTGCATGACGTGCAGGTGATAAGCATACAAGCCATACCCTAGATTACTATTACAGACCTTATTACAAATATAACTAATATACTACAATGTAAAATTACAAAGCTTCACGGTCTTCTTGTTTCTTCAAGTGTCCTTCCTTGGAAGATTAGTTTGAGCCTGCACAAACACTTGACAAACATCAAATATCAAGATTTGTCATTATCAAAACTGGGTGCGACCTATAAGGTCAACAAGAAGAGAGCGAGCTATTTCAACAATATGGTGATGTTTTCTTTTGGTAGCACCATTTTGTTGAGGAGTATTTGTACAAGAAGATTGATGAACCACACTCATGCGAGGATTCAATTAGGAATCATTCCCTGGGTTATCCAATGAAGGGGCAACAACTGCTGTGTTAGACTGGTGCCTACTTGGTCACCACTGCTGAGGCATTGAGCCCCCAAATCGTTGAGATGGCTTTCCTCCATTTTGCCACGGCTATGAAGTTTAAGTCTTATTCAACAATTTTGGACACTTAGCTTTCTAGTGTCCCTTCTCTTTACAGAAGTTACACTCATTGTGTGGGCGATGTGAAAATCGATTCTGACTGAACGTAGGTGGTTTAGGAGGAATAGCCAAAACAGATGGAGATGTGGGATATGTTCCCTTTCAAGTTTGAAATTTGAGATGAGTCTCCTCTGCCAACAACTCACTAACCACCGAATCAATCGAAGGCAGTGGAACACGATTTAAAATCGATCGAAAAATGCCCTCGAAATCATCATGGAGAGCCATCAGGAATTGGACCAATCGTTGCTCTTCCTTATGACCAATATATAAAGCAAACTTCTGTAAATCCATAGATTCTGTGAGAGCCAATTGATCCCAAGGATTAATCATAGTCGAATAAAAATCCTAAACACTCTTATCCTTTTGTTCAAGTTCTTGAATATCCATCTCCAATTGATATTGAACAGTAAAGTTAGACTGAATATACAATCTTGCCAAATGGTCCTGTTGGCCTAACAAGGCTTACAATTCTTATTTTGATGATAAAAAATCATAATATGTTTAATATGACTCATTTCAAGTGAAAGTTTTTCAGGAAAAAGGCAAAGCTTAAAGATAGTGGCAAAGCTTGGAGACAGTTCAAAGCTCAAAAGGATGATAAAGCTTATGATGAAAGTACTATTCAAAAAGACAATGAAATAAAGATCATCAGAAGCTCAAAGATAATTGAAGAACAAAGAATCAATTGAAGATCAAAAGAATAGTTTTAAGAATGGTTGAATGTATGTACTGCGAGTAAAGTTCAAATATAAACTGAATTGAAGCTCTTATAAAACAAAAGGAAACTTAGAAAAGTGGTGTTATAAAAACCCTAAAGAATGTTTTAAAAAAAACAAAGTGAATGAGGGTTCAAAAGAGGAAAAGTTTTTGAAATCTGATAGGCCAAGGGACTGCCTCCATGCGGCAGGCCACTGCCCAAATTAAATAAGAAATTTTTAAAGAGGCAGTAGGGTGCCAGGCGACTGCCTGAGCACAGCCAGGTGCCTGGGTCGTCAAGCCAGGCAATTGCCTGGGTTTTGGTAGGCGACTACCAGTGTTCTGTATTTTGAAATTCATCTATGGCAGGCGATTGCTAGGTCGTGGCAGATGACTGCCACTCGAACGTTTTTTTTAAAATACTCAAACGGGAAGATTTTTTAAATGGATTTCTTGGGCACTACTATTTTGAAAAACTTGGGGATTAATCCACGTAAATTTGGGGAGCAAGGAATTACTTTTAAACATCTATAAATAGCCCCAAATTTCAAAGATTTTGACACTAAGAAATTTTCCAGCAATAAAAATTCCCTAAAAACACTCAAACTCTCTTGTGTTCATTCTACTTCAACCACTGAGTTACTACTGATACAAATTCCGAAGAAGAGTCTTCAAAGTCTAAATCTTTCAATACTTGAAAGATATTTGGTGATCTAAATTTAGTATTGAGCTTTAATCCTTTTATATTTTATTTATTTTGAAGTATACTTGTGCTAAAACTTGTACTAATTTACTCTACTGTGAGAGTGTCTTTATGCACAATCTTTTCTCTATCTTGTTTCTTGTTTATATACGATTCAAGGTTGTAGAATCGTTGGACCGAACGAGGGAATAATGTTTGGAGAGGCAAACTCTAACCTAAAGGAAGGAGTGGTTGTAATCGGTATTGTTCCACTCGTCGATGGAATTGAATTAGTGAATCCTTTGGTGGTTTGCCAAAGGCGAGGACGTAGGCTGGGTATAAGCTGAACCTCTTAAAACCTTGTGTCTCTCTTCTTCCTTACTCTTTATTTTTCAAAAAAACTTACAACGTGCTCGTATATTTTAAATTGTTAAATTCTGAGTGTATGTTTGTTAAATAGATCAGAAGATAATCCGTTTTGGCTTTATCAGCATTGATTGCGGAAACCGAAAGGGACTACGTTGGTTGATCATCCTAAACTCTTTATTCTGAAAGTTTGTTTAATTACTAAACACAAGGAAGAAGTGTGATTGTGGAATAACACATGGCTTATATAAATTCTGCATGCTTTATATTTTGATACAGGGCTATTGATATAAAGATCAAGATTTTTATTATTTTGTTGATTGGTTTTGGTTAACTTGATTTTATGATTGCTTGTTGAGATTATTGATATAAAACAAAGTATTAAAAAGGAAAGAATTTTAGAATCCCAATTCACCCCTCTCTTGGGAAGCTAACCTAATTTCAATTGGTATCAGAGCCTAGTTATAGCAAATTCGTAACAAGAAGCTATAAAAAGCTCTAAATGGAAAACATAGGAGTAGCTCCTTTTGGAGAGGGCCAATCCTCAACTCGCCCACCAATCTTTTGTGGACACAACTATACCTTTTGGAAAAAGAGAATGCAAATCTACCTCCAACACATGGATTGAAAAGCATGAGAAGTTGTTATGGATGGAGACCTTATTTCCACTAAAATAGTAGAAAATAGATTCCAAAAGAGAAAAAGGATACGATCGATTCAGATTAGAAAATGCTACAAATAAATTCAAATGCCATGAATGTTTTGTATTGTGCTTTAGACGCTAACGAATTTAATAGGGTTATGGTCTGCAAGACGACTAAAGAAATATGGGACAAATTAGAAGTTACATATGAAGGAACTATTGATGTTAGGGACAATAGGATAGACATGTTAGCAAGTGAATATGAAGCATTTAAGATGAATCTAGATGAAACCATATCAAGTATGTACACAAGATTCACCCATATGATTAATTCTTTAAGTGCCTTAGGAAAAACTTGTACCACCTACGAAATGATTAGGAAAATTTTGAGAGGCCTTCCCTCCCTATGGGAACCAAAGGCTACAACAATTACCAATGGAAGAAACCTTAAGACCAGCTCCTTAGATGAACTCATAGGTTCACTCCTTACCTATGAAATGACTTTAAAAGAAAAAAATCATGAACCAAAGCATAAGAAATCTATTGCACTAAAGGCATCTAGCCATAGCTCAAGTGAAGAGGAAAGTGAGACAAGTGATTTAGATCAAGATGAATTAGCATTCATCACTAAGAGACTAGGTAAGTTTTATAGAAGGAATAAAAGATTTCTTAGAATGTTCAATAAACGGAAAACTAAAAAAGGAGAATCAAGTAGAAAAGAAAATAAAAGTAAAAATGAACCTCCAATATGCTATCACTGCGAGAAACCAGGGCATATCAAACCGGACTGTCCATTGCTCAAGAAAGATAAGAAGAAAAAGAAGGAAGCTATGAAGGCTACTTGGGATGACTCAATCTCCAGCGAAATGGAAAATGAATCAAGTGGACAAGAGATGGCAAACATATGCTTCATGGCGAATGACGAAGAGGTAAATTCCTACTACTCTTCAACAGAATCTTGCAATGAATCTTGTGATGAGTCATGTCATAGTATGCCCTTATACAAGAAATTACAAGCTGAATTGTTTTCCCTACATAAAAGATTTATAAAAATTTTCAAAAGAAATATAACCTTGAAGGATCAAAATAAAGAACTATTGAAGCAAGTTGAATCATTCAAAACCATTGAAAAAGAAAAAGACTCTTGTATTGAGAAGTTAAAGGGGGAAGTACATAAAGTAACTCAAGAATTAGGCAAAACTCATAGAGAAAACTTGAATAAAAAGGATTTAGAAGTGAATGAACTTAAGAAATTAGTAGAGGATAAAGAAAAAATTATATATAACTTTACAAAAGGTAAAGATAATTTTGAAAAGATAATTGGACAGCAAAGGCTATATGGGAATAAAGAAGGAATATGTTATAATGGTAAAACAAATAAAATGAATAAGAAATTATACATGAGATACTTTGTCAAGGAAGCCAAGCACTAAGCTAGCACTTCCTCAGACAACAAACATGAACACACTACTTGCTATATGTGCAAGACTAAAGGTCACGTAATGTTTGATTGCCCACTAAAAAGAAAGTATGTTAAAGTACAAGGAGAATGGAAATTTAATAATGGAACTAACAACAAAACAAAGAAAGTTAGAAGAATTTGGGCTCCAAATACTAACACAATGAATCTGCCATTGTAGGTATGTTTTAGGACAACATCATCAACGCATAAGTGGTACTTGGATACCAGGTGTTCAAGACACATGACCGGCAATAAGACCAAGTTTACATCTCTAAGGCAAAAGGATGGAGGATATGTCACCTTTGGCGATAATGCCAAAGGTAAGATTATTGGCATTGGGAAAATATGTAAAGAACCTTCTATTACCATTGATAATGTGTTATTAGTAGAAGGATTAAAACACGACCTTTTAAGCGTTAGCCAAATGAGTAACAAATGGTTTGAAATAACCTTTAAGAAATAAAAATGTATTATCCAAAATCCTAAAGAAAATAAAACCTTATTTATAGCTCATAGGATAAATAATGTTTATTATATAAACCTTGAGAATCTAATGAATCAAAATGTAATTTGTTTGGTAGCAATGAATGAAATAAGTTGGCTATGACATAGGAAATTAGGACATGCTAGCATGGACCTATTATCCAAATTATCAAAGAACAATCTTGTAAAAGGATTACTAAATACCAAATTCATAAAAGAAAAGATGCGTGATGCATGCCAAAAGGGAAAGCAAGTTAAAACAAGCTTTAACAAAAAAAAGTATTTATCTACTAAAAGACCTCTAGAACTATTTCACCTAGACTTATTTGGTTGGTCCAACTAGAACCTTAAGCCTAGGAGGAAAACGAATATGCTTTGGTAATAGTGGATTATTATTCAAGATTCACTTGGGTATTATTCCTTGCAAACAAAGATGAAGCCTGTGACATGCTAATCACCTTATGTAAGAAATTACAAAATGAAAAGTTCTATAATGTAACAAGTTTTAGAAGTGATCAAGGTAGGGAGTATAGAAACAAAGAGATTGAAAATTTCTGTAATGAATATGGAATAAACCATAATTTTTTCGCACCTAAGACTGCACAACAAAATGGAATCGTTGAAAGAAAAAATAGAACCCTACAAGAAATGGCAAGAACCATGCTAAATGAAAATGATTTACCTAAATACTTTTGGGCTGAAGCTGTTAATACAGCATGTTATATTGAAAATAGGGTGTCTATAAGATCAAGTATAGACAAAACGCCATATGAACTATGGAAAGAAAGAAAAACTAATATCTCCTACTCTCATGTATTTGGATGCAAATGTTTTATCCTTAACACTAAAGATAATTTAGGAAAGTTTGATGCAAAATCTGATGAAGGTATCTTTTTAGGCTACTCTGCAAATAGCAAAGCCTATAGGGTTTATAATAGAAGAACTCTTACTATCATTGAATCAATACACATAACATTTGATGAATCATACCATTATGACAATAAAATTAAGATTGATGAAAAAGAAGATATTTCACAAAAAGAAGAAGATCTTGAACTAAAAAAAGAAAATAATAATGAAACTTCAAATGAAAACATTGTAGAAAATCTAGAACTACCTAAAGAATGGAAATATGCTAAAAGTCACCCAAAAGAACAAATTCTTGGTGAAACTTCAAAAGGAGTAACCACTCGAGCCTCATTGAAAAATATTTGCAATCATTATGCCTTTTTATCTCAAGATGAACCCAAGAATATTGAAGAAGCCTTAAAAGATGATTCTTGGATTATAGCTATGCAAGACGAACTAAATCAATTTGAAAGAAGTCAAGTGTGGGAACTTATACCAAAACCCAAAGACAAATCAATCATAGGAACTAAATGAGTTTTTAGAAATAAAAAGGATGAAAATGGGATAGTTATAAGAAATAAAACTAGGCTAGTAGCACAAGGTTATAATCAAGAAGAAGGTATTGATTATGATGAAACCTTTGCTTCCATAGCAAGAATGGAAGCAATTAGGATGCTCTTAGCTTATGCAGCCTATAAGGATTTTAAATTATATCAAATGGACGTAAAGAGGGCATTCTTAAATGGATATATAAATGAAGAAGTATATGTCAAACAACCTCCAGGTTTTGAAAATTCAAAAAATCCAAATCATGTATTTAAGTTAACAAAAGCTTTATATGGATTGAAACAAGCTCCTAGAGCTTGGTATGAAAGACTAAGTAAGTTCCTAATTCAAAACAATTTTTCAAGAGGAAAGATAGATAGCACTTTATTTATAAATACCAAAAATAAAGACATGCTATAGTACAAATTTATGTTGATGATATTATTTTTGGAGCAACTCATGAGGATTTGTGTAATGAATTTGCTAAGTCTATGTAAAAAGAATTTGAGATGAGCATGATGGGAGAGTTAAATTACTTCCTAGGGTTACAAATCAAACAAGCAAAAAAATGGAACTTTTATAAATCAAACTAAGTATATTAAAGACATGTTAAAGAAGTTTGATATGGAAGAAAGTAAACCTATAGAAACTCTCATGAGCACCTCAACTAGTCTTCACAAGGATGGAAAAGGGAAATAAGTAAATACCAAGCATGACCGAGTAATGATAGGAAGCTTACTTTAGTTAACAGCAAGTAGACCAGATATCATGTTTAAAGTATGTATGTGTGCTAGGTTCCAATCGGCTCCTAAAGAGTCACACCAAATAGAAGTTAAAAGAATCCTTAGATATCTACTAGGCACACTTGAACTAGGCTTATGGTATCCAAAGGGAACTGAATTTGAGATGATTAGCTATTCATATGCAGACTTTGCTTGATGCAAGATAGATAGAAAAAGCACTAGTGGAACTTGTCATTTTCCAAGATACTCTTTAGTCTCCAAGTCTTCAAAGAAAAAAAACTCTGTGGAATTTTCCACAACAGAAGCAGAATACATAGCAGCAGGGAGTTGCTATGCCCAAACACTGTATATGAAACAACAACTAAAAGATTTCAAAATTCAATATCAAACTATTCCAATAGAATGTGACAACACAAGTGCCATAAATATTTCAAAAAATTCGGTATCTCACTCAAGAATAAAACATGTTGACATAAAAACGACCAATTAGCAGACATATTCATAAAACCACTCTCGGAAGAGCGGTTCATATTCATTACAAGAGAATTAGGAATGATGCATATACAAGAAGCAACCTAAACAAGTTCTCTGCTTGGCAGGCGACTACCACCTAGGTGCCAGGTGACTGCCATGCTACTGACTTTAGGTTTTCTTGTTTGAAAGGCGCCTACCTTCTCCTAGCAGGCAACTGCCTCGCAGCGGGTAGGGTTTAAAACCCTGTTATATGTCTTTTTAACTTCCCTCAGACACTTGCCACTTCTCCTCTCTCTCCGAAAATCCCCATTCCTACTCTTTTTCAAACAAATTCCTCTTCCAAATCAACTTGAAACCGTGAATAAAACCTAACCTGCACATCATTTCACATAAAAACCTAGGGTTTATCAGCTTCCCTCTTCAAAAAAGACATGCCACGGATCAAATCGATTGGTAACAAGGGTTCCTCCTCCTCCACAAGGATCAACAATGATGAAGTAGAGAAGAGATTTGTAACTCCTCACGCTAAAACTCTCTATAGGAATCAAATTGCTTCAGCTGAACCAATCCTAGGTAAAATACTTGATGTTACATTCTTCAATTTTAATTTTCCTGAAATCATGGAAATTTTTAAGGAAATTGGGTGGGAATGGTTTATTACGTATCAAGTAAAAGGGTACTATCCAAACGTGGTTCGGATTTTCTATGCTAACATGGAGAAAATTGAAAATTGAATAAAAACAAATCTTCTAGGCCAAAATATTCATCTTACTCCCATATCTTTGGCAAAAAAATCTTCGAGTCAAGCTAGGAGATTTTGAGGTTCAAATTTTTGAGAAACAATGGATAATGACCCAAGGATTTACTCTAGAGGATTTTTTACCCCTAGTCATAACTAATACACCTATCTCCTTTGGGCATCCACCTCTTTACAAACAGCTCAATCTCCAAGCTTTAATCCTGCACAAACTTATTACATGTAATATCCTACCATGTTCCGGTTCTCATGAACATATTTCCTTCTTAGATTGTTTTATTATTGGGTGTATTCTCAAAGGAAAAAAGTTGGATCTTCCAAGTTTACTTCTTAAATGGATCAATATGAATGTTGATGCCCTTCGTGTCATTCTACCATATGCTAGGATGTTAAATATGATATTTTCCCATTTCAATGTTCTCACGCCATCATTCAACTTCACTAGCAAAACCCATTACGAAATCTTTTCTGATACTATTCTTAAGCGTATGGGATATAAGCAAACTCCTCAAGGATGGCTTCACAAGGGACATCGTCACATCTCATCTGCACCACCTCCTCAGCCTTCTATGTCAGCTCCTTCAGTACAACTTGACCTAGAAACTCCCTCTTGGTTTATTCCATTTTACAATCACTATATGACCTTCAGCGATGGAATGCAATTTGAACTTGGTACACTTCGGGAGAAAGTTTCCACTGTGGAAACTCATTGTTTAAGCCTTGTTCAGCGTGTTGACAAGATTGAGAAATATTTGGCTAGCTCTTCCAAAGGAAAATCTCATATGGATATCAGCTTTGTTCCATCTAGTGATGATGAATCTACTGAAAAATATGATGAATGAAAAGAAGAGGAAGATGAAAGTGGGTCTATGGAAGCCTCCGATTGATTTGCTTCCCCTTTGTGATATTTAAAACTTTTGCCTATGTATTAGTATTTCTGAGTACTTCATCGGATAACATTTTCTTTATGTTTGTAAGATCTACAAGTCCTATGTATTACAGGTCTTCACTCTGTTTTTTTTTTTTTTGTATTGCTCTCTAAAGGGGGAGATTGTTTGAGAGAAAGCAGTGTAAAAAGAAATATGCTATGAGCTTGTAAGAATGTGAATGCATAATGTGAATGCATAATGGGCTTGTAAGAATGTGAATGCATATGTCATGGAATGCTTGTTAGCATTATTTCTTATTGACATGTGAATGCATATGTAATAGAAAGCTTGTTGTATGAAAGCATTTCTTATTGACATGATTTGTATAAATATATTTGGTATATGCAACATAGGGGAGCCATGAGGTATATGCAATATATTTGGTATATGCTTGTGTTTTTTTTTTTTTTTTTGCTCTAGATTTGTCATCATCAAAAAGGGGGAGATTGTTGGCCTAACAAGGCTTACAATTCTTATTTTGATGATAACAAATCATCATATGTTTAATATGGTTTGTTTCAAGTGAAATTTTTTCAGGAAGAAGGCAAAAATTAAAGATAGTGGCAAAGCTTAGAGAGAGTTCAAAGCTCAAAAGGATGATAAAGCTTATGATGAAAGTACCATTCAAAAAGACCAAGAAAGAAAGATCATCAGAAGCTTAAAGACAATTGAAGAACGAAGAATAATCAATTAAAGATCAAAAGAATATAGTTTTAAGAATGGTTGAATGTAAATACTTTAAGTAAACTTCAAATATAAACAGAATTGAAGCTCTTATAAAACAAAAGGAAACTTAGAAAAGTGGTGTTAGAAAAACCCTAAAGAATGTTCTTAAAAAATCAAAGTGAATGAGGGTTCAAAAGAGGAAAAGTTTTTGAAATCTGATAGGCCAGGCGACTGCCTAAATTAAATAAGGAATTTTCAAAGAGGCAACAGGGTGCCAGGTGATTGTCTGAGCATAGCCAGACGCCTGGGTGGTCAAGCCAAGTGATTGCTTGGGTTCTGGCAGGCGACTGCTAGTGTTCTGTGTTTTGAAATTCATCCATGGTAGGCGATTGCTAGGTCGTGGTAGGCGACTGCCACTCGAATATTTTTTTAAAATACTCCAACGAGAAGATTTTTTAAATGGATTTCTTGGGCACTACTATTTTGAAAAACTTGGGGATTACTCCAAGTAAATTTTGGGGGCAAGGAATTACTTTTAAGCATCTATAAATAGCCCCAAACTTCAAAGATTTTGACACCAAGAAATTTTCTAGTAATCAAAATTCCCTAAAAGCTCTCAAAATCTCTTGTGTTCATTCTACTTCAACCACTGAGTTACTACTGATACAAATTTCGAAGAAGAGTCTTCAAAGAGTGAATCTTTCAATACTTGAAAGATATTTGGTGATCTAAATTCAGTATTGAGCTTCAATCCTTTAATATTTTATTTACTTTGAAGTATACTTGTGCTGAAACTTGTACTAATTTACTCTGCTGTGAGAGTGCCTTTTGTACACAATCTTTTCTTTATCTTGTTTCTTGTTTATAGACGATTCAAGGTTGTAAAATTGTTGGACCGAACTAGGGAATATCGTTCGGAGAGGCGAGCTCTAGCCTAAAGGAAGGAGTGGTTGTAATCGGTATTGTTCCACCCATCAACGAAACTGAATTAGTGAATCCTTTGGTGGTTTGCCAAAGGCGAGGAGGTAGGCTGGGTATAAGACGAACCTTGTAAAACCTTGTGTCTCTCTTCTTTCTTACTCTTTATTTTTTAGCAAAACTTACAACCTGCGTGTATGCTTTAATTTTTTAAATTTTGAGTGTATGGTTCTTAAATAGACCGGAAGATAATCCATTTTGGCTTGATCAACATTGATTGTGAAAACTGAAAAGGACTATGTTGGTTGATCATCCTAAACTGATTATTCTGAAAGTTTGTTTAATTACTAAACACAAGGAAGAAGTGTGATTGTGGAATAACATAGGGCTTATATAAATTCTGCATGCTTTATATTTTGATATAAGGCTATTGATATAAAGATCAAGATTTTGATTATTTTTTTGATTTGTTGTGGTTAACTTGATTTTGTGATTGCTTGTTGAGATTATTGACATAAAACAAAGTATTAAAAAGGAAAGAATTTTAAAATCCCAATTCACCCCCCTTTTGGGAAGCTATCCTAATTTCTGGTCCTAAACCTCTTTAGCAGTTTCATATTTCTCCTATTAAATCCCAATACGACTATCAACAGAATTGTTGATCAAAGTAATAACTTTGGAGTTTTGAGTATCCAACGCTACCGAGAAGTCCTCATATTTATCAACCCTGTCCACAAGTTTATGAGTAAGACCCGAGATATAATTCGACATCTTCTTACCCTTTAAGAAATTTCTTATCACATAACTCTAATAAAAATAATTTTTACCATCCAACCGCACACTAATAGAATGTAGAGAATCATCCCGTTCACTAGCCATGACGAACAACAACAAATATACCCAAGATATAAGAAACAAAGTAAACTTCAGAATGGCAAAAGTGAAACTAAACCTGTCAATACCGAGTCAAGCGAGAATCCGACCAATCACGAGTCAAACTTGAACTAAAAGCAAATCACGTCCAGATTCGCCAGAAAATCAAAATTGAACCGTATGGACAAAGCATAACCAATAGAGGACTAGTATGTTTGGAAGACTGAGTCAATAGAGAATCCAACCAATCACAAGTCAAATTTGAACTAAAAGCAAATCACGTCCAGATTCGCCAGAAAATCAAAATTGAACCGTATGGACAAAGCATAACCAATAGAGGAATAGTATGTTTGGAAGCAGCTGTTGGAACCAAACAATTAGGAAAAGAAAAGGCTTACATTGAAAAGATTAGTGTTCTACAAGAGATAAATATAACTTATATAGACTATAAGAATAATAAGGAAAATGACTATTCTATTCTAATATAATACAAATAATTATTATTACTTACAATTTTCACAGAAACTATTTTCATTTTCATCACCATCATCATCTTCTTCAAAAATTAAAGTTTTGAGGCTAACCTTTTTTTGAGCAATACTCAGGACTTCAAAAAGTCATTTTGGAGTGCTTATAGATAGTAATAAAATAACTAGAAGATCAAAAACAACCTTTTCATTCTTTTTCTTTCATTATCTTTTTTCTTTTAGAGGCATAGACACACAAATTGTGGTAATTCTTCCATGAACGGGGTGTCAATAGGGGTGCTAGTTAGCCAACCACTATAAATATAGTTAGTCAGTTACCTTCTCTATGCACAAATGTACTCCTTGACACAATCACTAGTGTTTGTAGACTTAAAATATTTCTTTTGATTTCCCTTTCTTTAAAATAATAAGGTGGTAACTCTGTGTCTTATGTGTTTTGTGTTTGTTTTTGTTCATTTTCTCTTCTTTAATTTTCTTTTTTGGGGTCGCCATGCATAAGCCCCATACATTGTTACTCTGGATAAAATTTGGTGTCATAAAGATATAAAATAACTTGAATGAGGACGTGAGTAAGGATTTAATAGATCTTAAGTTAGTAAAAGAAAAAGTCCTTGATCAAGTGAATTCATCCTTGGCTGACTGGATATTGTTTCCTATTTTATCAAAGGGTTTTAATTATTGCTTTCATGATAGATTTTATTTCCTTTTTTGTTTCTTATATGATTGTATCTCAATTAAAATTAAGTAATTCTAATTAATCAATTCAATGATGAAGCCTTATGTACCTGATTGAGATATCTTATGATGATCATAGGGTTGACCAATGTTAATTAATAGGAGGCAACCTAAATAAAAAATAAAAAAACGAAGAATTAAGGTTTATAATGATTCTTGTTTGAAGTTTTCAAACAATCATAGTTTCATTGGTGCAATGGGTGTGTAAGGTATTAGTAGCTTCATTTGATATAATCATACTCCTAAACTTGACTCTAGTATTGTAGACCATGACTATCGGTCCTTGAACCTATGCTTAGTTTAGTGACCAGTCAAATTGTAGTAATAGGTGACCTAAATGACTTAGGGTAAATAAAAGTTAGTGACGACTCTATAAAACTTAAAAGACAAATTAAGAAGCAGTAATCATTTTTGAATTATCATCCTTATCAAGGCATCGGATCCCTTTTTGCATGTGTTAACAACTTTGCGACTGTACTAGAACATTCGAATGTTTAGTCAAAAGATAAGTTCAAAACATCTTAAATGTCAAATTAGCATGGTCTTTGATTCTTCAACATTTTAATTGTTTGATTACTTTCATTTAATTATTAGATGCATGTGCTAAGGTTAATAAGACTTATGGGGTATATTTCATGCATACACTCACAACCCTATATTTGCGCTTGTCATTTTAGGATTAGATAAAGATATAGTAGGGTTTACTCTCATGAGGGAAGAGTTTCACATTGGTCCATGAAACATGTCCACTCAAATTTTTTCCTTTCTACTTAAAGCCTATGATAGGTAAGGATTGAAGACTACTAACCTAAGTGTGGGTGACAACAAAATAATTTGGGGACCTTGTGCATTTAGGGCACAAAGTTGAGCTTGCACATAAGAGCCTTAATTAAGTCCATGCCTTAGAACAAAGCCATATGATCCTAAATGAAAGATTTCCAATTATTGTTGATGGGTGGGTCTAATTGGTACCTACTTATATAACTTTTTTGATTAAAATATTTAAATAAAAAGCAATATTTTTGTAAGAAAAACTCTTTAAGTTGATTTTGATGATTAATGAGAGATCGAAAAGATAATCAGATATTAGGTTTAGGTCACCCTCTTTAGAAATACAACAAGAATGGAGTAAGGGGAAAGAACAAAGGATTAATGTTTTCCAAGTAAGAAGAAAAACGAAAGGCATAAAAACACGAATAAGGAAGCAATTGAAATAAAATAAAATAAAAAGTCTAAAATGAAGGGCAAGTAAGAAAATATATGTGACTAGAAGAAGGAAAGAGAATAACGTGGTTATTGATACCAAGTCACTGCAAACTAATATTATGTTGGATAAATAGTAAATATTGTATTGCCTTGTGAAATTGGCAAAGAGCCTATATAATACCTTTCAGTTGTACCTACCTTTGTAACATGTATTGGGAGTTTTATCATATCCAAACCACTAGGCCAAGCTAAACACTTTTCAAGATTTACATGTAAGGTAACAAATAAAAGATAATCAAAAGCATGTGACTTATCTTGATCTTTAGGCTCAAGATAATCTTATACCTACTAATCTGCCAATTAAATGACTAAATGAAAGCACTCCTTCATCCTTTTGCCCATTTATACCACATGCTTGAGAGTGATGGTTGTTCATAAGCTAATAAAGGCTAAGCACTATTAATGTCCAATCAACTTTGCAATACAAATAATCTATTCTAAATTTAGTGACTACCCAAAATCTTCATGGTTTGACTTTACTAATATATCCCTCTCCACCTTTACGTAATAACCTACCATGTCACTGATTAGCACACATCTAACATAAACAATGCCCATTACTAATTTATCAAAGAAAACATGGAGTTTCTTTGTAAGAACTCTTATAATCATTTCACACATTAACTAAGTCATGTGTCACTTCCCTATTTGTTCAACTATTATACTTCAAGTTATTTGTCTTGGGTAAGGCACCCATTGATTATCCTCAATCCTCAAGGGTTAAGTGACACTTTTGGTTATTAATTAAAATATTTCTTTTCCTTGCTCATTAATGTCTGAAATTTCCATCTAAGATCATTTTCTCTATTTTCTCTAGCCTTGATGTTTCATTTGTTGTGATTGCTGACCCCATTGACTGGGTTGGCTAATATGATTATTGTCAATCATCTTACTATTAAGTGTGTTAGTTCGGAGCATTTTAGCTTATATTAATTGACATTGCATAGAAAATCTTTCCTAATGGTATAAGGTTAATTAGTAATTGTTGTGTATATAGTCCAATCTTGCACTAGTGATGGCCAAACTATTTAGTAATGTGTCGAACGCTTCTTATCCCGGACTTGGTCATTATTGCTTTATAATTTCTTAACTATGCTTGGTCAATAATACTTTATAATGTTTGATTGATCGAGATATCAAACTAAATTTACTCATCATAAGTTATTTTCATATTCAAGTTGGTAATGAATCATGTCAAAGTGAGAAACACACATTTAATGAAGAATTCTGACCTTAATTTATTATCCAAGCAATACTATTATTATACCACTAGAAATTAATCAACAAATCACAAAGGCAGAAAAGTTAATTTATCCTATGTTTGAAGAGATTTTTGAATTTGAATTTATTTTGAATATAGAAAAGATCTAGTACAAAATTATATTAAAATTATTCAAATTAATCCAAATTCAAATCTCCTAAATCCGAAAAGCACTTACTCTCAAACAGAACATAAGAACAAAAACAAACACGAACCTAAGAAAACCAAACAAAAGACAACAGCCAAAGAACTTATGGAGCGCCCACACTTAGAAAACATTGAATTATTTAAGAAGCTGGAAACAAGTGGGGTAGCTACCGCAGGTGCACCTCGATATAATAAACTATGGCAGAGCCATCAACCATAGTCATATTAATAATGTATATATGAACTGCCAAGCGGGGACCTTTATTCCTGCCGGCCTGAAATGGTTAAGGACAGTCACGGGGCACGTCCTTGGCTTCACCAAGTTTGCCCAAGCACTGTCTTTCAACAGTACTGCCTTTTGCGGGCTAACCAGATGACTCTTCATGCGTATTGACATATCAACAGATCGCTTTATGAACCGCAATAATCCTGAGCCAGAAATGGCCAATGCATGCATGGGGAAATCGCATCAATGGACTCGCGTTAGTAATTCCTTTCATTTGTAAAAGTACGTAACAGTTTCTATCGTTTCTCAGACAGGCGCCGCTGGCCAGCTAGCTACCTTCTGTGCATGAGATGCGCTGTCAAATTTAATTGCACAAATACACTGAACTGGGCGGTAGGTAGATCCATCACAATTAATTTTTTTCCCCTCAGTTGATCACACGGATGATCTCCCCAGTCTTTACTGTTCATGTTCAAAAATTTTAGTACAATTTTAAAAAATAAACTTTCATTTATAATAGGGAGGAGTATGAGTATGTGGATGGGTGGGTTTCATGCTAAAAATCTAAAATATTGTATTCTTACCTTGCGTTCAGAGCATGAATCACAGGTCTTAAAATTAGATTTATGTGAGTGTAGAGATAAAGCATAATGTAGAATTGTATTCTCCTCTAAATTCACACAATTTCAAATCCCAAACTAAAAACTCATACTCACAAACAAAACCTTTACCATAGGTTTAGGAGCATAGATTTAGGCCTTGTTTGAAATTCAAAAAATATTAGGGAAAGGAAAAAGAAAATACAAAGGAACCCTCATTTTTATGTTTGGTTATGAAGAAAAAGTATACCTACTATCCTAGGAATCTTTAGAGTAAAGTAAGGGATTCTCAATTCTCCTAAAAGTGTATGATCCACACCCGATCTCTATCAGCGTTGAGGTATTAATAAAACCAAGTATATTGTTTAAAGAAACCTATTGTAAGGATAGCTTTGATGCCCGCCTCATCAAACTGTTTGTTGAACAGTTTAGCTAGTCACATAAACAAGGTTTTACAAAGAGTGGAACAAAAGAGTTCCAAGGTAAGCCAGGAGGCAAGCAAGTTGTCGTACAACACGACATGTTGTCCTAATGGTATCTAGGGCCATCTAGAACCGGAATCTAGGATCATCTAGAACAGGTATTTAGGACCATCGAGAACTTTAAATTTTATAAAAAAGAAAAATAAGAAAAAAACTAATGATGAAATTACACTACCCGATAACAAAAGAAGGCAAATATCATCATTCAGGATTAATGTCTTGTGTAATCAATTTCAATAAACCATACCTTGTATGTTATGACGTTGAATTACAGTCTCTAGCTGCTATGAATCTATTAATAGGGTGTGAGCCGAAAATAAATGGCTATAGTAAGTCTACTCTTGCTCCTACCATAAACACCTCTTAAAGAGACATATCATTCACTGCAAGCCCTCCTATACCCTTGACTCTTTCATATGGAAATATATTACCAGAGAGTGAGGTCTATGCTCATATATTTCGAGCTTTCTGTAACGCCCCGCATGAGTATAGAAAATTTTAAAAGACTAAACTAAAGAAGAATCTAGAACACTCCAAATTTATGAAGAACACTCCAAAGTATCCTAGAGTGATCAAGAACTGTGGAGAACTCTCTAGAGTGTCCTAGAGTATAGTAGGACCTACTAGATATTTCTACATTGTATTGGAATGCACATATGCTAGAACCTTCTTTTTAAATATCTAGATGAATAGTCTAGAAGATGGATCTAGGCTGTTGATTAAAATTGATCACCGCTGTCCATTGAGGAGGTGGAAGTGTATAAATAAGAGGAGGCCTCATTTGGCCAAACTAATCCTCAAAACATAAAATTATTGCAAAGCATTCTCCAAGCAATACAAGAGTCTTCATTCTCTCAAACTTTCTACCTCTCTCTTGTCAACTTGGTGTCCATCTAGCAGGTTAGGTTGACTTAGCATCACAGTCAGTGTGAATATTACTAAGTGTCGGCATGGTTGGCTTAGAGAAAGATCTAAGGTCATGACAGCGTGGTATCAGAGCTTGGTTCATCGGGGGAGTGAACATCAAAGAAGAAGGCACCATGTCAAGCATCGTGGAGTTGGAGAACCGTGTTGAGGATCAAAGGGGAAAGGACACCAACCCTGCTAGAAAGAAGGCTTGAGGCACTATCAAAGTCCGTGGGGACCATTTTTCTACTTTGGAGGGATGGGTTGCCCTCTTGGAGAAAACTATTGGTGAAGCTTTACCCTGACTTGAGAGGGTGGAAGATGACTTGGAAGCACTAACAAGTCATTCAATGGAGAAGTTTGACCAAACGAAGGAAGAACTTGACTCCATCACATACACCAAGGAGGGACAAGCCAAATGTGTGGACACCCTAGAAATGAAGGTGATGTATGCTATTAGCAACATACAGGCCCAACTAAATTCCCTCAAGGCATCAATTGAGGCAAATAAGGGACAGTCGACATTCAATGCTAGTACTAGTGGGATCAAGGATGTCCCCAAGGTTGACTTGCCCAAGCCAATGGAGTTCAAAGGCATTCGAGATGCTAAAGAGGTAGAAAACTTCCAATGGTAGGTGGAGGGGTACTTTGAAGGATTAGACCTTGGGGAGGAACAAGTCAAGGTACGAACTACTTCTTTATTTTTCTCTGATAATGTTATTCTTTGGTGGCGTAGGAAACACAACGATATGGAGAAAGGGTTATGCTCCATAAATACTTGGGAGGATTTTAAGAAGGAGTTGAAGAGGCAGTTCTGTCCAAAAAAAGTGGTCTATGAGGCGAGAAAGAAGCTTAGACATTTTAAGCGTAAGATCATCATCATTGACTATTTTATGGAATTAACAACTCTCATGCTTCAAATCCCTAACCTAGCTATTGAAGATCTCCTCTTCCCCTTCATCGATGGTATCCAAAATTGGGCTAAGAGAGAGTCACAACGACGAGGAGTAATGGATGTGGATGAAGCCATTGTTGTGGCAGAGTCCTTTATGGAGTACCAATGAAATGAACACCCCAAGTCAAAGAATTCCAAAGGGAACACTGAAAAAGGTGGGGGAGATAAGGGAAAGCAGCCGACTAAGGGAGGAAATTTCAAGTCCCCCTCAAGGAAAGAGTTTGAGGATAAAAAGAAGAGCTCTACAAAGGCTATCAGTTGCTTTGTGTGAAAGGGTCCTAAGCTTGGATCCTTGGCATCTATTGTGTTGACTTCTTGAGTTTAATCCCTGGTTTTAATAATGACAAACCATATGTTACTAATGTGTGTGTCTAGTACTTGAACATGTCATTAACTCAGAACACACACATGAGAAAGGATTGATAGAAGCCTGAAAGACATAACGATCATACTGTCTGGTGTGTTTCATGATCAAAAGAATAAAAGAAGAAGAAGACATTTATTTTTCTTTGTAAATGTATTTAGTTTTTCTATTTAGGCTTGTAATAATTGATGCATATAATGCATAATAGGACTATAAGCTCAATAAGGACCATAGGATCAATCAAAGGTCAAAGACAGTCTTTAGGACTGACTTCGGTCGACCAACGCTAGGTTTTTTAGGCTTAGTCAAAGAGCCTTGACCTTAGAGGGACGCTAAGTCCCTGCACTTCATTTAAGGAAAATAATAGGGGTAAAATATAACATAAGTTGAAAATTGAAAGGTATTCGGGCTATCGAACCTTGGCATTGAAAAAACTTCGGACGACTAAACGTAGGGAAAGTCAAAATGTTGTCCTAGCTTCGGACGATGGAACTTATTTGAACTAAACGTCCACGGTTGACTGAACCTGAGTGTTGACTTTTCCCAGCATCCTCAAGTACCCAAACTTCAAGTTTATTTTGAGCTCAGGCGACCAAATATTGAAGTTCGGCAGACCGAACTTCTGATCAAGCGACCGAACCTCGAGTAGATTGGAAAATCACCTAGTTCAGCCACCCAAACCTGTCCACGGGCACCCGAACTTCAAAAATGCTTTTTTGCTTATGTGTCTATTCTGGTGACCAAACCTATGGCTCGGTAGACCGAAACTCTCGAGTTGCCCAACTTTTACTGCGAGTTAATTAGGGCAAATTAGGGTTATTTTTGTTAAACGCATTTAAAATAATTTTAATAATTCTCCTAATGTCCCCAGCAGTCATAATTTTTGGCATATCTATAAATATGAGGTCATTTGCAAAATTAAGATATAATTAGGGTATTTGATTAGCCAAAATTTTCTCTGAATTTTTGAGAGCCCCTCTTCATACTCAAAGCCAAAATACTCACCCATTGTCTCTTTTTCCAAATCTAGCTTGTTAAGAGTATTTTTAAGTGATTCTAAATTGTTCCACTTGCTAAAACTCTCAATGTGTTGATTGTGCATTTGATTTTTTTGATTGAGAGTTTAGCCAAAGTTTTTCCCCCTCGTTTAATTAATAAACAGATTTTGTGGGGAAAAATTTTAGCTAGTGAGTCTTTGCATCATTATTGCAATACTTATTAAGCTTGTCTTTTGATTGTGCAAAAATTATTTTGACAAGCTTATACTAAAAATATCTCTTGTGCTAGATTTTTGAGAAAATCATTTTTGAGATAATTTGATTACACTTGTTAGGTATCTTTGAAACCATACTTGTGATTGAGATACTTTGATATATTATTTCAAAGACTATTTGAAAATACACTCTTGCAATTGATTGCCTATTGACATTAGATTGAGTGTTATTACACATCGTTGCACTGAGCTTATAGTTCTTATCTATTTTAGGTGCATTGATTATTACTTGTGCATACTGGTACAAATCTGCTTGTTGGAGAAGCACTTATTTTGCACACAATTTGTATTGTTCATTGATTGTATTCCAGGTGTGGTTTTAGGGGGTATTGATCTAACCCATAAGGATTGGTAGGGTCTTCTCCACCCTGTAAGGAGAGTGGGTAAAGGTTGAGGTCAACCCTGGTGTAATTTGACCTAGTTGTAACTAGTGCCGCTCCACCTGTTAAGTGAGCATTAGTGATAATCTTTGGGCTTCTGAGCCAAGGCAGGGACGAAGGCAGTATTGGCCGAACTCCGATAACATATCATGTGTCAACTTTATAATTCTGCAATTTATTTACTGCACATGTATGGTATTTTCATTAGATTGTGAATGTTGCACATGATTTAATTTTTGCATATCATTATCTGCAAAATTGGTATATGATTAGAAAGGCCCTAGGTTGTGTATTACTAATATTTGGTTAAACCTAGGAAGAAGTTTTTTTTTTAAATACCAATTCACCCCCCCCCTTTTTGTAATACACTAATTCCAACATATTGTGCAAGAATGTGTAGCCCAAGATAACCAAGAACAAGCTATGAGTCATGTTGGATCTCTACGGCTCCTTAACGCTCTGAGGGCCAAGCCACATGGAACTAGTAACAAAGGACTTCTGTATATTGAGGCAATAATCAATGGGAGGTCGACCCAAGCTATGGTGGACACAAGCACCACCCATAATTTTGTCACTCCAGAAAAAGCCATGAGGATTGGTTTAAAGGTGTTGAATGGAGATGGATGGATTAAAACAGTCAATGCTGGTGCTAAACCTATATATGGCATAACTAATGGCATTGAGGTACATCTTGGCACGTGGAAAGGGACCGTGGACTTCTCAATTGCCCATGTGGATTACTTCAAGGTGTTACTCAGTATGGACTTCTTAAGGAAGGTAAATTTGGTTCCAATACTATATTGCGATACAATGTGTATCTTAGAGAAGGATTCTCCATGCATGGCTCCCATGTCCACCACACCAACTAAGATATTGTCCACCATACAGGTTAAGAAGGGGTTAAATAAAGGAGAATGCACCTACCTTGTAGCCTTGAAAGACAATGACCCTGTAACAAATGGAAGTAAGGAACTTCCTGACATTATCAAGGAAGTCCTTGAAGAGAACAAGGATGTAATGCCACCGGAGTTTCCTGAGTGGTTACCACCCAAGAGAGAGGTGGATCATAAGATTGAGTTGGAGCCTGGTGCAAGGCCACCTTCCTTAGAACCTTACTGTATGACACCAACAGAATTAGAGGAGCTACAGAGACAGCTGAAGGGATTATTAGATGCAGGTTAAATCTGACCGTCAAAAGCACCTTATGGGGAACTAGTCTTATTCCAAAAGAAGCATGATGGATTTTTGAGATTATGCATTGACAATCGGGCCCTTAATAAGGTAACTGTAAAAAAAAAATCCTATTCCTTTGATAACTGACTTGTTTGGTAGGCTTGGGAAAGCTAAATACCTCTCAAAGGTGGATCTAAGGTTGGGATATTATCAAGTTCGAATCACGGAGGAAGATGAACTAAAGACCACCTGCGTAAGTATGGCTCATTCGAATGGTCTGTAATGCCTTTTGGCTTAACCAACACTTTTGCCACATTTTTCACCCTCAGGAATGAAATTTTCCACCCATATCTTGATGAATTCGTAGTAGTATACTTAGATGACATATTCATCAATAGCAGCACATTTGAGGAGCATGTCAACCACCTACGAATTGTGTTCAAGGTATTAAGGGAAAATGAATTATATATCAAAAAAGAGAAGTGCTCATTTTCTCGAGAAAAAGTACACTTCCTTGGACAGGTAATCAAGGCAGGAACCCTAAGAATGGATGAAGCCAAAGTGGAAGCTATCAAAGAATGGGAGCCACCCACCAAAGTCTCCGAGCTACGATTGCTCCTTGGGGTGGTAAACTACTATTAGCAGTTCATCAAGGGCTACTCAATAAGAGCAGCTCCTTTGATTGATCTCCTATAGAAGGCTAAGGTGTGGAATTGGTCTGAGAGGTGTCAAAATGCCTTTGAAGACTTAAACGAAACTATAATGGAAGAGTCAGCTTAGCTCTTCTCGATTATACGAAGATGTTCGAGGTGCACATGGATGCTTTCGACTTTGCCATCGGAGGAGTGTTAAGGTAAGAAGGACATCAGATTGGCTATGAGAGCCATAAGCAAAATGAGACGGAGTGATGTTACACAGTATAAAAGAAGGAAATGATAACTATGGTGCATTGTCTTCGCACTTGGCGCCACTTCATACTTGGCTCTCATTTCATGATAAAAACTGATAATCTAGCCACTAGCTATTTCTAGTCCCAACAGAAGTTAACCCCTAAGCAAGCTGGTGGCAGGATTTTTTGGTCGAGTTTGATTACAAGCTTGAATACAAACCCGACAAAGCAAATGTTATGGTTGATGCAATAAGTTGCAAAGCAGAGTTGGCTGCCATCACCAAGGCTAGAGGTGATACCCTTGACCATATCAAGGAAGGAATGGAACATGATCCTATGGCTAGAAATTTGATTGGGATTGTCAAAGATGGTAATAAAAATAGATTTTGGTTTGAAGATAACATCCTTTACACAAAAGGACGAAGGATTTATGTCCCCAAATGGAACAACTTGAGGAGAAGCCTTATCAAGGAGCGTCATGACACGAAGTGGGCTGGTCATCCTAGACAGCATAGGACTTGTGTGCTCCTTGAATCAACCTACTACTGGTCACAAATGTAGGATAAGATAGAGCTATATGTGAAACTTGTCTTGTGTGCCAACAAGATAAGGAAATGAATACGTTACCTAGGGGCTTGTTAGAAACATTACCAATACAAGAGCGGCCAATGGAGAGTTTATCCATGGACTTCATCTCTGCATAACCAAAGTCAGAAGGGTTTGGTTCCATCTTAGTAGTGGTGGACAAATTCTCTAAATATGCCACATTCATACTGGCTCCAACAGATTGTTCAGCTGAAGAGGAAGCTAGGCTTTTCTTCAAGAATATGGTAAAATATGTGTTGTTGTCGAGGACTATCATAAGTGATAAAGATCCTCACTTCACTGGATGACTATGGAGGGAGTTGTTCCAGCTCCTTGGCTTAGAGTTGCAATTCTCCACAAGCTTCCACCCACAAACGGATGGACAAACAGAAATGGTGAATGCTTTGTTGGAGTGCTACTTAAGGAACTTTGTGAGTGCCAACCAAAAGGATTGGGCATGACTCCTTGATGTGACATAATTTTCATATAACTTAGAAAAGAGTGAATCAATGGGTCACAACCCATTTGAGATTGTCACTGGACAACAACCACTTACACTCCACACTATTAATGTAGCTTATAAGGGGAAAAGCCCAGGGGCACACCACATGGCTAAGTTTTGGAAGGAGCAAACATAAATAACCTACTCTTACCTTAACAAAGCCATGAGAAGGATGAAGAAATGGGCGGATGCAAGGAGGCAACTAGTGGAATACTGAGTGGGAGATATGGTTATGGTCAAATTGTTTCTGCAACAACTTAAGGCCTTCAAAAAGGTGCAAAAGGGATTGACTAGGAAATATGAATGCCCATTTCCTATAACAAGGAGGGTGGGGAAAGTTTCTTACAAACTTGAACTACCTCCTAACTTGAGGAACCATCCAGTATTCCATGCAAGCCTGCTGAAGCTGTATCATATAGACATAGAAGATCCAATAAAAAATGACTCAAAGAGAGCACCTCCTACAGTAACTAAGTCCTTTGACATGGAGGTTGAGGAGGTACTCAGCGATCGAGTCATGTGAAGGAGGGGGTGCCGCTATGCACCCAATATCTGATTAAACGGAAGGGATTTTCAGAGAGCAAAGCTAGCTGGGAAACACAAGAAGACCTTTGGCACTTCGAAGACCACCTACGATGATACAAGGAAGCAATGAGGACGCCACTCGAATAGGTGGGAGAGAGAATAACATCTCGCACGAGTACAAGAAATTTTAAGAGGCTAAATTAAAGAAGAATCTAGAACACTCTAGATTTATGAACATTTCTCCAAAGTATCCTAGAGTGATTAAGAGCCCTGGAGAACTCTTTAGAGTGTCCTAGAGCATAGTTGGACCTACTAGATATTTCTACATTGTATTGGAATGTACATATGCTAGAACCTTCCTCGTAAATATCTAGATGAATAGTTTAGAAGATGGATCTAGGCCATTAATTCAAATTGATCACCACCGTCCATTGAGTAGGTGGAAGTGTTTAAATAGGGGGCGACCTCATTTGGCCAAACCAACCCTCAAAACATCAAAGTATTGTAAAGCATTCTCCAAGCAATATAATAGTCTTCATTCTCTCAAACTCTCTAGCTCTCTCTTGTCAACTTCGTGTCCATCTAGCAGGTTAGGCAGCGTGAATAGTGTCGGCACGGTTGTCTTAGAGAAAGGTCTAAGGCTATGACATTTAGTTCAAGTAGTTGAAATCTATGATGTAGTTGAAATAACAACCCTATCAATCGGAATATATATATATATATATATATATATATATAATAACAACCCTATCAATCGGAATATATATATATATATATATATATACTGAATGCAAGAAGGAGGAGATGGACAGGACTCGCGTATCCTTAGAAGATATATCTATCAAACTCTCTTCATTAATAATGCAAGATGGTAAGATTGAGATCGAGCCAAGAACAGACAAAAAGAGAAAAAATAAAAAGCGTAGTTATCCATTTGACCATATCACTGCAGTCAAATTGTCAAGCATAGAGATGCAACCATTCCTTGTTGTTCATGATGTCCATAAGCTTTATACAACTGGTCTTTTGATGGTTATGTCTATAGGTTAAGATATATCTTCAAAGGAATTTAGGATGATTGAGTAGTCTTCACTGAAGTAGGTCTCAATACACTCTTTATTTGAAGATAGATCTTCACCGGGCGTAACCTTAAAGACACTAGCTGCATAAGGCTTATGGACATCATCAATCAGAAAGATCTTTATATCAGCAACAAGGAATGATTTCATCTCCCTGCTTGACTGGTTGACTATGGTGATATGGTCGAATGGATAGCTATGCTTCTTTTTTTTTTTTTTTTATCATTTTGGCTATTTTTGGCTCGATCTTAATTTTATCGGCTTGCATTAATGAAGAGAGTTGGATAGATATATCTTATAAGTATACGTGAGTCATATCCTTCTTGTCCTTATTGCATTTGGTATAGATTATGATTGATAGGGTTGTTATTTCAACTACGTACATCATAGATATCAGCTACTTGAGTTTAGCTTGAAAAATTGGAGCATAGACCTCACTCTCTGGTAATATATTTCCATCTGACGAAGTCAAGGGTATTGCAGGGCCTGTGGTGAATGATATATCTTCTTAAGTGGTCCATATGGTAGGAGCAAGAGTAAACTTACTATAGTCGTTTATTTCCAGGTAAGCATACTCTATCAATAGATTTATAGCCGCTAGAGAGAGAGTAGTTAAACATCATAATAGATAGGGTATGGTTTATTAAAATATATTGCACAAGACATTAATCATGGATGATGATTTTTGCCTTCCTTATTTCTATCGAACATAGCAAACAATTTGATATCGGGAAGTGTAATTTCTTCATTAGTTTTTTTCTTCCTTTTTTTTTTTTTTTGTATAAGTTAAAGTTCCCAATGGTCCTAGATGCTTATTCTAGATGGTCCCGGATACTACTTCTAGATGGCCTTGGATACTATCAAGATAGGAAGTCGTGTTGTATGAAAGTTGGTTCACTTCCTCCTACCTTACCCTAGAACTCTTTGGTTCCACTCTCTGCAACAACCTGTTTTTGCAACACACTAAACTGTTCAACTAACAGTTCAATGAGGTGAGCATTGAAGCTATCCTTATGATAGGTTTATTTAAATAATATACCTGAGTATATTAATACCTCGATGCTGAGAGAGACCGATTCACTACAAAAGAACTGATTTTTAGTGACAAACACATTAGTGACGAATTCAATTTCGTCACTAGTATGTTCGTCACTAAAAATCAGAAAATAAGGAGCGAAAACATTTTTTGCGCAAAAAATAATCCAGGAAAATATTAGTGACCATTTCTTGGGTATTAGTGACGAATTAAATCCGTCACTAAAAGATAAACATTAGTGACGATTAAATAACTGTTAGTACTATTTTTTTAAGAAAATAAAAAATGTTAAGTTTAGAGTATTAGTGACGAATTTGTAGGTTCGTCACTACTAGGCCATTATTAGTAATGGATTTGACAACCGTCACTAATACTTCTTTTTTTTTTAAAAAAAATGAAAAAAGTTAAGTTCATAGTATTAGTGATGACTTTGTAAATTCGTCACTATTGATCCCTCATTAGTGATGAATTCGAGAACCGTCACTATTACTTTCTGTTTTTAAAAAATAAAAAATTTTAAGTTCAGAGTTTTTATGGCGAATTTATAAATTCATCACTATTGGTCCCTTATTAGTGACAGATTTAAGAACCGTCACTAATACTTCCATTTTTTTAAAACAAATAAAAAAATTTAAGTTCAGAGTATTAGTGACGATGTTGTAAATTCATCACTAATAAGGAACCAATAGTGACGAATTTGTAGATTCGTCACTAGTACTTAAAAAAAAAAAATTTATTTTAAGTTTAGAGTATTAGTGACGAATTCACAAATTTGTCACCATTGGTCCAATATTAGTGACGAATTTCTAGATTCGTCACTACTAGGCCATTATTAGTGAAAAATTGTGGACCGTCACTAATGTTACATTATTTAAAAATAAAAAAAATTAGACGAAGAGTAGTAGTGATGGTTTTGAAACCGTCACTAATGCCCAAAAACTCTTATCCCTTCCCATGGGGTATTTCCCCACACTTTCCCCTGCTCCTCGCTTTTCCCTCCTGCTCTAACTGGCTCCTCCTCCTCCCCTCCTACTCACACGAACCTCTCTCCCAGTCTCCCACTACTCTCAGCCTGGTGTGCGTTGTTGGCCGGACGTCTTAGGCTTCATTGGAGCCCTAGCGAACTCACAACCCCCGTCGAACCCCTTTCCCAATCTCTCACTGTTCCTAGCTGACTAACGACCTTCTCGCTGCACATCTTGGGTTTGGTCGGAGCCCTAGCCAACTCGCAACCCATGTCGAACCCCTCTCCCAATCTCTTGCTACTCCCAGGTATCTGTTGAGACCTATACGCCTATTTTGTATTCCAGAAATATTTTTGCATTCTGTTGGTGCTTTAGGGTATCTATTTCTGTCTTGTTTCTACTTTTGCTACTGCATTTATTATTTTTTATTTTTGAATTTTTGTGTGTAAAATAGTAGGAAATCATTTCATTCACATATGCTTTATTTGAGATTTTGTTTTGATTTTTGAAGGGTCCAAAATTGGAACACTTCATAAGTAAAAAAAATTCACTTTGTTGGAATTGTTTTAGGAAATGGCCTGCAATGTTGTTCCTTTCGGTGTTCATAATTGGAAAGAAAATTAATAAAAGTTTTTGTGGCCAAAAGAGAAAACACTAGATAATAGACATTTTGTTTTTTGGTTTTTATTTTTATTTTCACTTATTTTTTACTACAAGGCCATGGTCTTTGGGTTTTGAATTTGGGGTTATAGGAAATACAAGAAAATCCAGTACAATTTTATTTTGTGTGGATCCAAATTCACAAAAATTCTAAATCAATGGCTGGAACTTGATGATCCCAAATGCAGCATAAGCATTTGGTTTTATAATTTTTCAGCAGTTAAGAAAGTGCTGATTTGTACCGACAATTTACCTGTGCTATACATTCTTGGAAACCTTTTGAGATTTATGATGTTTACAACGTGGATGAAAAAATGAGTAGTTCATCATCTACGCTCACATTCAAAGTGACCATTTCCACATTAGTTCATGCCACATAAGGAGTTGTTTTCTTATTATGGTATGAAGCAATGTATTAGGTTTCTGTAAAACCCTAGACTCCACCAAAAAGGAAGTTTGTGTTCATCTTCATTGCCCATCAGAGTGGCTGGTATCGAGTTTCCTGAAATAAACTTCAAAAAAATAGATTAGGGATTGAACTTCAATTTGCCATAAATGAGTAGTCAATAGCCTCTGAACTTTATTTACTGTGTGATGATGACTCAGGTTTTAAGAATTATAACTGTAGTGACCAAATTGAGGATTTCTAGCCCTTTCTTAGTTTGTAATCTCTCTTTCTGCTTCCTTAATATATTTCTTTTTCCATAAAGAAGTGGAATAATCTTAAGTACTCTTAAATCTTTGAAATGATAACATTCAATCCATTATGACAACATGAAAGTCATAAATCTAATATGTATAATTGTTCAGCTTTGTCCATTCAGACAGATCATGCACTGTATCCGTATCTTTTTCCCTTTGATTTCCTTTTTACAGTATTGAAGGTGAAGGCTACCTTCAGCCCCTCATAGGAGTCCTAATTATAAGCACTAGGTGTCCTTAGGAGGTGCACCAACCAATTGCCACCCATGGCTGAAACACACTCACTCATCTTTGACTTCATAAATTATTAGATATACCAAAATTATTTACCTTCTGTAGTAGTTTCCCAGGATCAAATTTGTTTCATTCACAGTGAAAGTTCCATTTATTTCATCACATGTGTGTATTTATTTCATCAGTGACTATAATGTTTGCACTTTTAAGAGGGACTTTGATTATTTATATTGAATATTAGGTCTTTAATTAATCTACATAATTATTAGGTTTTGCATCATTTTGAATATTCATTTGTATAACTTTATTAGTAAGAAATATGTTAGCTGGTTTCATTTATCATATGTTATTAAAGTGAATAGGTAAACATTTTTTTAATTTAGCTTTTTTTCATACATAATTGATTTCTTCTAAAACCTAGGATAGTGTAATAATATTTAATGTATAATTGTTTTACGTCCAAAAATTAATACATCAAAATTTTAAACTTTTAAGTATTTCACTTATAAAACAAAATGCAAATGTAGAAGGAAGAATTCAACAAAGTTTTTGATTGTGTTTCTTAAAGGGTTACCTCTAATTTATCTTTTATTGGAACCTATTACGGGTTCGATTAATTCATCTTGATTTATAATGAGGTAAAGGCTCGAAGGGTTCCAGTCACCTAAGTTTTCGCGTTTAAAAAAATATTATTTTTAAATAAAAGTATTAATAACAAATAGTGACAAATCTATATATGTGCTAGATATACAAAAATATATTTAACAGCAGAAAAGACAAAAAAATGCAATATTTATAAATATAGAGAATGCTAATATTAATATATATATATATATATATATATATAACAATATAAATGAATGGATACAACCTTCCGTAAAAAAAAAAAAAAAAGACCTAACAATATTTTGAAAACTGCTAAAGAAGACGAACTCACTTTAAATATTAATATATATATATATATATATATATATATATATATATATATATATATTATGGTATGAATTAGCGTGAAGGCAATGCATTGTATATATGAAATCAAGGCCTGATTCAAGTTAAAAGTAGTTAAATGACAATGAAAACAAAAAAAAAGATCAAATCAAATTAGATAATTAATATAGTTGATTGGTTTATATTTTTAAATGTCTAATAAATCAATTATAATATATATAATATATACAATTAGAAAGACAATGAGGCTACTATATGAGTTTTGAAGAGATTGTTGGAGTTCATTTCGAGTTTTATTTTATTTTAATTAAAATTATTTAAAAATAGTTCGGATGGAGCTTTATTTTCCAAATTGAACCACTGAAATACATGCTTGTGTTGAACGCTAACAACATGACTGATACAGTACATTGTGAATTGCATGCTGGTAGTGGAATTAGGTTCTCGCATGCTTAAACTCACTGGTATCTGCATGATGCGTATTATTGTGATTTGTTCGCTTGAATCTATCAAGTTTAAGTGCAGGAATATTTTGGGAAATGTTCAATTTATAGATGACATGCTGCTAAAATTTCGTTAAAGTTTGTCCATAATAAAACTATGTACAAAGAAATATATGCATGATCTGTTAAAACTTAAAGTCATTCTAACTCGTGTCTCTCACATGTTGAAATTCATAAGAAAAGAGACGATCTTAGACTTATAATTGAAAATAAAAAAGACTTGGCTAAGAACAACAATCGTAAGTGTACAGTGGAAGGTCAAGAACTAAATGGAATATGAAGTAAAATGCCAAATTAATTACTACCATTTCATGTATTCATTAAAGCTTAGACCCATCCAAGAACGGTTACTATACATTCATTCCTAATCGTACATGTGAGACAAATCAATTGTTATATACCAATTGATTATTAGTCATACTATGTTGACTAATAATCACTTGAACATGTTAATGATTTGTTTCACTTACGATTAGTAATGTTTGTATTTCAACCATTCTTGGATTGTCCAATGTGGATGGTTCAAGAAGTTGTATTTACATTGTTGTCATCGTTCAGGCTTTGTCAATTGACATTATATATTCTGAGTGTGTCTCTACTTGTGTTCTCTAGGTACATAACGGGGTGTCATGACTATTTGTTAGTGATGGAAAACTAGCAAAATTTTCACTTCCCCCATCTTGTGTACTTGGAGAGCCATGGGGAGATGTTGCCGAAATTTATAACGACTACGACGAATGAATTTGAGCGATTGATTGTAATGTAAATGCAACATTCCTGAATGGGATAGGATCCGTACCTTTCAGAGTATGAGGGTTGATTATAGGATTCACGATGTTACGATGGTTGATTATATGATTCACGATGCATGCATGATAAACATTATGAGAATGTTAGCTTTACTATGATCCCAAGACGGGGGGGTGAATTGGAATTTTAAAAATTTAATCCTTAGGTCAATCTCCTAGCACCAGTATATTCACAACCCTATGGTTAATCTAGTGCAAGTAAAGTAAGTGCATACCAAAAAGTAAATAATGCAATTTAATCAGTCACACAAGCACCAGAAAGCAGTAAAAAAAGGGTGACACGCTGAAATGTTATCGACGTTTGGCCAATTGCCTACGTCCCTGCCTTGGCTAACAAGCACAAGGATTACCACTATAACTTGCTCACTTAAAAGGGTGGAGCGGTACCGATACAAACCAGGTCAATTAGCACAGGGCTAACCTTAACCTTTACAACAATCCTTACCAGGCTGGATTACCACCCCCTCAGGCCACTTTTGGAATCACTTAGATTTTACAATCAAATGGAACAACAGAAAATTTCTTTCACATAAAGCAGATTTGTACCCAAATGCGTTCAATCACATACACCACGAATGATTTAATACATAAGCTCAGTGTAGTCTATATAGTTCAACTCTCAAATGTATTTTCTATCAGTGTAATGGGTATGTGAGAGTATCAAAAAAAATATGTGTATCTAAAAATATTCAATCAAATGTGTTCACACAAGATGTCAAATGAGTCTCAAGTATGTCAATCAGTAGAATGTCTCAATCACGAATTTAACGCATTTGCTCGGTTTGCAAAAGATATGTAATCTTTGTATTCAAAAAATAATATGTGAGTGAATAAATATTGCACAAAGATTAATATCACAAACACAAATATCTCTTGACAAGTATATCAAATATAAATCACACAAGAAATTTGAGTAAGTTTAGAAAACGTTTTGCAACCCAAAACAAATACAAAACTTCATAAGTTATTGCAACAAAAATGCAACATTCGAAAGTTCAATAAAAGTCTTCTTAGGATAGGCTTATTAGCAAAGCCCCCTAAGAGAACTTAGGTTTTGCTCTCGTAAAAATCGAATCACTCAAACAGGAATGGGAGAGCAAATCTCTTTGCACAAAACACTCAATACACTTATAAAGGATTGGGAGAGATGTAGAAAGTAAGATTGAGTGGTTTTTCAGAGAGTGTGAAAAATAAAGAGATTTTTTGGCTTAAGAAAAAAATTTTGAATTTTGTATCTTAATCAAGTTCCTATTTTCCCAAATGAAGGGGTATTTATAGGCACCCCATGAAATATAACCGTTAGGGACATAGCCGAGATTATTAGAAACGTTTAATGATGTTTTAGCAAATTTAACCCTGTTTAAAATATTTTAACCACGGTAAAAAGTTAGGGCAACCCAAGAGGATCAGTCAACTAGAAACCTTTTCGGTCGACGGAAGTTCATATGGTTCGGTCGACCGGGCCATTTTTGAACTACTTAGACGATCGACCAGGAGAAGGTGATTTTTTCAATTCACACAGTTTGGTTGACCAGAGAAAAATGAATTGAGCCTCTTGGTCAACCGAACCGTTAGGCCAACTCCCGAGGACCCTCGATCGACAAGGTTGGTGTAATACAAAATTTACTCGATCGATCGAAAGGTCAAAATGTGTGTGCTTATTACAAACCAAAGACCCTAATTTACTATTACTAACCAATTATGCAGGAGAAACACATATTACAATCATGAATATAAATTGGTCTTCAATCTTCACTTGCTTTACGTGCATCTTGATCTTGACAAGTTTAGGTTCCTACACAAAGTCTCAAACACTCATTAGAAACAATGAGTATTTGTCATAATCAAAACTGGGCGTGACCTATAAAGTCATCATTCTCTCCCTTTTTGATGATGACAAATACGATCAACAAAAATATAGGTTAAGCCTCAAAGGGCTCTCCCTATCAATATGCATCATATTTATTTTTAACCAAATTATTTTACCCATTATTTTTGCCCTTTTCCATCTCCCCCTTTTGGCAACAGCAAAAAAGGGCCATATGAGTTAATACTCTAGGCAATGGGTAAGTATTACATTTATACATGATGAATTTTAGAAAGATTTTAAAAATTTTTGAAGAGTGTTGTTTGTAAATCGGGCTTTCCAAAATAAATCCTATATAAGTGTAACCTCTTTGAGTTTAAATATGTCCTAACAGTTTATCCACAACTACTTAAACAGTCCAGTAATGTCTAACAAGCAAATAAAATTTCAATATGATCATGAAGTGGACAAAAAGTGCATCACAAATGATAATCATTATACATTACATTCAATATGATTATGCAATAAATACAATGCATGTGCACACTATCAATAATCAGCTTTCATAAAGTCTAAAGCAAGAAGGCAAGTCAACAATAATATTAGTTGTTAAGATTTAGAAAGTTCTCATTTGAGTGCTCCCACTAAATTTATGCAATTTATGAAACATCTAAGGAGCCTCCCTACTATGCATTAAGCCTAACTCATGTCTAATCTGCATGAACCTATCCTCGGGAAGTGGTTTAGTAAATATATCAGCCCACTGTTCATTGGTGCATACAAACTCAAGTGCTACATCTCCTTTTTGCACATGATCACGAAGAAAGTGGTGTCTAATTTCAATGTGTTTAGTTGGTGAACGTGAGATAGGATTTTTAGAGATGTTGATTGCACTAGTATTATCACATTTAATCGGTATCGTACATAGTGCAATCCATAATCTATAAGTTGTTGTTTCATACAAAGTGTTTGGGCACAACAACTTCCAGCCGCAATATATTCAGCTTTGGCTGTGGATAAGGCAACTGGGTTTTGTTTCTTAGAGAACCAAGAAATAAGAGATTGTCCTAAGTAATGAAAAGTGCCGCTAGTGCTTTTTCTATCAACCTTACTACCGGCAAAGTCAGCATTACTTTTATTGAAAACCCTATATGCTTTGCTATTTAACGCATATAGAGAAAAATACCTTCATCAGATTTAGAGTCAAATTTTTCTAGATGTTCATTATCTTTAAGCACAAAGCATTTACAACCAAACACATGAAAATAAGAAATATTAGACTTATGGTTGTTTCATAATTCATAAAGGGTTTTATCAATTGATGGTCTAATCAACACCCTATTCATAACATAGCATGTAGTATCAATGGTCTCGGCCCAAAAATATTTAGGTAAGTTATGCCCATTCAACATAGTTCTACCTATTTCTTGCAGTGATCTATTCTTTCTTTCTACTACACCATTTTGTTAAGGTGTCCTAGGTGAAGAGAAGTTATGTGATATGCCCTCTAAGTCACAATATTTTTCTATGCTTTCATTTTTGAATTTCGTGCTTCTATCGCTTCTTATGTGAGTGATTTTATATCCGTTTTCATTCTGGATTCTCCTACAAAGTTTGGTGAATTGTTCACATGATTCATTTTTATGTGCAAGAAACAACACCCATGTGAATCTAGAAAAGTCATCCAAAATTACAAAGGCATAAGATTTACCACCAAAACTTTGCACAGAATCAGGTCCAAACAAATCTAGATAAAGCATTTCTAAAGGTCTAGTAGTAGATATGAATTTTTTTTTCTTAAAACTAGATTTTGTTTGCTTACCCATTTGACATGCATCACAGATATCCTTTACAAAAGACATCTTAGGCAAGCCTTTAACTAATTCTTTTCTAACAAGTTTAGATAATAAATCCATGCTAGCATGTCCTAAACGCCTATGCCACAACCAACTAGCTTCATTTATAGTAGAAAAGCATGTTACTTGCTGTGAAGCTAAATTATCAAAAGAGGTAGTATAAACATTTTCATGTCTATCAGCAGTAAAGAGCACTTTGTGATCTGTTTTATTTTCTACTAAGCATTTGTCATTTTCAAAAGATACTTAATATCCTATGCTCCAGTCCATCAACCAATAAAACATTTTCAATAGTAAGAGAAGAATCCTTACCAACTCTACCTACTCTGATGATGTGTCCTTTGGCATTGTCACCAAATGTCACATAGCCTCCATCCTTAGGAACAATTGAAGTGAATTTTCCCTTGTCGTTGGTCATGTGTCATGGGCATCCACTATCTAAGTATCAACGGTCCTTGGAGGAGGATGATCTTAGGCATACTTGCAGAATAAGCTAAGTAACTGATGCTGGTCCCCAAATTTTGTTGGGTCCACAGGGTTTAGTGGCAAGATCTTCCTTAACTACCCATACTTTCCTAATTCTAACATGCTTATTCCTAAGTTGACAATCAAACTGAATGTGACCAATTTGTTTACATTTAAAGTATTTTAATATACACTTAGGTTCTTTAGGAGGATATGGGACTTTGACTTACGTGTAAAACATCCTAAGTAAAGATACAATCGTCTAACATTTTCAATACCATTAAAACCAAAACCCTCTTTACTTAAGGAGTTTCTTTGGGCTCCAAGTAGTTTTTCAAAGTTGTGTTTGCCCTCGGTGAATTTAAAAATGATTTTGGAACTATCCTCTAGTTTCCTCACAAGCTCAACAATAGTAGCATCTTTTTATTTTAAAATAGCAGCATGAGAGATTTTTTCCATATTAAATAATTTTGACCAATTTTCACATTTTTTTTTCAAATCATTATTTTCTTTGGTCATTTTACCTAACAATTTTGAAATACGAATATATTCAAACTGTAATTCTTTAAATGTAGGCATGTAGTCAGAATCACAATTAGCAGGTGAATAATAAGAAGACAATGAACTAGAAGACAATACCTCATCCTAGTGTGCCATCAAGCACAGATTAGTGATTTTCGTATCACTATGATATGAATCTGAGTCGCTGCTGCTGAATTTGTCCCATGAAGTCCCAGCCTTCATGGCTTTCTTCTTTTTCTTAGCCTCCTTTTTCAGTAGTGGGCAATCGGGTTTGATGTGCCCCACCTTGTTGCAATTATAGCACGTAGGAGCATATGATTTTTCTTTTCATTTGCTAGACTCCCCCTTATCATTGTAGAGTCTCAATATTTTTTTTAAATGGCTCCCTGTTCTTCTTAAAAAATCTACAAAACTTTCTAGTTAGCATAGCCATTTCATCATCAGTGTCAGACTCACTACACTCACTAGATGTGTTTTTAGATGCTTTCAATGCAATCACTTTCTTAGCCTTATTATGCTCATTACGTCTTTCATTTATGGACAGTTCATAAGTAATCAAGGAACCTATCAATTCATCTAAGGTTATGGCCTTAAGGTCTCTACCTTGAGCAATGGTCGTAGCCTTGGCTTCCCATACAAGAGGTAAGCCTTTAAGGATCTTCCTAATCATCTCATATGTGGGGTAGATCTTTCCTAATACATGTAGTGAGTTTATGATGTGTGTGAATCTAGTGTACATGCTCTGAATGGACTAACCTACATTCATCCTAAAGGCCTTATACTCACTAGTCAACATATCTATCCTGCTGTCTTTCACATCTCTAGTACCCTCATATGTGACCTCCAATTTATCCCATATTTCTTTTGTAGTAGAACATGTCATAATCCTATTAAATTCATTTACATCAAGACTACAATATAAAATATTCATGGCAATGGCATTAAGACTAAAAAATTTCATATCATCATCATCATAATATTCATCCTCAGTCTTAAGAACCCTAGTTGTACCCTTAGTTTTCATAGGGATATAATTTCCCTTAGAGACAATCCTCCACACCGTCCAATTAGTATTCTGAAGGTAGATGTGCATCCTCTATTTCAAGGTGTAATTAACACCGCTGAAAACATGAGGTCGTGTGGAAGATGGTCCGTTAGGGAAAGGGGTCACGGAGCTATGAGCCATAAGTGATCTTTTAGCAAAAGAATAACTAGTCTATGCAACCTGTCTCTGATACCAATTGTTAGTTTTACTGTGATCCTAAGAAGGGGGGTGAATTTGTATTTTTAAAATTTAATCCCTAGGTCCATCTCCTAACACCAGTATATTCACAACCCTATGGTCAATCTAGTGCAAGTAAAGTAAATGTATACTAAAAAGTAAATAATGCAATTTAATCAATCACATAAGCACCAGAAAGCAGTAAAGAAAGGGTGACACGCAGAAATGTTATCGACGTTCGGCTAACTTCCTGCGTCCCTGCCATGGCTAACAGGCACAAGGATTTCCACTATAACTTGCTCACTTAAATGGGTGGAGCGACACCGATACAAACCAGGTCAATTAGAACAGGGCAAACCTTAACTTTACAACAATCCTTACCGGGATGGATTACTGCGCCCTCAGGCCACACCTGGAATCACTCAGATTTTACAATCAAATGGTACAATAGAAAAGTGCTTTCAAGTAAAGTAGATTTGTACCCAAATAAGTTCAATCACATACACCACGAATGATTTAATACGTAAGCTCAGTGTGGTCTATATAGTTCAACGCTCAAATATATTTTCTATCAGTGTAATGCGTACGTGAGAGTATCAAAAATAATCTGTGTATCTTAAAATATTTAATCAAATGTGTTCACACAAGATGTCAAATGAGTCTCAAGTATGTTAATCAGTAGAATGTCTCAATCACGAATATAGCACATTTGCTCAGTTTGCAAAAGATACGCAATCTTTGATTTCAGCAAATAATATATGAGTGAATAAATATTGTACAAAGATTAATATCACAAAAATAAATATCTCTTCACAAGTATATCAAATATAAATCACACAAGGAATTTGAGTAAGTTCAGAAAACGTTTTGCAACCCAAAACAAATACAAAACTTCTTAAGTTATTGATTGCAACGAAAATGCAACACTCGGAAAATCAATACAAGTCTTCTTAGGATAGGCTTATTAGCAAAGCCCCCTAAGAGGACTTAGGTTTTTCTCTCGTAAAAATCAAATCACTCAAACACGAATGGGAGAGCAAACCTCTTTGCACAAAACACTCAATACACTTACAAATGATTAGGAGAGATGTATAAAGTAAGATTAAGTGGTTTTTCAGAGAGTGAACAATAGAGAGATTTTTTGGCTTAGGAGAAAATTTTTGGATTTTTTATCTTAATCAAGTTACTAATTTTCCCAAATGAAGGGGTATTTATAGACACCCCATGAAATATAACCGTTGGGGACATAGCCGCAATTATTAGAAACATTTAATGATGTTTTAGAAAATTTAACCCTGTTTAAAATATTTTAACCACAGTAAAAAATCAAGGCAACCCGAAAGCTGTAGTTGACCAAAAACATTTTCGGTCGACGGAAGTTCATATGATTTGGTCGACCGGGCCATTTTTGAACTGCTCACTCGGTCAACTAGGAGAAGGTGATTTTTTTCAATTCACGCGGTTCGATCGATTAGAGGAAAATGAACTGAGCCTCTCAGTCGACTAGACCATTGGGCCAACTCCTAAGGACCCTCGGTTGACTAGGTTGGTGTAATACAAAATTTACTTGGTCGACTGGGAGGTCCAAATGTTAACTCCCAGGTGGTTCAGTCGACCAGGGTCAAATGAATTGTGGTGATTCGGTCGACCATAGTGTGGTCAACCGATTGACCCATACCGAATTTGGTCATCCGAGGTAGAGTGAACAACACTGGCCGGTCGACCGAAAGTGCACAAAGTGTGCATTTCGGTCCTGTTTTGAATGACAAACACCCTAATTAAGTGTCTAACATTTATAAGTGCAATGGTGAGTGTCCTAGGGTCATTTCTAGATCCTTTTGAAGACACCAAAAATATCTAGTGTCGGTCAACCGTCTTTCTAAGGTCATTTTAGTTATACTTGGTTTGAGCTTACGTATTATACCATGCATGTAATATGTGTGTGCTTATTACAAACCAAAGACCCTAATTTAGTATTACAGACCAATTATGCAGGAGAAACATATATTACAATCATGAATATAAATTGGTCTTCAATCTTCACTTGCTTCATGTGCATCTTGATCTTGACAAGTTTAGGTTCCTGCACAAAGTCTCAAACACTCATTAGAAACAATAAGTATTTGTCATAATCAAAACCGAGAGTGACTTATAAGGTCAAAAGAGAATGTAATGAACACCATTTACTTGAACATATTATAGGGTAATTAATGAACATGGATCAAAGTTAGATGAACGCTCAGGGTAGGTTTTTTCCAGAATACGTGAAAGAGGTACATGATTTCGTAGAGTTCGCGCGTCCTCGTGCACACAAAGCCAGTAGAATAAGGTGCCCTTACAAGAAATGTCAGAACATAAAATTCAAACACATTGATTTGGTCCATTCACATTTATTAGACTTTGGAATTGAGAAAAGGTACACAACATAGGTTTTCCACGGTGAAGATTACGCAGTTCAGAGCGATGATGATAATGATGAAGATGAGGGGGCAAATATAGTAGGGGGTGGTACTTGTTCGGAAGGGGTAATTGAAATGTTAGGTGACTTGTAAAGGGGGATTGCAATGGACACGGGTGATGTGTGTGTGTCGCGTACTGGTGATGAACCTACTTTAGCCAGTACCGTACCTTATGGTGCTAGTACGTTGAATCGACTCGGTAAACCATTTGCTAATCTCATGAGGGATGCACGGGTGCCCCTATATCCAAACTGTAAAAAGTTCTCAAAATTAGAGTTTCTAATAAAATTGCTTCATGCAAGGGCAATGCATGGGTTATCTCAAAGCGCATTCAATATGCATTTAAGCCTCATTAAGGCAGCACTGCCTGATGGTGAAACACTTCCCAAGTCTTTTTATGAGGCGAAGACATACATGCGTGAATTGGGTCTCAATTACACTCTAATACATGCATTTAGGTATGATTGTGCACTCTCTTATTGTGAACATGAAAATGCGAATGAGTGCCCAGAATGTGGTGAATTAAGGTATACAACTAATCAAAAGAAGGGTAAAAAGATCCCCAAAAAAGTTTTGCGATATTGTCCATTAATCCTATGACTGCAACAATTGTATATGTGCAAAAAGACTGCTACAGGTATGAGATGGCATAAAAAGAAACGTCTTCAAGATGGAAACACCCTTAGCCATCCAGCAGACTCCGAAGCTTGGGCTGATTTTTATAAAATGCATCCATGCTTTGCTGGTGACCCTCGCAATATCGGACTTGGCCTTCCTTCAGATGGGTTCAATCCGTTCGATAACATGACCAACCTATATAGCACGTGTCTAGTTATGTTGATGCCATACAATATGCCACCATGGCAATGTATGAATGAACCTTTCATTTATATGTCTCTGTTGATTCTCGGACCGAGAGTTTACCTACGTCCGTTAATTGATGAGTTGAAAGAGTTATGGGAAAAATGAGTGGAGACATTCGATGTGGAAACTGAGAAAACATTTCGGATGCATGTTGTAGTCTTGTGGACAACTAATGATTTCCCTGTATACGACAATCTATCAAGTTGGAGCACAAAAGGTTACTTAACATGCCCAGTATGTAATAAGGATATTGGGTCCTCATCCTTGAAGCATGGTCGCAAGTTATGCTTTATGTGTCATTGTCGTTTTACACGAACTAGACATCCTTGGAGGACTCGAGGCGTCAGAAGCTTTAATGGAAAACCTGAGCATAGGTCGCCGCCAAAGCAACTAAGTGGGGAAGAGATATTAAACCAGCTAAGATTGATCGGAGATGTGAAATTTGGGAAACCACCGACCAGTAGAAAAAGAAAACGCGCTGAGTGGGAGTTGAATTGGACAAAGAGAAGCATTTTTTTCGAGTTGCCATACTGGAAAGATCTTCTACTATGCCACAACTTCGATGTCATGCACATCGAAAAGAACATTTGTGAGAATATCATTGGTACATTGCTTGATATAAATGGGAAGACAAAGGACACCGCAAATGCTCGCTAAGATATGGAAGATATGGGAATACGGCCTGAGTTGCACCTTTTTTATGTGATGGGGACAAAATTTTCATGTCATCAGCTTGTTACACATTTTTGAAGGATGAGAAGAATAAATTCTTTGAATGGTTGAAATCAGTGAAGTTCCCCGATGGATATGCATCGAACATAGCTCGATGCATAAACACGAAGGAAGGGAAGAT